>NC_052308.1:73165378-73522000 GCF_016432855.1 Salvelinus namaycush | reverse complement strand
CCCGGACATCTCCCCTATAACTATTTTTGAAAGGGTAAAAATGATCTGTTTAGGTCGTTAGTAAAACATATGTTTTGAAAGACACCTGGGGGTCCAGGTTGTTAGTTATTTTGTGTACATATAGTTCCCCTGTGTGCAAGAGCCCCCCTAGATTCACATCTTCTTGACGTTTAACATTCCCAGCCAAGGGGTGAGACAGAGGGAGAGAGATTTAAATTCATTGAAAGTAAATTACATTTTATTTCGAACCTTTTATTTTATTCAAAAACTTTAGTACAGTCATTTAAACATACATATTACAATTATTAAAGTTTACTATGTAATATTAAATACAAAATTATGTCACTAATGTTTTTTACTAAAGAACTTTATATAAATCATACATGTTATTATTACATGTAGCAACACAACATAACAACAACATGGTAGCAGCACAACATGGCAGCAGAACAACATGGTAGCAACACAACATGGCAGCAACACAACATGGTAGCAACACAACATGACAACAACATGGTGGCAACACCACATAACAACAACATGGTAGCAACACAACATGACAACAACATGGTAGTAACACAACATGGTAGTAACACAACATGACAACAACATGGTGGCAACACCACATAACAACAACATGGTAGCAACACAACATAACAACAACATGGTAGCAACACAACATGGTAGCAACACCACATAACAACAACATGGTAGAAACACAACATAACAACAACATGGTAGAAACACAACATGGTAGCAACACCACATAACAACAACATGGTAGCAACACAACATAACAACAACATGGTAGCAACACAACATGGCAGCAGCACAACATGGTAGCAACACAACATGGCAGCAGCACAACATGGTAGCAACACAACATGACAACAACATGGTGGCAACACCACATGACAACAACATGGTAGCAACACAACATAACAACAACATGGTAGCAACACAACATGGTAGCATCACCACATAACAACAACATGGTAGAAACACAACATGGTAGCAACACAACATGGTAGCAACACCACATAACAACAACATGGTAGCAACACAACATGGTAGCAGAACCACATGACAACAACATGGTACTAACACAACATGGTAGCAACACAACATGGTAGCAACACCACATAACAACAACATGGTAGCAACACAACATGGTAGCAACACCACATAACAACAACATGGTACTAACACTACATGGTAGCAACACCACATAACAACAACATGGTAGCAACACAACATGGTAGCAACACCACATAACAACAACATGGTAGCAACACACCATGGTAGAAACACTACATGGTAGCAACATCACATGACAAAAACATGGTAGAAACACAACATGGTAGCAACACCACATAACAACAACATGGTAGCAACGCAACATGGTAGGAGAACCACATGACAACAACATGGTAGCAAAACCACATGACAACAACATGGTAGCGACACAACATGACAACAACATGGTAGCAACACAACGGGACAACAACATGGTAGCAACACAACGGGACAACAACATGGTGGCAACAACATAACAACAACATGGTGGCAACACAACATGGTAGCAACACCACATGACAACAACATGGTAGAAACACAACATAACAACAACATGGTAGAAACACAACATAACAACAACATGGTAGCAACACTACATAACAACAACATGGTAGAAACACAACATAACAACAACATGGTAGAAACACAACATAACAACAACATGGTAGCAACACAACATAACAACAACATGGTAGCAACACAACATGGCAGCAACACAACATGGTACTAACACAACATGGTTGCAACACCACGTGAAAAAAACATGGTAGAAGAACAACATGGTAGCAACACAACATGACAACAACATGGTAGCAACACAACATGGTAGCAACACAACATGGTACCAACACCACATGACAACAACATGGTAGCTACACAACATGGTAGCAACACAACATGGTAGCAACACAACATGGTAGAAGCACAACATGGTACAAACATTATTGGGCACAGACAAGAGCACAAAGGCAAGAAGGTAGAGACAGCAATACATCACACGAAGCAGCCACAACTGTCAGTAAGAGTGTCCATGATTGAGTCCTTGAATGAAGAGATGGAGATTAAACTGTCCAGTTTGAGTGTTTTTTGCGGCTTGTTCCCATCGCTAGCTGCAGCGAACTGAAAAGAAGAGCGACCCAGGGATGTGTGTGCTTTGGGGACCTTTAACAGAATGTGACTGGCAGAATGGGTGTTGTATGTGGAGGATGAGGGCTGCAGTAGATATCTTAGATAGGGGTGAGTGAGGCCTAAGAGGGTTTTATAAATAAGCATTAAACCAGTGGGTCTTGCGATGGGGGTCTTGCGAATGTGAAAAAAAAGCCTTTCTATAGGCTCTGTACCTTAACTACGGAGTGACATCCTTAACTACGGAGTGACATCCTTAACTACGGAACTACGGACATCCTTAACTACGGAGTGAAATGGGATATCGGCCAACTCAGTGACAATATAACACTGTACAGCCTTAACTACAACAGAACACTGTAGAGCCTTAACTACGGAGTGAAATGGGATATCAGCCAACTCAGTGACAACAGAACACTGTACAACCTTAACTACAACAGAACACTGTACAGCCTTAACTACGGAGTGAAATGGGATATCAGCCAACTCAGTGACAATATAACACTGTACAGCCTTAACTACGGAGTGAAATGGGATATCAGCCAACTCAGTGATAACAGAACACTGTACAGCCTTAACTACGGAGTGAAATGGGATATCAGCCAACTCAGTGACAACAGAACACTGTACAGCCTTAACTACGGAGTGAAATGGGATATCAGCCAACTCAGTGACAACAGAACACTGTACAGCCTTAACTACAACAGAACACTGTACAGCCTTAACTACGGAGTGAAATGGGATATCAGCCAACTCAGTGACAACAGAACACTGTACATCCTTAACTACGGAGTGAAATGGGATATCAGCCAACTCAGTGACAACAGAACACTGTACATCCTTAACTACGGAGTGAAATGGGATATCGGCCAACTCAGTGACAACAGAACACTGTACATCCTTAACTACAACAGAACACTGTACAGCCTTAACTACGGAGTGAAATGGGATATCGGCCAACTCAGTGACAACAGAACACTGTACATCCTTAACTACGGAGTGAAATGGGATATCGGCCAACTCAGTGACAACAGAACACTGTACATCCTTAACTACGGAGTGAAATGGGATATCAGCCAACTCAGTGACAACAGAACACTGTACAGCCTTAACTACAACAGAACACTGTACAGCCTTAACTACGGAGTGAAATGGGGTATCAGCCAACTCAGTGACAACAGAACACTGTACATCCTTAACTACGGAGTGAAATGGGATATCGGCCAACTCAGTGACAACAGAACACTGTACATCCTTAACTACGGAGTGAAATGGGATATCGGCCAACTCAGTGACAACAGAACACTGTACATCCTTAACTACGGAGTGAAATGGGATATCGGCCAACTCAGTGACAACAGAACACTGTACATCCTTAACTACGGAGTGAAATGGGATATCAGCCAACTCAGTGACAATATAACACTGTACAACCTTAACTACAACAGAACACTGTACAGCCTTAACTACGGAGTGAAATGGGATATCGGCCAACTCAGTGACAACAGAACACTGTACAGCCTTAACTACAACAGAACACTGTACAGCCTTAACTACGGAGTGAAATGGGATATCAGCCAACTCAGTGACAACAGAACACTGTACAGCCTTAACTACAACAGAACACTGTACAGCCTTAACTACGGAGTGAAATGGGATATCAGCAAACTCAGTTACTAACGAGAACACTGTACATCCTTAACTACAACAGAACACTGTACAGCCTTAACTACGGAGTGAAATGGGATATCAGCCAACTCAGTGACAACAGAACACTGTACAGCCTTAACTACAACAGAACACTGTACATCCTTAACTACGGAGTGAAATGGGATATCGGCCAATCTCAGTGACAACAGAACACTGTAACATCCTTAACTACGGAGTGAAATGGGATATCAGCCAACTCAGTGACAACAGAACACTGTACATCCTTTACTACGGAGTGAAATGGGATATCAGCCAACTCAGTGACAATATAACACTGTACAGCCTTAACTACAACAGAACACTGTACATCCTTAACTACGGAGTGAAATGGGATATCGGCCAACCTCAGTGACAATATAACACTGTACAACCTTAACTACAACAGAACACTGTACAGCCTTAACTACGGAGTGAAATGGGATATCGGCCAACTCAGTGACAACAGAAACACTGTACAGACTTAACTACAACAGAACACTGTACAGCCTTAACTACGGAGTGAAATGGGATATCAGCCAACTCAGTGACAACAGAACACTGTACAGCCTTAACTACAACAGAACACTGTACAGCCTTAACTACGGAGTGAAATGGGATATCAGCCAACTCAGTGATAACAGAACACTGTACAGCCTTAACTACGGAGTGAAATGGGATATCAGCCAACTCAGTGACAACAGAACACTGTACATCCTTAACTACGGAGTGAAATGGGATATCAGCCAACTCAGTGACAACAGAACACTGTACAGCCTTAACTACGGAGTGAAATGGGATATCAGCCAACTCAGTGACAACAGAACACTGTACAGCCTTAACTACAACAGAACACTGTACAGCCTTAACTACAACAGAACACTGTACAGCCTTAACTACGGAGTGAAATGGGATATCGGCCAACTCAGTGACAACAGAACACTGTACAGCCTTAACTACGGAGTGAAATGGGATATCAGCCAACTCAGTGACAACAGAACACTGTACAGCCTTAACTACGGAGTGAAATGGGATATCAGCCAACTCAGTGACAACAGAACACTGTACATCCTTAACTACGGAGTGAAATGGGATATCAGCCAACTCAGTGACAACAGAACACTGTACATCCTTAACTACGGAGTGAAATGGGATATCAGCCAACTCAGTGATAACAGAACACTGTACAGCCTTAACTACGGAGTGAAATGGGATATCAGCCAACTCAGTGACAATATAACACTGTACAGCCTTAACTACAACAGAACACTGTACAGCCTTAACTACAACAGAACACTGTACAGCCTTAACTACGGAGTGAAATGGGATATCAGCCAACTCAGTGACAATATAACACTGTACAGCCTTAACTACAACAGAACACTGTACATCCTTAACTACGGAGTGAAATGGGATATCAGCCAACTCAGTGACAACAGAACACTGTACAGCCTTAACTACGGAGTGAAATGGGATATCAGCCAACTCAGTGACAACCACAGAACACAACTATGTATAGTTTACACAAATATTAGTGTCTTAGCTTTAATTGCAGGACTTTGACTGTGTGTATTGAACATTCATATTGGCCTGTACAGCCTTACCTATAGAGTGTACACCACCACTGATCACAACTTCCTGTTTCTGTGAGTTTTTTATACGGTATGACTTTACTCACAAATAACCTTTGGATGGAAACGTTTTTAATCAATCTGTATACAGACTAATTATTTTCCCCTCAGGAAGCTCCGGTAAACAGTGGTTGTAGTGCACTGCTGCCACCACCAGGCCTGGAGGGCATTTTGACTTTGTTGATAGCGAGCTGTGTTAGCTAGCTGTGCGGCTAAAGACGTAGCAGCTAGCAAACTGGCTACTGATCAACCTATTGTGTGTATTGAACATTTATATTGAACAGCCTTACCTATAGAGTAGCACCACCACCCATCAGCCCATTCTCTTCTTGACTTCAAAGCTGCAGTGTATTGTTGGTAAAGAGGTTTTTGATGAATAATCCTATTTATTTGATGTCACCATACTATTCCTTTAAAGCCCCAAGCTGTAAAATATAAATCATCAGAGTGGGTCACCAACCTAAATGTAAACAATATCACTTGTTTATCAGAGGTGTATTATGACATCAGATAGAACTACTCAGACATTCCAAATCAGGCTTCATCCATATCATGAAGGTGGATATTGATCCAACCATTTCCAAAGTAATGACCGGGCTGACGGAAACAGGATATGCCTGTACACTTATATAAATGACGACAGACGATTTATTATTTTGTTTGACAAATAAAATAATATCTCTCTCATCCATAATAATCTCATCATGTATGTAGCCTACCAGCACTGTATCTGTGAGCTGTTGGCTACAGTGCACGGGACAAGAGCACGTTTGCTACATAACTCAACGGTTTAGATCAGTAGAGGTGAAACTGCGATGAAAACCCATTGAACTTGTATTTTTCATTCGGCACATGGGGATTTAACAGCAGGTGGATATTGATCCAACACCTGCCTCTTATTCAAACGCGCCCACTGGGCACAGACATCAGTTCAACATCTAGTTTCTAGTTACATATCAATTAAAGTCAATTCAACATGAAATCAACACATTGGATGTAGGTTGCAAGTTCTGTGGAAACAAAGTTTATTCACCCAGTGGGAGGCTTGTAAATGACCCCAGGAAAGTGGAATGAGGAACTCTTCATTGAGACAATGATAAACAGCAATCCGTGGGAGAGTTGTGGTGGATATTATAAAATAAGGATCTGCTGGAGTCCAAGTCAAACCAAGATTCTTTATTTCTGAGCTCAGAGAGAATAACAGAGTTACACAGCGCAGTGTAGACCGTCTAATTCCTGAAGCATTGGGTGATGAGCACATATCTTTATAGTTTCCTGTACCTGGGAGGGACTTTATTCATACAAGGATACAGGTGCAGCTGGTTTGCAACACAGGATGATACTCCCAGGAACAGGAGATTATAATAGGTCAGTTTCACAAGGTTAGTCACATATGCAGATATGTGCAGTCATACAATTAACATTTTGCATTACAGAGTCTGTGAACATTTTCATTTCATTAAATCATCAGTGGGCCAACAATGCAAATGTAAACAATGGAACAAATGTATCACATCCAAATATCACTTGATTATCTGTAGTGCTGGAGGAAAGACACCCAGATAAACACAAACACAGAGTTTAAGAAATTACCATTTAAACACATGGAATCTGATCTACTCAATATTCAATTCATGTTTTCTAATAATAACATAAAAATATATGTTTGAGTATACTTTGTACCATTTAATTTCATATGGTAAAATCAGGTAAACACATTCTCAGTCAACAATATAAGACAATGGGAGCACTGTGTATGTTCTCTAATGAATTTTAAGTCAATGTGATGCGAAATATCAATTTACACACTAGGAGAAGTAATTAGGTCAATGTGATGTGAAATATCAATGTACACACTAGAAGTAATTCTTCTCTCCTGTGTGGATTCTCACATGACTTTTAAGTGACTGTGATGAGTAATATGTCTTCCCACAGTCTGGGCATTTGAAAGGCTTCTCCCCTGTGTGTATTCGCTCATGAGTTGTCAGCATTCCTGACACCTTAAAACTCTTTCCACACCAGGCGCAATGGTATGGCTTCTCCCCTGTGTGTATTCGCTCATGACATTTCAGTTGTCCTAAGCGGCTAAAACTCTTTCCGCACTGGGCGCAAAGGTATGGCTTCTCCCCAGTGTGTATTCGCTCGTGAGATTTCATGTTTCCTAAGTGGTTAAAACTCTTTCCACACTGGGCACAATGGTATAGCTTCTCTGCTGTGTGTTTCCTCTCATGTCTTTTCAGACTTCCTAACTTGGTAAAACTCCTTCCAATCTGGGAGCAGAGGTGTTGTCTTGCTGGTTTGGATGTCCCTAGTTCCTCCGGGTTTGTTTTTTCTCCTGCCAAAGACTGTTTATTTAAAGAGAGACCTGAATGAAACCTCTACATGATAAAACTAGCTGTATGATACAGAACGTGACCTACACACTTCCTTAAACCTAAAATAGGGAAAGAAGTAATTTTGTGTGGAAGTCCAAAACTTAGAGACAGACACAAAGCACAGTAAGATCTCCCCATTGTCGATTTGGGAAGATGTTACAAAAACGATAAATACAACATGTAAAGTTTTGGACCCATGTTTCATGAGCTGAAATAAAAGATCACAGAATTCTTCACTTACGCACAAAAGCTTCATTCTCTCAAATTTAGTGCACAAATTTGTTTACATCCCTGTTAGTGAACATTTCTCCTTTTACAAGATAATTCATCCTCCAGGTGTGGCATATCAAGAACCTTGTGCTGGGGAGAATAAAAGGACACTCTAAAATGTGCAGTTTTGTCACACAACACAATGCCACAGATGTCTCAAGTTTTGAGGGAGTGTGCAATTGGCATGCTGACTGGAGGAATATCCACTGGAGCTGTTGCCAGAGAATGTAATGTTGATTTCTCTACCATATGCCGCCTCCAACGTTGTTTTAGAAAATTTGGCAGTATATCCGACCGGTCTCACAACCGCAGACCACGTATAACAGCACCAGCCCAGGACCTCCACATCGTCTGAGACCAGCCACCCAGACAGATGATGAACCTGAGCAGTATTTAGCTCTGTAACAAAGCCCTTTTGTGGGGAAAAACAAATTCTCATTGGCTGGGCCTGGCACCCCATTTGATGGGCTTATGCCCTCCCAGGCCCACCTATGGCTGCACCCCTGCACGGTCATGTGAAGTACATAGATTAGGGCCTAATTAATTTATTTCCTTATATGAACAGTAAACGGTTGAAATAGTTGCATGTTGTGTTTATATTTTTGTTCTGTATATACAGCTGAAGTCAGAAGTTTACATACACCTTAGCCAAATACATTTAAACTCAGTTTTTCACAATTCATGACATTTAATCCTAGTAAAAATTCCCTGTCTTAGGTCAGTTAGGATCACCACTTTATTTTAAGAAAGTGAAATGTCAGAAGAGAGAATGATCTCAGCTTTTATTTCTTTCATCACATTCCCAGTGAGTCAGAAGTTTACTTACACTCAATTATTATTTGGTAGCATTGCCTTCAAATTGTTTAACTTGGGTCAAACGTTTCAGGTAGCCTTCCACAAGCTTCCCACAATAAGTTGGGTGAATTTTGGCCCATTCCTCCTGACAGAGCTGGTGTAACTGAGTCAGGTTTGTAGGCCTCCTTGCTCACACACGCTTTTTCAGTTCTGCCCACAAATTTTCTAGAGGATTGAGGTCAGTGCTTTGTGATGGCCACTCCAATACTTTGACTTTGTTGTCCTTAACTTTAATACCATATAAGCTCATAATTAATAGTTGCTAATACAAAGATGTCTCTGCTAGGCGGAGTTCAGCTTATTGCGTTATTGGCTGTTAGTTTCCCAATCACTCTTCCCCTTATTGCTATCATGTAAGACTGGAAGTAAGACTGGAACATAGTATCAACAGGAACTCATAGTTCCCTTTATCCATCTGTTACCTAAAATATAGTTTCAACACATAGACATCTGACTTTGTACAGTTGACCTTTTCATGCACTTGCAAGGTGTCAACCACTGATTCTTAATCTCAAGCAAAAGCAACACAAGAATCATTGTACTTTTGTCATCACAGTACTTTTGTTCCTATAATGTACAGATATCATCAAAGTTCTTACAAGTCAACTTACACACAGCTCTGACACACACACTTATCCCACCAGACATGCCTCCCGGGTGGCGCAGTGGTCTAGGGCACTGCATTGCAGTGCTAGCTGCGCCACCAGAGTCTCTGGGTTCACGCCCAGGCTCTGTCGCAGCCGGCCGCAACCGGGAGGTCCGTGGGGCGACGCACAATTGGCATAGCGTCGTCCGGGTTAGGGAGGGTTTGGCCGGTAGGGATATCCTTGTCTCAGTATGTAAAAAAATGTAATCAAGTGTATGCACTCTACTGTAAGTCGCTCTGGATAAGAGCGTCTGCTAAATGACTAAAATGTAAATGTAATGCCACCGGGGGTCTTTTCACAGTCCCCAAGTTTCCAGAACAAATTCAAGAAAGCGTACAGTATTATATAGGGCCCTTATTGCATGGAACTGCCTTCCATCTCATATTGCTCAAATAAACAGCAAACCTGGTTTCAAAAAACAGACCAAGCAACACCTCGCGGCACAACCCCTCTCCCCTATTTGATCTAGATAGTTTGTGTGTATGCATTGATATGTAGTCTACGTGTGGCTTTTACAAAATGTATGTAGTTCTGTCCTTGACCTGTTCTTGTCTATTGATGTGCTGTATTATGTGTCATGTTTTGTGTGGACCCCAGGAAGAGTAGCTGCTGCTTTTGCAACAGCTAATGGGGATCCTGATAAAATACCAAACTCTGTTATTCTCTCTGATCTCAGAAATAAAGATTCTTGGTTTGACTTGGACTCCAGCAGATCCTTATTTTATAATATCCACCACAACTCTCCCACGGATTGCTGTTTATCATTGTCTCAATGAAGAGTTCTTTGTTTTACTTTCCTGGGGGCATTTACAAGCCTTCACTATCTTCATCCCTAAACTAGCAACATTAACTATTGTCTATTGTTATTCTCAATAACTTCCTGGCCATATGAAATCCTAGCTAAATACAATGTCGGTGCCAGTTTTCATGTCTTTGATTATGCAAACATTTGTTTATTAGATTATATTTGTCATATAGCAATGATGCTCTCTCCTCAATCACTTACAGTTTCTTTGGAAAGTATTCAGACCCCTTGACTTTTTTCACATTTTGTTACGTTACAGCCTTATTCTAAACTTTAATAATTAAAACAATTTCCTCAGCAATCTACACACAATACCCCATAATGACAAAGCGGAAACAGGCTTTTTGTAAATTTCTGCAAATGTATTAATCACAAAAAAATGATTTAAATAAGTATTCAGACCCTTTACTATGAGACTCGAAATTGAGTTCAGGTGCATCCTGTTTCCATTGATCATCCTTGAGATGTTTCTACAACTAGATTGGAGTCCACCTGTGGTAAATTCAATTGATTGGACATGATTTGGAAAGGCACACACCTGTCTATATAAGGTCCCACAGTTGACAGTACATCTCAGAGCAAAAACCTAGCCATGAGGTTGAAGGAACTGTCCGTAGAGCTCCGAGACAGGATTGTGTTGAGGCACAGATCTGGGGAAGGGTACAAAAACATTTCTGCAGCATTGAAGGCCCCTGATTTAGCCCCCTGCAGTAAAAGGTTATTCATGGAGTAAAATGATCTGTTTAAGTCATTAGTAAAGGGCACATCGTTAAGAATACAATTATCTTTTTTTTGTGGTTTATATCCTCTCAATCATTTATTCCTTCATAAACAGAAAACATATGTGTACCTCAACACAACATGTGTTCAAGGGCCCCTCTAGGTTCACGACCTCTTGACCATTACATCTGGATAGCTGACAACTATTTTTAAAAGGGTAAAAGTGATCTGTTTAGGTCGTCAGTAAAGGAAGCATAGTTAAAGAGTACAATGAACCTTTCGAAGAGGATGGTGTGAGGCCTCTGGGGCATTTTTGGGGGGGTTGACTGAGACATCCCTCGGACACTCTTTTATGGGGGGTAAGATGTATCTGTTTAGGTCATCAGTAAAGGGGACATCTTAATATTACAATGACCCTTTCAAAGACAGAGACATCCCCCGGACAACTCCCCTATAACTATTTTTGAAAGGGTAAAAATTATCTGTTTAGGTCGTTAGTAAAACATATGTTTTGAAAGACACCTGGGGGTCCAGGTTGTTAGTTATTTTGTGTACATATAGTTCCCCTGTGTGTAAGAGCCCCCCTAGATTCACATCTTCTTGACGTTTAACATTTCCAGCCAAGGGGTGAGACAGAGGGAGAGATTTAAATTCATTGAAAGTAAATTACATTTATTTCAAACCTTTTATTTTATTCAAAAACTTTAGTACAGTCATTTAAACATACATATTACAATTATTAAAGTTTACTATGTAATATTAAATACAAAATTATGTCACTAATGTTTTTTACTAAAGAACTTTATATAAATCATACATGTTATTATTACATGTAGCAACATGACAACAACATGGTAGCAACACAACATGGTGGCAACACCACATAACAACAACATGGTGGCAACACCACATAACAACAACATGGTAGCAACACAACATAACACAACATGGTAGCATCACCACATAACAACAACATGGTAGCAACACAACAGGGTAGCAGCACAACATGGTAGCAACACCACATAACAACAACATGGTAGCAACACAACATGGTAGCAACACCACATAACAACAGCATGGTAGCAACACAACATGGTAGAAACACCACATAACAACAACATGGTACTAACACAACATGGTAGCAACACAACATGGTAGCAACACCACATATCAACAACATGGTAGCAACACAACATGGTAGCAGAACCACATGACAACAACATGGTACTAACACAACATGGTAGCAACACCACATAACAACAACATGGTAGAAACACAACATGGTAGAAAAACCTTATAACATCAACATGGTAGTAACACAACATGGTAGCAGCACCACATATCAACAACATGGTAGCAACACAACATGGTAGCAACACCACATAACAACAACATGGTAGAAACACAACATGGTAGCAACACCACATAACAACAACATGGTAGAAACACAACATGGTAGAAACACCACATAACAACAACATGGTAGCAACACAACATGGTAGCAACACCACATAACAACAACATGGTAGCTACACAACATGGTAGCAACACACCATGGTAGAAACACTACATGGTAGCAACATCACATGACAAAAACATGGTAGAAACACAACATGGTAGCAACACCACATAACAACAACATGGTAGCAACGCAATATGGTAGAAGCACCACATGACAACAACATAGTAGCAAGAAACACTACATGTAGCAACTCACATGACAAAAACATGGTAGAAACACAACATGGTAGCAACACCACATAACCAACAACATGGGTAGCAACGCAATATGGTAGAAGCACCACATGACAACAACATAGTAGCAACACCACATGACAACAACATGGTAGAAACACAACATAACAACTACATGTAGCAACACAACATAACAACAACATGGTAGCAACACCACCATAACAACAACATGGTAGCAACACAACATAACAACAACATGGTAGAAACACAACATGGTAGCAACACAACATGGTAGCAACACAACATGGTAGCAACACAACATGACAACAACATGGTAGCAACACAACATGACAACAACATGGTAGCAACACAACATGGCAGCAACACAACATGGTAGCAACACAACATGACAACAACATGGTAGCAACACAACATAACAACAACATGGTAGCAACACAACATAACAACAACATGGTAGCAACACAACATGGCAGCAACACAACATGGTACTAACACACCATGGTTGCAACACCACGTGAAAAAAACATGGTAGCAACACAACATGGTAGCAACACAACATGGCGGAAACACAACATGGTACCAACACCACATGACAACAACATGGTAGCAACACAACATGGTACCAACACCACATGGTACCAACACCACATGACAACAACATGGTAGCAACACAACATGGTACCAACACCACATGACAACAACATGGTATCAACACCACATGACAACAACATGGTAGAAACACAACATGGCAGCAACACAACATGGTAGAAGCACAACATGGTACAAACATTATTGGGCACAGACAAGAGCACAAAGGCAAGAAGGTAGAGACAGCAATACATCACACGAAGCAGCCACAACTGTCAGTAAGAGTGTCCATGATTGAGTCCTTGAATGAAGAGATGGAGATAAAACTGTCCAGTTTGAGTGTTTTTTGCGGCTTGTTCCCATCGCTAGCTGCAGCGAACTAAAAAGAGGAGCGACCCAGGTATGTGTGTGCTTTGGGGACCTTTAACAGAATGTGACTGGCAGAACGGGTGTTGTATGTGGAGGATGAGGGCTGCAGTAGATATCTTAGATAGGGGTGAGTGAGGCCTAAGAGGGTTTTATAAATAAGCATTAAACCAGTGGGTCTTGCGACTGGTATACAGAGATAACCAGTTTACAGAGGAGTATAGAGTGCAGTGAGGTGTCCTATAAGGAGCATTGGTGGCAAATCTGATGGCCGAATGGTAAAGAACATTTTGCTGCCCAATGTATCCTACCATGACTATATTCAACCCAGCTCCATGTGTTACCACTATCATGTATCCTACCATGACTATATCCAACCCTACTCCATGTGTTGCCACTATCATGTATCCTACCATGACTATATCCAACCCAACTCCATGTGTTACCACTATCATGTATCCTACTTGGCTGAAGCTTTGATCCAGTGGAAGAAGTATTGATGAGCAGGGAGGTTAAAGGTCACTTCAGGATACAGCTGTTACTCTACACTATCCCTAGATAATCCAGTAATGAGAGAAACTGAATAGAATATTTAGGTCCCTATAACATCTCCATCTATATATAACATCTGTATAAAATCCGTTGTCTTTTCTTTTTTTAACCTAATTCCATTTTCTCCGTTTAGTTTTTCCAGGTTTCTGATTTGTCCCTGTTTTTCTGTTTTTCTCTCTAAATCACACTGTTAATAGAAAAACAAAAACATTAGATGTTCTAAGTCCTCAACAATACTTAAATCACATCAGGAGACCACTTTTGAAGTCTGAGAAAAATCTAAGAAATGTTCATTTTTGTGTGTAGATACCCTTTAATTCAAGTGGCACCAGCAAGAGCCTTGCTTGGTTGGTGGTGTCTCTGTAGCACACATGTGATTGCAGAGTTTGCTGAACAAATCACAACTGGATTGATGCAAATAATCATGATATCATTCTGCCAGGTAGGCATAGACTACTTTGTAGTTAATGTTTAATTGACAACATTTTTGGGAAAGCTTTTCCATCAACCAGAAGATGGTTGTCATTAGCATAATTGCCCAACAGCTAAACATAGTGGTAGACAAATGCACTCAGACAGGGGCATTTCAGGGCTGTTTCCTCTTCAGAAAGTTGAAGGAAAATACAAATCACTTAGGCTAATTTAGACGACTTGCAGGCAGTGGGTTCAGAATAACTATGACATAAAAATGAAAACTCTTTAATCTGTCACCTAATCCTACCTAATGGGCAGGTCAGCCCTGGAGGAAAGTATTGGCTGTAAGAAGGAAGAGAAAACATAACATCTGTTTTTATTTTTTGTATTACCTCTCATGACATTGCTTGCAAGAATAAACATTGTAATTCATATTTTTCCAATCTGCGTTACCCACTCCAGTCAGCAGATGGCGATTTGAGTCTTTCAGGTGATGCTGCTTGCGTGACGTATAATCTAGTGGACGGAACTGGAGGCTTCTTCAACAGCGACAAAAGGCTTCTGATTCAACCAACGTGGTGATTTGCTAGCGAACCTAAAACCGAAACATTGAAGCGCTTTAGACCAATCTTGTGTATTTTACTCTTAGTGTTTAATTTGTCTACTAGTTCATTTAAACGCAATTTGCTTGTTAAATTAGCAAATGTGGTAAACTGATAATGCACTAGGCTAATCGACCGGAGCATGAGTTCACTAAGCTCGACGGAGAAAGAAGCTCTGGTGAAAGGAGAGGAAGAAGCTTTCAGGATGAAAAAGGAGGAAGAGGAAGCTATCACATTGGAAGAAGAGGATGATATTACAGTGAAAGAGGAAGATGGGAAAGAGGTTGTCAAAGTGGAAGAGGAGGAGGTAGAAGCTTTCAGAATCAAAAAGGAGGAAGATGCCATAACATTGAAAGAAGAGAATGTAGTGAAAGAAGAGGAAGAACCTTTTAGAGTAAAAGAGGAAGAGGAGGCTATCTCAATAAAAGAGGAGGAAGACGTTTTGGGAGTGAAAAAGGAGGAGGCTGAAGATCGGATTACAAACAGTGAGTACTGTCTTAAAAACAGGGGCACTATGAAGTTATTGATTTAATGTATTGTTTTAACGGGGCATTCTAAATCAAATCAAATGTATTTATATAGCCCTTCGTACATCAGCTGATATCTAAAAGTGCTGTACAGAAACCCAGCCTAAAACCCCAAACAGCAAGCAATGCAGGTGTAGAAGCACGGTGGCTAGGAAAAACTCCCTAGAAAGGCCAAAACCTAGGAAGAAACCTTGAGAGGAACCAGGCTATGAGGGGTGGCCAGTCCTCTTCTGGCTGTGCCAGGTGGAGATTATAACAGAACATGGCCAAGATGTTCAAATGTTCATAAATGACCAGCATGGTCAAATAATAATAATCACAGTAGTTGTCGAGGGTGCAGCACCTCAGGAGTAAATGTCAGTTGGCTTTTCATAGCCGATCATTAAGAGTATCTCTACCGCTCCTGCTGTCTCTAGAGAGTTGAAAACAGCAGGTCTGGGACAGGTAGCACGTCCGGTGAACAGGTCAGGGTTCCATAGCCGCAGGCAGAACAGTTGAAACTGGAGCAGCAGCACGGCCAGGTGGACTGGGGACAGCAAGGAGTCATCATGTCAGGTCGTCCTGAGGCATGGTCCTAGGGCTCAGGTCCTCCGAGAGAGAGAAAGAAAGAGATAATTAGAGAGCAGCATAAATACTGGAGGCTGAGAACGGAGGGGTTAGGAGACACTGTGGCCCCATCCGATGATACCCCCGGACAGGGCCAAACAGGAAGGATATAACCCCACCCACTTTGCCAAGGCACAGCCCCCACACCACTAGAGGGATATCTTCAACCACCAACTTACCATCCTGAGACAAGGCCGAGTATAGCCCACAAAGATCTCCGCCACGGCACAACCCAAGGGGGGCGCCAACCCAGACAGGAAGATCACGTCAGTGACTCAACCCACTCAAGTGACGCACCCCTCCTAGGGACGGCATGAAAGAGCACCAGTAAGCCAGTGACTTAGCCCCTGTATTAGGCTTAGAGGCAGAGAATCCCAGTGGAGAGAATTGGAATTGACCCTATACATTTGCAACACAAACAATATTTGACAAAATCATGATGAAAAGGACCATTTTAAACATATTCATGCCTCTTGATTGTAATAGATGGTCATACGTTTACGTCTGTTTGCTGTTCTCGTTCACACAGGAGAGAGACGTGACTATCGTGGATTCTCTGGGGAGCCTCAACAACATCCTGATGCTGACGAGTCAGAGAAGAATCTCTCCAGATCAGAACACCAGATGGTACAGCTTGGTTTGTTCTAGCATACAGTTTGCTCTATCGGGGTCTGGGCTGGGTTTCTGTAAAGCACTTCATGACAACAATGACATCAGCATCCATAATGATATGTGTCTGTGTCCCCTCTTTATGGTTACCAGGACAACGCTAGCCCTTCCTCCCTCCCGGAGTCCCTGTGTCGTGCCTCTCCCGG
Source organism: Salvelinus namaycush (assembly GCF_016432855.1). Lineage (NCBI taxonomy): Eukaryota > Metazoa > Chordata > Actinopteri > Salmoniformes > Salmonidae > Salvelinus > Salvelinus namaycush. Next base: position 73,504,623 of record NC_052308.1, on the reverse strand, counting down.
TAGCACCTTACTGCTGGGTATGAAGAGGTTGTCTGTGCTGCTGGTGGACTGCAGGAAAACAACGGGGCTGAGTGGAACTGTGAGAGGAGGAGAAGAGAAGAAAGGATCAGATTTGACACATCAAAGTAAGTGCTGTAGTTTAGTTTGAACAAATACAATAGATCTGCCCACTGGTATCTGTTACCAGGACAACCAGCAGAGTTCTGTTAGCTGACAGGAAGATAGACTGGTATCTGTTACCAGGACAACCAGCAGAGTTCTGTTAGCTGACAGGAAGATAGACTGGTATCTGTTACCAGGACAACCAGCAGAGTTCTGTTAGTTGACAGGAAGATAGACTGGTGGATATGGATGTTATGAATATCATAACACTGAAAAAGGATTCTGCCAATGAAAAGAGAGAATCCAATAGACCATATAAAACCTTGATGAAAGGTAGCTTTAGAGAGAAAGGATGATCCAATGTAAGATGCTTGTTTTACAAAAACTTTTCCTTAAAACATTATGGATGTTACATTGCCTGTCCCAGTCAACCCCTCTATCTTTACAAGACTGTTGAACAGGCAAACTAAACTCAAGACACTGTTCATTAATTAACTAATACTGGAGGAAAGCTGTGATCAGGCTGCCCACTCAAGAGAAAGCTTCAAACTGTAACCAGTGCCGTCAACCTTGTTCAGGTTATCAGTCAACCTACCAGGGTAGTTACAAACAGTAGAGGAATGAAATCATCAACATGTTTTGATCATATCTTTACTAATGCTGCAGAAATGTGTTTGAAAGCAGTTTCCAGATCCATCAGATGTAGTGATCACAATATAGTAGCCATATCTAGGAAAACCACAGTTCCAAAGGCTGGGCCTAATATTGTGTAAAAGAGGTCATACAATCTTTTGTAGTGATTCCTATGTTGTTGATGTAAATAATATATTTTTTTTAAACAAAGATAAATGACATAAAGAATGATTGTAAAAAATCTTTGGAGCATCTTCAATTAAATTTTGGTAAAAAAAAAAATCACACGTCACCGGTGTTTAATTTCTATTTTACCTTTATTTAACTAGGCAAGTCAGTTAAGAGCCTAGGTACAGTGGGTTAACTGCCTTGTTCAGGGGCAGAACAACAGAGTTTTACCTTGTCAGCTCGGGGATTCGATCCAGCAACCTTTTGGTTACTGGCCTAACGCTCTAACCACTAGGCTACCTGCCGCCCCAGAGCTACCTGTCTAACAGAACACAGAGAGTGTTCTTTAATGGAAGCCTGTACAACAAAATCAAGGTAGAATCAGGAATTCCACAGGGCAGCTGTTTGGCACCTGCTTTTTTCAACCTTTACCAACATGCTAATGACATTTGAGTAAAGCCAGTGTGTCTATGTATGCGGATGACGCAACACTGTACACGTCAGCTACTACAGCGACTGAAATGACAGCAACACGTAACAAAGACCTGCAGTGAGTTTCAGAATGTGTGGCAAGGAATAAGTTAGTCCTAAATATTTCAGATTACCTTAAATTACATGGGCCTACTATGCTAATTCTGTAGCAGTATTGTTAGAGGGGGTTAAAGATAAAGATTTTGTTGGGGAGCCAGGCAGGTATTAACCCTAGTTATTAAAGTTAGTTATTACCTATTATAACATTATTAATATTATTAAATATTATAAAAACCGAAAGGATAAGAGTAGAATAGATAGAGTAGCGCTTCCAGACACATGCTAAACATGATGGAGTCTTAACCTGTTTGGGCTGCAGGGGCAGTATTGAGTAGCCGGATAAAAGGTGCCCATTTCAAACGGCCTCGTACTCAATTCTTGCTCGTACAATATGCATATTATTATTACTATTGGATAGAAAACACTCTCTAGTTTCTAAAACCATTTGAATTATATCTGTGAGTAAAACAGAACTCCTTTTGCAGCAAACTTCCTGACAGGAAGTGGAAAATCTGAAATCGATGCTCTCTTCTAGGGCCTGCCTATTAAAGTCCTTGATATTTATTCGTTTAGATGCACTTCATACGTCTTCCACTAGATGTCGACAAGCAGTGAGAGAAGAAATGGTAACTTGATCTGGGCTCGAATAATTGCTCTTTGTGTGACGTGTCACCAGTTTCCTGTTTTCTGGAGAGCGCGTCAAGGGACCTGGATTTGCCTTCTGATAAGTTGTCGTTATGGACGACTAATATCTCCGGCTTTGATTTTATTTGATACATGTGACAATATCATCGTAAAGTATGTTTTTTCAATATAGTCTAATCAGATTATTGAAATTTTTTCGGGAGTTTTTGCCGTGTTCCGTTCTCTTCCGTTTGTTGATGATGGAGAGATTCGCGCCACTTGGCAAGTGTGCTTGCTAAATCGAGAGGGAAAAAGGCCGTTCTAAATCCAAACAACGATTGTTCCCGACAAAGGACCCCTTGTACAACATTATGATGAAAGATCAGCAAAAGTAGGACCCATTTTATGATGCTATTTCATATATCTGTCGAACATGTTGTGCTAGTCGTTTGCGGCCAGCTTTTGGGTACTCTCTCGCTATACCTAAGCTGGATGTCGTAATGAAGTTATTTTTAGAATTCTAACACGGCGATTGCATTAAGAACTAGTGTATCTATCATTTCCTATACAACATGTATTTTTTAGTTATGTCAGAAAAATATCCGGACGTTGTGGGAGAAAAAGATGCTACGTTAGCACAATGTATAACCACTGATTTCAGCTCTAAATATGCACATTTTCGAACAAAACATAAGTGTATGTATAACCTGATGTTATAGGACTGTCATCTGATGAAGCTTATCAAGGTTAGTCAAAAATATATCTTTTGCTGGTTTGTTACGATCGCTAACTTTTGCTACTGGGGAATGGCTTGTGTTTCTGGCTATTGTGGTAAGCTAATATAACGCTATATTGTGTTTTCGCTGTAAAACACTTAAGAAATCGGAAATATTGGCTGGAATCACAAGATGCCTGTCTTTCATTTGCTGTACACTATGTATTTTTCAGAAATGTTTTATGATGAGTATTTAGGTATTTGACGTTGGTGTCTGTAATTATTCTGTCTGCTTTCGGTGCAATTTCTGATTGTAGCTGCAATGTAAACTATGATTTATACCTGAAATATGCACATTTTTCGAACAAAACATAGATTTATTGAATAACATGTTATAAGACTGTCATCTGATGAAGTTGTTTGTTGGTTAGTTTGGTTGGTTCTTGGTTAGTTAGGTTGGCTTTGTGCATGATACCTGTGCTGTGAAATATGTCTGTCCTTTTTTGTATTTGGTGGTGAGCTAACATAAATATACGTGCTGTTTTCGCTGTAAAACATTTTAAAAATCGGACATGTTGGCTGGATTCACAAGATGTGTACCTTTCATTTGCTGTATTGGACTTGTTAATGTGTGAAAGTTAAATATTTCAAAAAAATATATTTTGAATTTCGCGCCCTGCACTTGAAGTGGCTGTTGTCATATTGTGGCCGGCCTCTGGCTTGCAGCCAGAAGAAGTTAAAGGAGGACTGTAGCATCTAATGATGAAACATTATGGAGTCTTAAAGGAGGACTGTAGCAGCTAATGATGAAACATTATGGAGTCTTAAAGAAGGACTGTAGCATCAAATGATGAAACATTATGGAGTTAAAGGAGGACTGTAGCATGGTGTCTTAAAGGAGAACTGTAGCATCATGAGGTAGTCACCTGGAATGCATTTCAATTAACATGTGCCTTTTTAGAAGTTAAGTTGTGGAATTTCTTTCCTTAATTGGGATAGGGGGCAGTATTTTCACGTCCGGATGAAAAGCGGCCCAAAGTAAACTGCCTGCTACTCAGGCCCAGAAGCTAGGATATGCATATAATTGGTAGATTTGGACAGAAAACACTATAACGTTTCTAAAACTGTTAAAATAATGTCTGAGAGTATAACATAACTTATTTGGCAGGCAAAACCCAGAGGACAAACCACCCAGGAGGATTATTTTGTTGTTGAGGTGACTCTGTTTTCAATTGGTTTCTATGGGAACATAGATTTCTCTGGCACTTGGTTGCAGTTCCTATTGCTTCCACTAGATGTCAACAGTTTTTAGAAATTGGTTGATGTTTTTCTTTAGAGAAATTAAGAAGTACGGCTATTCAGAACGAGGGTCCAGCCTAGTGCTCTCTAATGTTTTGATGCTCCAGGTCACACGCTTCACGTTGTTTTTATCCGGTATTGAACACAGTTTATCCCATCTTAAATTTTAGCGATTATTTACCTTTTAAAATACCTGAAGTGTGATTAGGAAAGTTGTTTGAAATGTTTGGACAGCGTTTACAGGTAACTTATTAAATATTTTGTAGTCATGTTGGGTGAGTTGGAACCGGTGTTCCAAATAAATGGACATTTTGGAGATATAACGACGGAACTAATCAAACAAAAGGACCATTTGTGATGTTTATGGGACATATTGGAGTTCCAACAGAAGAAGCTCTTCAAAAGTAAGGCATGAATTATATCGTTATTTCTGACTTTTGTTTCGCGCCTGGCGGGTTGAAATATGATTGTCATGTGTTTGTTTGATGGGGTGCTGTCCTCAGATAATCACATGGTTTGCTTTTGCCATAAAGCCTTTTTGAAATCTGACACGGTGGCTAGATTAACAAGAAGTTAAACTTTAATTTGGTGTATTGCACTTGTGAATGCATGAAAGTTAAATATTTCTAATAAAAAATATATATATTTCGCGCTCTGCAATTTCACCGGATGTTGTCGAAACGTTCCGCTAGCGGAACCCCTAGCCATAACAGGTTTTAATGTGTTTGAGCCAATCAGTTGTGTTGTGACAAGGTAGGGGTGGTATACAGAAAATAGCCCTGTTGGGTAAAAGACGAAGTCCATATTATGTCAAGAACAGCTCAAATAAGCAAAGAGAAACAACAGTCCATCATTACTTTTAGGACCATCACAGGAATGGAAAGCCCAGAGTTACTTCTGATGCATAAGTTCATTAGAGTTACCAGCCTTAGAAATTGCAGCCCAAATAAACGCTTCACAAAGTTCAAGCAACAGACATCTCAACATCATCGGTTCAGAGGAGACTGCGTGAATTAGGCCTTCATGGTCGAATTGCTGCAAAGGAACCACTACTAAAGGACACCAATAAGAAGAAGAGACTTGCTTGGGCCAAGAAACACGAGCAATGGACATTAGAACGATGGATATCTGTCCTTGGGTCTGATGAGTCCAAATTTGAGATTTTTGGTTCCGAGCGTCATATCTTTGTGAGAGGCGGAGTAGATGACCAGATTATCTCCACGTGTGGTTCCCACCGTGAAGCATGGAGGAGGAGATGTGATGGTGTGCGGTTGCTTTGCTGTTGACAATGTCAGTGATTTATTTATTCAAGTCACACTTAACCAGCATGGCTACCACATCATTCTGCAGCGATACGCCATCCCATCTGGTTTGGGCTTAGTCCCACTATCATTTATTTTTCAACAGGACAATGACCTTGGTCAACACACCTCCAGGCTGTGTAAGAGCTATTTGACCAAGAAGGAGAGTGATGGAGTGCTGCATCAGATGACCTGGCCTACTCAATCCCCCGACCTCAACCAAATTGAGATGGTTTGGGATGAGTTGGATTGCAGAGTGAAGGGAAAGCAGCCTACAAGTTCTCAGCATATGTGGGAACTCCTTCACAACTATTGGAAAAGCATTCCAGGTGAAGCTGGTTGAGAGAAAGCCAAGAGTGTGCAAAGCTATCAAGGCAAAGGGTGGCTACTTTTAAAGAATCTAATATATATTTTGATTTGTTTAACACTTGTGGTTACTACATGATTCCATGTGTTTTTTAATAATTTTGATGTCTTCTCTATTATTCTACAATGTAGAAAATAGTAAAAAGAAAGAAAAACCCTTGAATGAGTAGGTGAGTCCTAACTTTTGACTGGTACTGTACATTAAATTCCCTGGCAACAGCTCCAGTGGACATTCCTGCAGTCAGCATGCCATTTGCCCGCTCCCTCAGAGATCTGTGGCATTGTTGTGTGACAAAACTGCACATTTTCGAGTGGCCTTTTATTATCCCCAGCACAAGGTGCACCTGTGTAATAATCAAGCTGTTCAATCAGCTTCTTGATATGCCACACCTGTCAGGAGGATGGATTATCTTGGCAAAGAATAAATGTTAGCTAACAGGGATGTAAAAATTTTTTTTTTATCAGCTCATTAAACATCCAACACTTTACATGTTGAGTTTATATTTTTGTTAATTGTATTAACTGTCAGTTTTAGGAACATCTACCCAAAATATTACTTTACCCAAAATATGACATCGGCGATAGTCAAAATATTGGAAATCTGTGAACGTCTAAATAAGAAATTGGTCCATTTAAACATCATGTGTCGAACCCTTTCAACAACGGGGAGATGTTACTGATGTGCTTTGTGTCTTCGACGTAAAAACCAGTTTTGGATTATCACACAAAATTACCTATTTAGTTATTTTATGTTTAAGGAAGTTTGTAGGTCACATAGGTCACATTCTGTATCATACAACTATGAAGGTTATATATTTAGAACCACCTGCTGATAGGAATCCAGCGATGTTAGTGTCATAGAACTGTCTAGTTTTTTGTGTTCTGACTTGTAAAACAGGATGAATAAAATAAGTAATGTAAACATATCAGTAATTACCAGGATGCTCTACAACATTTGTTTTAAAATCACACAAAGATTGTTAACTGGCCTCAGGTTATTGAGAGATCTGATTCAGGATTTACCCTCGTAGCAAGGTTGTTTTATCATGTGGAGGTTTCATTCAGGTCTCTATTTTTTTTTTTAAACACTGTCTTTGGCAGGAGAAAGACCAGACTCAGAGGAACCAGAGCCAGGGACGTCCAAACCAGCAAGACGACACCAGTGCTCCCACTGTAGAAAGGGTTGTAACCGGTTATGGGACCTGAAACGGCATGAGAGAATACACACACGGGAGAAGCCTTACCACTGCTCCCAATGTGGAAAGGGTTTCAGCGAGGCGGCGAAGCTGAAACGGCATGAAGGAATACACACGGGGAGAAGCCTTACCACTGCCCCCAGTGTGGAAAGGGTTTTAAATTTATAGCACACCTGAAAAAACATGAGAGAATCCACACAGGGGAGATGCCTTACCACTGCCCCCAGTGTGGAAAGTGTTTTAAATTCATAGCACACCTGAAAAAACATGAGAGAATCCACACAGGGGAGAAGCCTTACCACTGCTCCCAGTGCGGAAAGAGTTTTACCAATTTAGGGAACCTGAAAAACCATGAGAGAATACACACAGGGGAGAAGCCTTACCACTGCTCCCAGTGTGGAAAGTGTTTTAACAAGTTAGGGAACCTGAAACAACATGAGAGAAGCCACACAGGGGAGAAGCCTTACCACTGCTCCCAGTGTGGAAAGGGTTTCAGCCGGCCTGCGGATCTGAAACGGCATGAGAGAATACACACAGGGGAGAAGCCTTACCACTGCTCCCAGTGTGGAAAGAGTTTTAACAATTTAGGGAACCTGAAAAGACATGAGAGAATACACACAGGGGAGAAGCCTTACCATTGCTCCCAGTGTGGAAAGGGTTTCAACTGGCCTGCGGATCTGAAACGGCATGAGAGAATACACACGGGGGAGAAGCCTTACCATTGCTCCCAATGTGGAAAGTGTTTCAACCAGCTGGGGGAGCTGAAATGGCATGAGAGAATACACACAGGGGACTTGCTGTCTTATATTGTTGACTGATAATGATTACCTGTTTCTACCATATGAACTTGAATTGTACAAAGTATACTAAAACATATATTTGTATGCTATATTTGCATATTAAACATGAATTTAATATGGAGTTTGAATATAGAGTAGGTCAGATTCCTTCTGTTTTAAATGGTCCTTTTTTAAACTCTGACACTGTGTGTGTGTTTATCTGGGTGTCATTCCTCCAGCACTGCAGATAATCAAGTGATATTTGGATGTGATGCATTTGTTCCGTTGTGTACATTTACATTGTTGGCCCACTGATGATTTAATGAAATGAAAATGTTCACAGACTCTGTAATGCAAAATGTTAATTGTATGTGTCCATATATCTGAGTATGTGACTTGTGGTGGATGAATCAGAATTAGTTAGGTAACATAGATAATTAAGATCTCTTATCTGCATAATATGCTGAGGTGATATACTTGTTATTAGAATGTATCCCTTCGGACTCTGGTGATGGCAGTTGCACTTCTTCCCTCAGCTGGGGCTCAGTCATCTGGGGCCCAGAGAGGGGAGAGGTCAGGCTTGTCTTTCACATGTCCCTGGTGCTATGCAGAATATCAGGAAGGGAAGAGGACAGGAGGGAACATTGTCTTCATATGTGAATGTATCTGTTAAACTATGTAAAGGGATGACGTGATTAATGGGGAACCAATTACTTGTCTCCACAATGTCTATGCGCAAGTCACTCCCTCCTTTGGCATTGGGGGGAGGTGTGTGGCAGTGTCTGGAACCATTGTATGTCCTCTCTGATGTTGCACTTGTCCTGGGATAGTGTATGACCTAGAGACTCACTCCCCTCAGTGAGCTTGTCCAGGAGTGGGGTCAAGAAGGGGTTTTACTTGAGATGGGAGTATCTAGAGTTGACAATTGAGTTATGCCATTGGATGAGTTGGTGTTTTTGTGCTATGAAGTACCAGGAAAGAGATTAGAACCTCGTCTTAGGGACCAAACTGAATGATAAAATATAGCGAATGCTATCTGGCTACGGGATACTCCTTTCTCATTATAAAGTCTCACTTTGTGAACTGTTCCTAATATCTGTGGTTTGTTATGTCGACTAGGGAGTGGATCTTTGCTATAAAAGATCTCAGTAGCCATTGTGTTGCCACTCTCAACGGTTCATTAGAAATAGTGAATTGTTGAAAGTCATTGCAAAGATCTTATTATTAAAAATGTAGTTTAAGTATAACTCTGATTGGTGTGTGAAGTTTGTCTCTCCTCATTTGGTAATACATAAATTAACCACCACAGACTAACCTTGTGAAACTGACCTATTATAATCTCCTGTTCTTGGGAGTATCATCCTGCGTTGCAAACCAGTTTGCACCTGCATCCTTGTATGAATAAAGTCCCTCCCAGGAACAGGAAACTATAAAGATATGTGCTCATCACCCAATGCTTCAGGAATTCAGACTGTCTACACTGCGCTGTGTAACTGTTATTCTCTCTGAGCTCAGAAATAAAGAATCTTGGTTTGACTTGGACTCCAGCAGATCCTTATTTTATAATATCCACCACAACTCTCCCACAGATTGCTGTTTATCATTGTCTCAATGAAGAGTTCTTTCTTTTCCTTTCCTGGGGGCATTTACAAGCCTCCCACTGGTTGAATAAACTTTGTTTCCACGTCATTTCAACAAAACAAATCTATGTGATGATGTTTGATTAATGTGGAAAACTGATTCGATATGTAAAAAGCCATGAACATCAGGTATTTTTTTTATTTTTCACCGAACTGGCAACCTAAATCCAATGACAGGTGACATTTTGTGTTGATTTCATGTTGAATTCACTTTAGTTGAGGACTCAAAGAAATGTAAAGAGAAACTAGACGGTCAACACGTCTGTGCCCAGTGGGCTGGTTGGAATACGTGGTGTTGGATCAATATCCACCTTAGTAGCTAAGTTTCCATGCAATTTGCGCCAGATTTCCATGTGAATATTCTCAAATCTGCATAAAACAATATACACATTTTCCCATCAGAAATGTTTGCATCAAACAGACTTATTGTGGATAAAAGGCTTTGCGTTATGACGTAGTGCACAAGAAGAATAACGTTTGCTGTTAAATTCCCATGTACCCGAATGAAAAATACAAGTTAAATTGGTTTCCATCACATTTTCAACTCCACTGATGGTTTTAAAAACTTGCGTAAAATAGAAAACGTGCTCTTGTCCCGTGCACTGTAGCCTGCAGCTCACATATACAGTGTTGGTAGGCTACCTACATGATGAGATTATTATGGATAAGGGAGATATTATTTTATTTGTCAAATGGTAACCAAGCATCGATCATCATGTCACCAGAGTAAGACCATCAAATTGTATTGGAAAGGAGCATCAAGCTCATCACGTGCAGTTTCACCACCCTGTGAAGTTCATAACTTATTTAATCTGTAGCCTAATAAACTGCATGGGTTCCCAAGTCGTAGAGGGAGGACCACATGTAACGGATGTGAAATGGCTAGCTAGTTAGCGGGTACGCGCTACTAGCATTTCAATCAGTTACGTCACTTGCTCTGAAACCTAGAAGTAGTGTTGCCCCTTGCTCTGCAAGGGCCGCGGCTTTTGTGGAGCGATGGGTAACGACGCTTCGTGGGTGACTGTTGTTGATGTGTGCAGAAGGTCCCTGGTTCGCGCCCGTGTCGGGGCGAGGGGGCGGTTTAAAGTTATACTGTTACACACACAACATATCGCGTTGACTCCAAGTTATCTAAGATATGATCGTTATTAAATCAATATTTGCGCATAAAAGATTAATGCTGCCATTTCTCGTTTATACATTTTCACTGACACAAAAAGACCCCACCATGTCAAACGAACTAACAAATCGTCTGTCGGCATTTATAAAAGTGTACAGGCATATCCTGTTTCCATCAGCCCGGTCATTACTTTTGAAATGGTTGGATCAATATCCACCTTCATGATATGGATGAAGCCTGATTTGGAATGTCTGAGTAGTTCTGATGTCATAATACACCCCTCTGATAATCAAGTGATATTCACATGTGATGCATTTGCTCCATTGTTTACATTTAAGTTGGAGGCCCACTCTGATGATTTATGTCTTACATAGTGGGGCTTTAAAAGAATAGTATGGTGACATCTTAGTGTGGCTTGAAATGAATAGGATTATTATTGGGCTGATGGTTGGTGGTGCTACTATATAGGTAAGGTTGTCCAATATGAATGTTCAATACACACAATAGGTTGATCGGTAGCCAGTTAGCTAGCTGCTACAGTCCAATATGAATGTTCAATACACACACTAGGTTGATCGGTAGCCAGTTAGCTAGCTGCTACGTCTTTATCCGCACAGCTAGCTAACACAGCTCGCTATCAACAAAGTCAAAATGGACTCCAGGCCTGGTGGTGGCAGCAGTGCACTACAACCACTGTTTACCGGAGCTTCCAGAGTGAAAAATAATTAGGCTATATAAAGAGGGCACGACAAAAAGAGGGCACGACAAAACCTAAAACCTCAGGAGACTGAAAAGGTTTGGCATGGGTCCTCAGATCACAACGCAGGGCCAGACGGATTACTAGGACGTGTACTCTGAGCATGCGCTGACCAACTGGCAAGTGTCTTCACTGACATGTTCAACCTCTCCCTGTCTGAGTCTGTAATACCAACATGTTTCAAGCAGACCACCATAGTCCCTGTGCCTAAGAACACCAAGGTAACCTACCTAAATGACTACGGACCCATAGCACTCACGTCTGTAGCCATGAAGTGCTTTGAAAGGCTGGTCATATCTGAGGAGATGGGAGAACCTTCCAGAAGGACAACCACCTCTGCAGCACTCTGCCAGTCTGGCCTTTATTGTAGAGTGGCCAGACGGAAGCCACTCCTCAGTAAAAGGCACATGACAGCCCACTTAGAGTTTGCCAAAAGGCAACCAAAAGATTCTCAGACCATGAGAAACAAGATTCTCTGGTCTGATGAAGTCAAGATTGAACAATGGCCTGAATGCCAAGCGTGACGTCTGGAGGAAACCTGGCACCCTCCCTACGGTGAAGCATTGTGGTTGCAGAATCATGCTGTGAGGATGTTTTTCAGCGGCAGGGACTGGGAGGCTAGTCACAATTGAGTCAAAGATGAACAGAGCAAAGTACAGAGAGATCCTTCATGAAAACCTCCTCCAGAGACCTCAGGACCTCAGACTGGGGCTAAGGTTCACCTTCCAACAGGACAACGACCCTAAGCACACAGCCAAGATAACGCAGGAGTGGCTTCAGGACAAGTCTCTGAATGTCCTTGAGTGGCCCAGCCAGAGCCCGGTCTTAAACCTGATCGAACATCTCTGGAGAGACCTGAAAATAGCTGTGCAGCAACGTTCCCAAACCAACCTGACAGAGTTTGAGAGGATCTGCGGAGAAGAATGGGAGAAGCTACCCAAATACAGGTGTGCCAAGCTTGTGTCGTCATATCCAAGAAGGCTCGAGGCTGTAATCACTGACAAAGGTGCTTCAACAAAGTACTGAGTAAAGGGTCTGAATACTTATGTAAATGTAGTTTTTCAGTTCAAATTTCTAAAAACCTGTTTTTGCTTTGTCATTATGGGGTATTGTGATGTCATTATGGGGTATTGTGATGAAGGAAAAACATATTTTTATCAATTTTAGAAAAAGGCTGTAACGTAACAAAATTTGAGGCTGTAACGTAACAAAAATTGGAAAAAGTCAAGGCGTCTGAATACTTTTCGAATGCTGTCCTCTCCAAATTTGCTGAAGTAGGTAGGCCTGGTAGGGACTAACATTAGCAGGCTAGTTGCCTAGCAACCTTGCAAGCTTATCTGTAACCGTCAATTCATAAAGTATTTGCTTGTAAGTTGGCTGAAAATGTTATTGAAACCACTAGTCATGAGTGCACACGATTTGGTTTAATTTGAAGTGATCTATTTGAAGATATTTCTGTCAGAGTTTACATTGTAGGGAAAAGGCTGGCTAGCCGGGTCCTCCATATTACTTCACAGCCTGTAAAAAAACATTCTGACATGACTTCGGCATTCTTTGGAATTCTGATGGTTTTATGTACTCTAAAAACAGAAAAGAGAGGTGGAACTTTGCATTGGGACTTGTGATGCTATACTAATGCAGATCCATATGTTACATGTGGTTACATTTAGCTACCTTCACTTTAAGGGAGTTGTATGGCCACATTTAGATGTGAAAAAATAACAGACAGAGAAAACAATTTCTATTCTAACAGTATTTGGGTCATTCTTGAGCTCTGGTAATATTTCAGTCCCACTGACTAATTTTGTTTATAAAATGAAATGTCCAGTATAATGAATTGAAATAAATATAGCATTAATTTAAACTTTCTTATTACAAAATCATATTTTTTTAACTGACACCAAGAATTGTGTCATGTCCCCCAGGTGTTTCAATTAATTTTTACTTGGGAAATTAATATTAAAATGTGCACATAATTGAATGCAAACATAAATTTGTGTTATTTTGTTGAGAAAGTATTTTTATCAAATAAATGCATGATTATTGATTAAAATCACACAATTCAGCTCTGTCCCTCAGTCTACATGTAACGGGTTGTAAACCTGTGACAGGGTTAAGTTATTTACTTTATTTATGAATATTGCATCTAAACAAATTAATAATTGAATATATTATACATTATATATTGTTTATGTTCACTTATAAAACATGCTGTAATGTGTTCCATGTGAACAGAAAATATAAATTATGGCAGGTAGCCTGGTGGTAGGAGAGTTGGGCAAGACTCTTCAGTTGTTCCTTTAAGTTGCTCTGGATCCTAAATTACTCAATGATTATAGTGTATACATTGTAACGCTCTTCTACTTCGTCCTCCTCCTCAGACGAGGAGAGGCGAGAAGGATCGGAGGACCAATTTGCAGCGTAGTAATTTGACATGATATTTATTAAAGAATAAAGACAAATGCGAAAAACACTTGAGAATTTACCAAAATAATAAACGGAGTCAACAGACCTGAACAAACGAACTTACATAACACGAAGAACGCACGAACAGGAAAATAGACTACACAAATAGACTACACAAAAACCGAACGAACTAAACGAAACAGTCCCGTGTGGTGCAAACAGACACAGACACGGAAGACAACCACCCACAACAAACAATGTCTCAAGGCTTAAAATTCCTTATTTAACCTGACTCTCCGCCTTCATCTACACTGATTGAAGTGGATTTAACTAGTGACATCAATAAGGGATCATAGCATTCACCTGGATTCACCTAGTCAGTCTATGTCATGGAAGGAGCAGGTGTTCCTAATGTTTAGTAGACTCAGTGTAAAGCACTACAGATATTCAAGTGCTATTTGCATGTGATGCATTTGCTCTATTGTTTACAGTATTATTTGTATCGTATAGAGCGTGACTTTAAGGGAAAAGTACCGTCACATCTAGATAAAAACGAATGTGAAAAATGAACAGAGTATTAACACAAATGTGTTTTAACACACTACCTATTCATTTATTTCAGTATTTCATCATCCACATATTCATATTCAGCTTCTACGTCTGTGTACAGGAAAGTGTTATTTCTTAGAGAAAATATATCAGCTTATTGTTAAATTATTATGACGTTCTTTCCAATACAAAAAGTGTAGTAACTATTTATTTACTGTATTTATTTATTTTGCTCCTTTGCACCCCATTATTTACTTTCCACATTCTACCACTGCAAATCAACCATTCCAGTGTTTTACTTGCTATATTGTATTTACTTCGCCACCATGGCCTTTTTTTTTGCCTTTACCTCCCTTGTCTCACCTCATTTGCTCACATTGTATATACTTATTTTTTCTACTGTATTATTGACTGTATGTTTGTTTTACTCCATGTGTAACTCTGTGTTGTTGTATGTGTCGAATTGCTTTGCTTTATCTTGGCCAGGTCGCAATTGTAAATGAGAACTTGGTCTCAACTTGCCTACCTGGTTAAATACAGGTGAAATAAATAAAATTGTTTCCAAACTGCGTTACCCACTCCAGTCAGCAGATGGCGATGTATGTCTTTCGGGTGATGCTTCTTGCGTGACGTATAATGGACTGGACGGGACGCTTCTTCAGGAACAACAACACGGCTACTCTTTCAAAGAGTTCGGTAGCTTGCCAGCCAACATAAAACTGAAAGATTGACGCTTTAGACCGTGTTAATGTACATTAGCTAATATCAGTGCTTTAAACAGATTTCGGTTGACGTATCTACTGGTTAACTTTAAGCTAATTTGCTTGTTCAATTTGCAAACTTGTTAAAGATTGATACTGCGTCTAGCACTAGGCTAGTCGCTAATGCTACCTAGCTAACTAGTTAACATCCCTGACCATGAGTTCACTAAACTACTCTTCTCTTGCTAATGAAGAGGAGGTCTGCTGTATGGAGAAAGAATCTTTCAGAATGAAAAAGGAGGAAGAGGAGGCTGTTATAGTGAACGAAGAGAAAGAACCTTTTAGAGAGGAAGAGGATGCTATCTCAATAAAGGTGAAGGAGGAAGACGTTTTGGGAGTGAAAAAGGAGGAGACAGAAGATCCGATTTACACCAGTGAGTACTGTCTTAAAAACAGGAGCACAAACTATGCAGTTGTTGAACTAATGTGGGGTTTTTAAGGGGCATTCTACTGAAGTTCTACACTTGAATATGTTGTTCAGTAAGGTAGGAATTCTTTAAGGGGCAATCTGCCATTGGTTCATACATTTTGGGGACTTTTCAATTAGATGTATTGAATTCTCAATTTGGTTTACATTACAGTTCCCCTCATCTAGTATAACAGTCTTTTAAAATGCAATATTGGTGAATATGTTAAAATATCAAAGGGATGCAAAAGGAACCCATTTTGTGGAACAACCCTTTTACATTTGCATCACAAATAATTTTTTCGGAAATCAAGATGAAAGTGGTCATTTTAGCACCTTTTTAGACATATTCATGCTTCTTGTAAGACTCTGTGATTGTAATAGACAGTCATAAGTTTACCATCTGTTTGATGTTCTCATTCACGCAGGAGAGAGACATGACTATTGTGGATCCTCTGGGGAGCCTCAACAACATCCTGATGCTGACGAGGCAGAGAAGAGTCTCCAGATCAGAACACCAGATGGTACAGCTTGGTCTGGTCTAGCATACAGCTTGCTCCGTCTGGGTCTGGGCTGGGTTTCTGTAAAGCACTTTATGACAACAGTGACATCAGCATCCATAATGATATGTGTCTGTGTCCCCTCTTTATGATTACCAGGACAACGCTAGCCCCTCCTCTCTCCCAGAGTCCCTGTATCGTGCCTCTCCCGGTAGCACCTTACTGCTGGGTATGAAGAGGTTGTCTGTGCTGCTGGTGGACTGCAGGAAAACAACGGGGCTGAGTGGAACTGTGAGAGGAGGAGAAGAGAAGAAAGGATCAGATTTGACACATCAAAGTAAGTGCTGTAGTTTAGTTTGAACAAATACAATAGATCTGCCCACTGGTATCTGTTACCAGGACAACCAGCAGAGTTCTGTTAGTTGACAGGAAGATAGACTGGTATCTGTTACCAGGACAACCAGCAGAGTTCTGTTAGTTGACAGGAAGATAGACTGGTGGATATGGATGTTATGAATATCATAACACTGAAAAAGGATTCTGCCAATGAAAAGAGAGAAACCAATAGACCATATAAAACCTTGATGAAAGTTAGATTTAGAGAGAAAGTTTCAAGATGATCTGATGTAAGGTGCATGTTTTACAAAACCTTTTCCTTAAAACATTATGGATATTACATTGTCTGTCCCAGTCAACCCCCCCTATCTTTACAAGACTCTAGAACACACAAACTAAACTCCAGACATTTCAATGTGGTCTGTATTGCTTCATTAACATCTGATCTACAGATATATTATTCTACACTACTGGTCAAAAGTTTTAGAACACCTACTTATTCAAGGGTTTTTCTTACATTTTACTATTTTCTGCATTGCAGAATAATAGTGAAGACATCAAAACTATGAAATACCACATATGGAATCATGTAGTAACCAAAAAAGTGTTAAATAAATCAAAATATATATTATTTCAGATTCTTCAAAGTAGCCACCCTTTGCCTTGATGACAGCTTTGCACGCTCTTGGCATTCTCTCAACCAGCTTCATGAGGTAGTCAGCTGGAATGCATTTCAATGAATAGGTGTACCTTGTTAGCAGTTAATTTGTGGAATTTATTTCCTCAATGCTTTTGAGCCAGTCAGTTGTTGTTACAAGGTAGGGGTGGTATACTGAAGATAGCCCTATTTGGTAGAAGACCACCTCCATATTATGGCAAGAACAGCTCAAATAAGCAAAGAGAAATGACAGTCCATCATTCCCTTTAAGATATGAAGGTCAGTCAATCAGGAACATTTCAAGGACTTTGAAAGTCCTTGAAGTCGCATCAAGCATTGTGATGAAACTGGCTTTCATGAGGACCACTACAGGAATGTAAGGCCCAGAGTTACTTCGGATGCAGAGTTTGTTAGGTTCTTATTTTTCAGAGTAAATAACCCACGGACACTAGAGAAGCTTTTACCCAAGTTTAATTCTTACCAAAGGTTCTGTACATATGTAATTCAGACAACTCAACATGTGTCCCATCCAGATATATATCCCACTTAAGACGCTCCTCCTTCTCTCCAATCCTTCTTATGGTTTAACAGGAAAAGAGTTAAAAGGGTAACAGGATGCCAAACCTTTATTACCCCCTTAAGGGGAACTGACCTCTCCCCTCATCTCCTGACCTCAACCACTCCTTCACCTAATCCACAGATATCCATCTGTCTTCCCTATATCAACACGTTGCTCTTCTCTCCTCCATTAAACACATTCCAAAGCCTTCTGGCTTTCCACAGAGAACCCTTAACTTTCTCATTTGATTCTATGCTTCTTTTCTATCATTTATTTAATATCTCAATGTTCAAAATGTCAAACCCAACAGTCCGTCCTCTTGAACATCCTAATGTTCAATTCATATAAACTTGGAAATTACTAATAAATGTATAAACAATGATAATAAAACACGAATAAAAAAAATAAAAAAAGATTATAAAACATGAATTAAACAAACAAACAAATGAACAGACAGTCACTGCGAGGTGTACAAATTCAGAGACTTTTGGCCTCCGAACTATGATCACACATCAAAATGCCTTTCCCATCTATGATCACACAACAAAATGCCTTTCCCATCTATCATCACACAACAAACTGCCTTTCCCATCTATCATCACACAACAAACTGCCTTTCCCATCTATAATCACACAACAAACTGCCTTTCCCATCTATCATCACACAACAAACTGCCTTTCCCATCTATCATCACACAACAAACTGCCTTTCCCATCTATCATCACACAACAAACTGCCTTTCCCATCTATGATCACACAACAAAATGCCTTTCCCATCTATCATCACACAACAAACTGCCTTTCCCATCTATCATCACACAACAAACTGCCTTTCCCATCTATCATCACACAACAAAATGCCTTTCCCATCTATCATCACACAACAAAATGCCTTTCCCATCTATAATCACACAACAAACTTAGCACAGATCATCCCTGTTAGAACATTTATAAACAACCTTTTATTGCCGGTCATACCTCTTCTCATTACAGCCCCCCTTTGTCCCTGTTTTCCTGTCATGAGTGGCCTGGTGAAGAAAGATCCGTATCTCAATGCATGTTAGTTTAAATAGTTAGCAGGGCCACCCCCCCTGTCCTTCACCCGGCACTTATCATTCTAGCGGGTCTTCTTCAGATATCGTTTACAGTTCATTTTCCCAACGGCCAATGTAACTTTTGCCTGTCACATTTCATGGCCCTTGATAATGTCCCGATTTTAATGTCCAAGTAGATACTTCCGTTTCTGCCACGTACACAAGTCTCTCACCTGAGCTTGTTCTCTCTCTCCACGCTCACTCCACGTTCACGCCACACGCGCTCTCAGCACTCCGGCCCTGGTTTATGGCTCGGACTCAGATAGGAGTGGTCACTGTCTCTCTCATTGAACGCCTTTTGTCGCTCTTTCAGCCGGTTAGGGAGGGTTTTGAGGTTAACACACACTGTCTATGGTCAAATTATTTCCACTATGCAATAAAACACGATCTGACGTCACCTTCCATGATAACCTCAAAAAAACACAGATCATAACAACAGTTCATTACATTTCTGTTTCAGGAAACTAGACAAACATTGACTATATGACGAATTATGACATTAACATTTTCTTAATAACATCTCTAAGACAAATGTCAAAAAGCATAACAATGTTACTGCTAAAAAAAGACATTTTCTAAATGAGTCCATACTCCCTTATTCTACTGGCGACCTCTAGGAAAAGTTACCAGATCATGAAGATGGCACCCTATCCTCTCACAGAATTCCCACGATCCCAATCAGAACAAAAACACCACATGAAATTAGCAATACATACAGTGGGGCCAAAAAGTATTTAGTCAGCCACCAATTGTGCAAGTTCTCCCACTTAAAAAGATAAGAGAGGCCTGTAATTTTCATCATAGGTACACTTCAACTATGACAGACAAAATGAGGAAAAAAAATCCAGAAAATCACATTGTAGGGTTTTTAATGAATTTATTTGCAAATTATGGTGGAAAATAAGTATTTGGTCAATAACAAAAGTTATTAATGCCTAACCAGCATGGCTCGACGTAAAAACAAGTTTTGGACTTCCACACAAAATTACTTCTTTACTTATTTTATGTTTAAGGAAGTGTGTAGGTCGCATTCTGTATCATACAGCTATGAAAGTTATATATTTAGAACCACCTGCTGATTGGAATCCAGCGACGTCTGTGTCTTCAGTATCCTAGAACTGTTTAGTTTTTTGTGTTGTGACTTGTAAAACAGGATAAATAAAATAAGTAATGTCACTAAGATTGTTAAAACTGGCCTCAGATTATTGAGGGATCTGATTAGGATTTACCCTTGTAGCAAGGCCGTTTTATCATGTGAAGGTTTCATTCAGGTCTCAATTTTTTAACACTGTCTTTGGCAGGAGAAAGACCAGACTCTGAGAACCAGAGCCAGGGACGTCCAAACCAGCAAGAAGACACCAGTGTTCCCACAGTGGAAAGGGTTGTAACCGGTTATGGGACCTTAAACAACATGAGAAAATACACACTGGGGAGAAGCCTTACCACTGCGCCAGTGTGGAAAGAGTTTTAAATTTATAGCATACCTGAAAGCTCATGAGAGAATACACACAGGGGAGAAGCCTTACCACTGCTCTCAGTGTGGAAAGAGTTTTAACTCTAAAGGACTCCGGAACCAGCACGAGAGAATACACACAGGGGAGAAGCCTTACCACTGCGCCCAGTGTGGAAAGGGTTGTAACTTCTTATGGATCTGAAACAACATGAGAGAACACACACAGGGAGAAGCCTTACCACTGCGCCCAGTGTGGGAAGTGTTTCAACCAGTCAGGGCAGCTGAAACGGCAGGAGAGAATACACACAGGGGAGAAGCCTTACCATTGCTCCCAGTGTGGAAAGAGTTTTAACGATTCAGGGAACCTGGAAAGACATGAGAGAATACACACAGGGGAGAAGCCTTACCATTGCTCCCAGTGTGGAAAGAGTTTTAGCCAGTCAGGGGAGCTGAAACAACACGAGAGAATACACACAGGGGAGAAGCCTTACCATTGCTCCCAGTGTGGAAAGAGTTTTAATGTTTCAGGGAACCTGAAAACTCACGAGAGAATACACACAGGGGAGAAGCCTTACCACTGCTCCCATTGTGGAAAGAGTTTTAATCATTCAGGGGAGCTGAAAAGGCATGAGAGAATACACACAGGGGAGAAGCCTTACCACTGCTCCCAGTGTGGAAAGTGTTTCAACCAGTCAAGGCAGCTGAAAACACATGAGAGAATACACACACAGGGGAGAAGCCTTACCAATGCTCCCAGTGTGGAAATAGTTTTAACCAGAAAAGCAACCTGAACCAACACAGAAAATGCACAGAGGGGAGAAGCCTTACCACTCCTCCCAGTGTGGAAAGAGTTTTAACCATTTCGGGGAGCTGAAACGGCATGAGAGAATACACACAGGAGAGAGAAATTACTTCTCTTAGCATGTATATTGATATTTCACATCTGACTGATAATGTGTTTACCTGTTTTTATCATATGAAATTGCTTCTTCCAATTATTGATAAACCTGTACCTGTTAAAATACTGACTGTTAGAGCTGTTAAGGCTACATGGATTGATGAGGAAATGGCCATCTGTATGGTTGAAGGAGATGGGGCAAAAGGAGTGGCTAATAAGTCTGGCTGCACATCTGGGTGGCTTACGTACTGCAAATTGAGAAATGATGTGACCAAACTCAACAAAAACAATAAACTTTATTAGGAAGCCAAGATCAATGATATAAGGAATGATGGAAAAAAAACTTGTAAAAAAACAGAATGAAAGAAAAGCAGTGCAAGTATTGAATGTTGTAAAGTTAGTGTGGGAGAGGTGGAAAAATTGTTATCGATCAATAATGACAAACCTCCTGGCATTGACAACTTAGATGGAAAGCTACTGAGGCGGTAGCTGACTCTATAGCCACTCCTATCTGTCATATTTTTAATCTGAGTCTAGAGGAAAGTCTTTGTCCTCAGGCCTGGAGGAAAGCCAAAGTAATTCCACTACCCAAGAGTGGTAAAGCGGCCTTTACTGGTTCTAACAGCAGACATATAAGCTTGCTGCCAGCTTTTAGCAAACTGTTGAAAAAAATTGTGTTTGACCAAATACAATGCTATTTCTCTGTAAACAAATGAACAACAGACTTTCAGCATGCTTATAGAGAAGGACACTCAACATGTACGTACTGACACAAATGACTGATGATTGTGCAGATTTCAGTGCAGCCTTTGATATTATTGACCATAACCTGTTGTTTAAAAATGTCTGTGCTATGGCTTTTCAACCTCTGCCATATCGTGGATTCAGTGCTATCAACCTAATAGAACTCAGAGGGTTTTTAATGGAAGCTTCTCTAATGTCAAACATATAACGTGTAATGTACCTCAGGGCAGCTCTCTAGGCCCTCTTTTCTATTCTTACCAATGACCTGCCACTGGCATTAAACAAAGCATGTGTGTCCATGTATGCTGATTATTCAACCATATACGCATCAGCAACCACAGCTAATGATGTCACTGAAACACTTAACAAAGAGTTGCAGTCTGTTTTGGAATGGGTGGCCAGTAATAAACTGGTACTGAACATCTCTAAAACTAAGAGCATTGTATTTGGTACAAATCATTCCTTAAGTTCTAGACCTCAGCTGAATCTGGTAATGAATTGTGTTGCTGTTGAACAAGTTGAGGAGACTACATTACTTGGCATTACCTTAGATTGTAAACTGTCATGGTCAAAACATATAGATTCAGTGGTTGTAAAGATGGGGAGAGGTCTAGCCTCAAAGAGATGGTCTGCTGTTTTGACACCACACTCCAAAAAGCAAGTTCTGCAGGCTCTAGTTTTGTCTAATCTTGATTATTGTCCAGTCGTGTGGTCCAGTGCTGCAAGGAAAGACCTAGTAAAGCTGCAGCTGGCCCAGAACAGAGCGGCACGTTTTGCTCTTAATTGTAATCAGAGGACTGATATTAATACTATGCATGCCAGTCTCTCTTGACTAAGAGTTGAGGAGAGACTGACTGCATCGCTTCTTATTTTTATAAGAAACATTAATGTGTTGGAAATCCCAAATTGTTTGCATAGTCTGTAAGGGAATTCTGCCCTATGTGCACAGAAGAGACCACAGGAAATCCGTATTTGATCAGAGGTTAGTTTGTTTAATAAGGATTGCAACCCGGAGTTTACACTTACAGCAATTTGTAAGCAAGACACTCAGTTCAAAAGATAGTGTTTTCCCTTTTTATCCCCTACTGAGGATCACCCCGCCCAGGGTGATGTCCCTTAACTTTAATACCATAAAAGCTCATAATTAATAGTTGTTAATACAAAGATGTCTCTGCTAGGCGGAGTTCAGCTTGTTGCGTTATTGGCAGTTAGTTTCCCAATCACTCTTCCCCTTATTGCTATCATGTCAGACTGGAAGTAAGACTGGAACATAGTATCAACAGGAACTCTTAGTTCCCTTTATCCATCTGTTACCTAAAATATAGTTTCAACACGCAGACATCTGACTTTGTACAGTTGACCTTTTCATGCACTTGCAAGGTGTCAACCACTGATTCTTAATCTCAAGCTAAAGCAACACATGAATCATTGTACTTTTGTCATCACAGGTGCTCCTATAATGTACAGTTATCATCAAAGTTCTTACAAGTCAACTTACACACAGCTCTGACACACACACTTATCCCACCAGACATGCCACCGGGGGTCTTTTCACAGTCCCCAAGTTTCCAGAACAAATTCAAGAAAGCGTACAGTATTATATAGGGCCCTTATTGCATGGAACTTCCTTCCATCTCATATTGCTCAAATAAACAGCAAACCTGGTTTCAAAAAACAGATAAAGCAACACCTCACAGGCACAACGCCTCTCCCCTATTTGACCTAGATAGTTTGTGTGTATGCATTGATATGTAGGCTACGTGTGCCTTTTACAAAATGATTTTGGTTAGGCCAGGGTGTGACTCGAGTGGAAATTCCAGTTTCTTTATTTCTATGTTTTCTATTTCTTTGTTTTTGGCCGAGTGTGGTTCCCAATCGGAGGCAGCTGTCTATCGTTGTCTCTAATTGGGAATCATACTTAGGCAGCCTTTTCCACCTGTGTTTTGTGGGTAGTTGTTTTCTGTATAGTTGATTTGCCTTACAGAACTGTTCATTCTTCTCTTTGTTATTTTGTTCGAGTGTTTTTTGATTAAATAAAAATCATGAACACTTACCACGCTGCGCTTTGGTCCATGCCTTCCGACGAGAGACGTGACAATTATGTGTCATGTTTTGTGTTGACCCCAGGAAGAGTAGCTGCTGCTTTTGCAACAGCTAATGGGGATCCTAATAAAATACCAAAATCTGTTATTCTCTCTGAGCTCAGAAATAAATAATCTTGGTTTGACTTGGACTCCAGCAGATCCTTATATTATAATATCCACTACAACTCACCCACAGATTGCTGTTTCATGATTGTCTCAATGAAGAGTTCCTCATTCCACTTTCCTGGGGGCATTTACAAGCCTCCCACTGGTTGAATAAACGTTGTTTCCACGTCAAAATAAAAAACATCCTTAACATTGATGAACCTTCACTAACTTCATCCCTAAACTAGTAACATTAACTATTGTCTATTGTTATTCTCAATAACCTTCCTGGCCATATGAAATCCAAGCTAAATACAATGTTCCCACCAGTTTTCATGTCTTTGGTTTTGCAAACGTGTTTATTCGATTATATTTCTCATTAAGATGAATATTGTTTTAATTCTATATGGGTCACGCCTGGCTTTGGTCATATGTTCCCTTATGGGTCAATGATTTTAATTAGAATATAGCAATTATGCTCTCTCCTCAATCACTTACAGTTTCTTTGGAAAGTATTCAGACCCCTTGACTTTTAGGTTTAGGTCATCATTAAAGGGGACATCTTAAATATTACAATGACCCTTTCTAAGACAGACATCCCCCGGACCTCCCCCCATAACTATTTTTAAAAGGGTAAAAATTATATGTTTTCTATAGCATTAAGGGCTTTGTGATGCCCATTCCAATACCTTGACTTTGTTGTCCTTAAGCCATTTTGCCACAACTTTGGAAGTATGCTTTGCGTCATTGTCCATTTGGAAGACCCATTTGCGACCAAGCTTTAACTTCCTGACTGATGTCTTGAGATGTTGCTTCAATATATTCACATAATTTTCCTCCACAAAATAGATGGCATCATGGGGAAGTGCACCAGTCCCTCCTGCAGCAAAGCACCCCCACAACGTGATGCTGCCACCTGTGTGCTTCACGGTTGGGATGGTGTTCTTCGGCTTGCAAGCATCCCCCTTTTTCCTCCGAACATAACGATGGTCATTATGACCAAACAGTTCTGTTTTTGATTCATCAGAACAGAGGACGCCTTCAGGCGTTTGGAAATCGCTCCCAAGGATGAACCAGACTTGTGGAGGTCTACAATTTTTTTTCTGAGATCTTGGCAGATTTTATTTTATTTTCCCATGATGTCAAGTAAAGAGGCACTGAGTTTCAAGGTAGGCCTTGAAATACATCCACAGGTGCTCTTCCAATTGACTCAAATGATGTCAATTAGCCTATCAGAAGCTATGACATAATTTTCTGGAATTTTCCAAGGCTGCTTAAAGGCACAGTCAACTTAGTGTATGTAAACTTCTGACCCACTGGGATTGTGATACAGTGAATGGTAAGTGAAATAATCTGTAAACAATTGTTGGAAAAATGACTTGTGTCATGCACACAGTAGATGTCCTAACCGACTAGCCAAAACTATAGTTTGTTAACAAGAAATTTGTGGAGTGGTTGAAAAAGGAGTTTTAATGAGTCCAACCTAAGTGTATGTAAACTTCGACTTCAACTGTATATACTGTACAGTATACTGTATCCACTATATATTGCACCTTAGCTGCTCTGTTACTGCTCATCCATCTATTTTATACTTATATATTCTCATCCCTTTACTAGATTGTGTGTATTAGGTTTAGTTGTGGAATTGTTAGATATTATCTGTTTTATACTGCTGCACTGTCGGATCTAGAAGCACAAGCATTTTGCTACGCTCACAATAACATCTGCTAACCATGTGTATGTGACCAATTACATCTGCTAACCATGTGTATGTGACCAATAACATCTGCTAACCATGTGTATGTGACCAATAACATCTGCTAACCATGTGTATGTGACCAATAACATCTGCTAACCATGTGTATGTGACCAATAACATCTGCTAACCATGTGTATGTGACCAATCACATCTGCTAACCATGTGTATGTGACCAATCACATCTGCTAACCATGTGTATGTGACCAATAACATCTGCTAACCATGTGTATGTGACCAATAACATCTGCTAACCATGTGTATGTCACCAAAAACATCTGCTAACCATGTGTATGTGACCAATAACATTTGATTTGATTTCAACAAAACATATCCATGTGATGATGTTTGATTAATGTGGAAAACTGATTGGATTTGTAAAAAGCCATCAACATCAGGTATTCTTATTAATTTTCACACAACTGGCAACCTAAATCCAGTGACAGGTAGCATTTTGTGTTGATTTCATGTTGAATTCACTTTAGTTGACGACTCAAAGAAATGTAAATTGAAACTATATGTTGAACTGACGTCTGTGCCCAGTGGGTTGGATTGAATAAGCGGCAGGTGTTGGATCAATATCCACCTTAGTAGCTAAGTTTCCATGTAATTTGCGACAGATTTTCATGTGAATATTCTCAAATCTGCATGAAACAATATACGCATTTTCCCACTGGAAATGTCTGCATCAAACAGATTTATTGCGGATAAAAGTCTGCGTGAGGAAGTAGTGCACTGAACAAAATGTTTTGCTTTTGAATTCCCATGTACTGAATTAAAAATGCATTTTCAACTCTACTGATGGTTTTGAAAAACCGTTGAGTTATATAGCAAACGTGCTCTTGTCCAGTGCACTGTAGCCAACAGCTCACAGATACAGTGCTGGTAGGCTACCTACATGATGAGATTATTATGGATAAGAGAGATATTATTTTATTTGTCAAATGGCAACCAAGCATCGATCATCATGTCACCAGAATAAGACCAACAAAATGTATTGGAAAGGAGCATCAAGCTCATCACATGTAGTTTCACCACCCTGTGAAGTTCATAACTTATTTCATCTGTAGCCTAATAAACTGCATGTGTTCCCAAATCGTAGAGGGAGGACCACACAACATATCATCACGTGACTCCAAGTTAACTAAGATATGATCGTTACTAAATCAATATTTGCGCATAAAGGATTAATGCCGCCATTTCTCGTTTATACATTTTTACTGAGACAAAAAGACCCAACCATGTCAAACGAAATAATAAATCGTCTGTCGGCATTTATAAAAGTGTACAGGCATATCCTGTTTCCATCAGCCCGGTGATTACTTTTGAAATGGTTGGATCAATATCCACCTTCATGATATGGATGAAGCCTGATTTGGAATGTCTGAGTAGTTCTATCTGATGTCATAATACACTCCTCTGATAATCAAGTGATATTTGGAATGTCTGAGTAGTTCTATCTGATGTCATAATACACTCCTCTGATAATCAAGTGATATTTGGAATGTCTGAGTAGTTCTATATGATGTCATAATACATCCCTCTGATAATCAAGTGAAATTCACATGTGATGCATTTGCTCCATTGTTTACATTTAAGTTGGAGGCCCACTCTGATGATTTATGTCTTACATCGTGGGGCTTTAAAAGAATAGTATGGCGACATCTCAGTGTGGCTTGAAATGATTATGATTATTAATCAAAAACTCCTATAGCAACAATACACTGCAGCTTTGACATCAAGAAGAGAATGGGCTGATGGGTGGTGGTGCTACTCTATAGGTAAGTCTGTCCAATATGAATGTTCAAAACACACAATAGGTTGATCAGTAGCCAGTTAGCGAGCTGCTACAGTCCCATATGAATGTTTAATACACACAATAGGTTGATCAGTAGCCAGCTAGCTGCTACGTCTTTAGCCGCACAGCTAGCTAACACAGCTCGCTATCAACAAAGTCAAAATGGACTCCAGGCCTGGTGTTGGCAGCAGTGCACAACAACCACTGTTTACCGGAGCTTCCTGAGTGAAAAATAATTGGGCTATATAAAGAGGGCACGACAAAACCTATTCCCCCTCAGGAGACTGAAAAGGTTTGGCATGGGTCCTCAGATCACAACGCAGGGCCAGACGGATTACCAGGACGTGTACTCCGAGCATGCGCTGACCAACTGGCAAGTGTCTTCACTGACATGTTCAACCTCTCCCTGTCTGAGTCTGTAATACCAACATGTTTCAAGCAGACCACCATAGTCCCTGTGCCCAAGAACAACAAGGTAACCTACCTAAATGACTACCGACCCATAGCACTCACGTATGTAGCCACGAAGTGCTTTGAAAGGCTGGTCATCTCTGTGGAGATGGGAGAACCTTCCAGAAGGACAACCACCTCTGCAGCACTCTGCCAGTCTGGCCTTTATGGTAGAGTGGCCAGACGGAAGCCACTCCTCAGTTAAAGGCACATGACAGATCACTTAGAGTTTGCCAAAAGGCAACCAAAAGATTCTCATACCATGAGAAACAAGATTCTCTGGTCTGATGAAATCAAGATTGAACAATGGCCTGAATGCCAAGCGTGACGTCTGGAGGAAACCTGGCACCCTCCCTACGGTGAAGCATGGTGGTAGCAGAATCATGCTGTGAGGATGTTTTTCAGCGGCAGGGACTGGAAGGCTAGTCACAATTGAGGCAAAGATGAACAGAGCAAAGTACAGAGAGATCCTTGATGAAAATCTGCTCCAGAGCGCTCAGGACCTCAGACTGGAGCGAAGGTTCACCTTCCAACAGGACAACGATCCTAAGCACACAGCCATGACAACGCAGGAGTGGCTTCGGGACAAGTCTCTGAATGTCCTGGAGTGGCCCAGCCAGAGCCCGGTCTTAAACCTGATCGAACATCTCTGGAGAGACCTGAAAATAGCTGTGCAGCAACGTTCCCAATACAGAGTCAATGTGGAGGCTGTATACAGGTATTACCGATACAGGGTCAATGTGGAGGCTGTATACAGGTATTACTGGTACAGAGTCAATGTGGAGGCTGTATACAGGTATTACTGGTACAGAGTCAATGTGGAGGCTGTATACAGGTATTACTGGTACAGAGTCAATGTGGAGGCTATATACAGGTATTACCGGTACAGAGTCAATGTGGAGGCTGTATACAGGAGGTACCGGTACAGAGTCAATGTGGAGGCTATATACAGGGGGTACCGGTACAGAGTCAATGTGGAGGCTGTATACAGGTATTACCGGTACAGATGTCAATGTGGAGGCTGTATACAGGAGGTACCGGTACAGAGTCAATGTGGAGGCTATACACAGGAGGCACTGGTACAGAGTCAATGTGCGGGGACACAGGTGAGTCGAGGAAAAATTCTACTCCTATTACAGAGCAAGTGGTAAAGCTTCATATGACACTCATTGTTGGAGGACTGTAGCATCTAATGATGAAACATGTAGCATCTCCACAGAGGAGCTCTGTCATGATTGTAGCAGGTTTACTAACACGTTAGTTATATTAGCAGTGTTGACTATGACGTTACTTTAGCTAATATGGTGACAACGATGCTGTGTGTAGCAGTTATGAAATGGTTTGGTTTGGAAAGGTTTTTCTCCTGGTCACCTACAGCTGATGTGTTGTGCATTGACGTCCACAAGCGAAGGGAAAAGGTGAGCGAATTGACGTGAGAGGAAATACAACGTGGCAGTTGTGAAAGTGAACTGTGTTTACGCGTCATCAGGGGTGAATTCATTCAGCCGATTCTGTTGACAAACGTTTCTTAAACGGAACAAAACCAGGATAAACATACCTGAATTTGTCCAATAGAATCTCTATTTCAGCTAGATGCAGGCGAGAGGGTGCAAGGCAGTATTGAATGTGTCTGTCCATGTGTCACTGTCTGTCACCTCAAATGTTTCTCTCGACCAGTGTGCACCTACATTCTAAACTTTCATTCATAGGCTAGGTTGTAGCAACCTCATGATGGGTATAGGGGAAATGTTAGTATCATGTAGTAGTCTAAACCTATCGCTGTTACATTGAACAGGGTGAATGGAATATGAATGACAGTCATCTAATATGCTGTAATAGAAATAAGGCCATGAATAAACAAATCGTCCTGCCTCATCTTAAACGGCACTGACCGCCACTGTTTGGATGGTGGGCCATTCTTGGGAAACTGTTGAGCTGGAAAAACCCAGCAACTTTGCAGTTCTTGACACAAACCGATGAGCCTGGCACCTACTACCATACCCCGTTCAAAGACACTTAAATATGTTGTCTTCCCCATTCACCCTCTGAATGGCACACATGCACAATCCATGTCTCATGTCTCAAGGCTTAAAATTCCTTATTTAACCTGATTCCCCCCTTCATCTACACTGATTGAAGTGGATTTAACTAGTGACATTAATAAGGGATCATAGCTTTAGCCTGGATTCACCTGATCAGTCTAAGTCATGGAAGGAGCAGGTGTTCTTAATGTTTTGTAGACTCAGTGTAAAGCACCACAGATAATCAAGTGCTATTTACATGTGATGCATTTGCTCTATTGTTTACAGTATGATTTGTATTGTATAGAGCGTGACTTTAAGGTAAAAGTACCGTCACATCTAGATAAAAACGAATGTGAAAATAAACAGAGCAAATCTGTATTAACACATTACCTATTCATAGATGTATTTATTCATCATCTACATATTCATATTAAGCTTCTACGTCTGTGTACAGGAACGTATTATTTGTAAGACATGAGAGAAAATATATCAGCTTATTGATAAATTATTATGACGTTCTTTCCAATACAAAAGTGTAATAACTATTGTTTCCAAACTGCGTTACCCACTCCAGCCAGCAGATGGCGATGTGCGTCTTTCAGGTGATGCTTCTTGCGGTGACGTATAATGGACTGGACGGGACGCTTCTTCAGGAACAACAACGCGGCTACTCTTTCAACCGCCTCGGTAGCTTGCTAAGCCAACATAAAACCGATAGATTGACGCGTTACACCGTGTTTGTGTACATTAGCTAATCTCAGTGTTTTAAACACATTTCTGTTGATTTATCAACTGATGACCTTTAGCCTAATTTGCTTGTTCAATTTGCAAACTTGTTTAAGATTGATACTGAGCCTAGCGTTAGGCTAGTCGCTAATGCTAACTAACTAGCTAACATCCCCGACCATGACCTCACTAAACTACTCCTCCCCTGCTAAAGAAGAGGGGGTCTGCTGTATGGAGAAAGAAGCTCTGGGACTGAACAATGTCGTGGAAGATGAGGGTGTTATAGTGAAAGAAGAGGAGGTTGTTACAGTGAAAGAAGAGGAGGCTGTTACAGTGAAAGAAGAGGAGGCTGTTATAGTGAAAGGAAGAGGAGGCTGTTACAGTGAAAGAAGAGGAGGCTGTTACAGTGAAAGAAGAGATAGCATCCTCTTCCTCTAGAGGAAGAGGATGCTATCTCAATAAAGGTGAAGGAGGAAGACGTTTTGGGAGTGAAAGAGGAGGAGACAGAATATCTGATTATCACCAGTGAGTACTGTCTTAAACAGGGGCACAAACTGTTGTTGAACTAATGTGTGGTTTTAAAGGGGCATTCTACTGAAGTTCTACACTTGAATATGTTGTTCTGTACTGTAGGAATTGTTTCAGGGGCCATCTGCTGTTGGTACATATATTTTTGGGACTTTTAAATGAGATTAATCGAATTCTCCATGTGGTCGACATTAAAGTGCACCTCATCTAATATAGCAGGCTTTTCAAATTCAATATTGTTGCATATTTTGTACATTAAATATCAAAGGGACACAAAAGGCACCCATTTCGTGAAACTACCCTTTCACATTTTCAACACAAACATTATTTTATAAAATCATGATGAAGTGGCCATTTTAGGCCCTTTTTAGACATATTCATGCCTCTTGTTAGACCCTATGATTGCAATAGAAGATCATAAGTTTACAATCGGTTTGATGTTCTCGTTAACACAGGAGAGAGACATGACTATCGTGGATCCTCTGGGGAGCATCAACAACATCCTGATGCTGAGGAGGCAGAGAAGAGTCTCTCCAGATCAGAACACCAGATGGTACAGCTTGGTCTGGTCTAGCATACAGCTTGCTCTATCGGGGTCTGGGCTGGGTTTCTGTATAGCACTTCATAACAACAGTGACATCAGCATCCATAATGATGTTTCTGTGTCCCCTCTTTATGGTTACCAGGACAACGCTAGCCCTTCCTCCCTCCTGGAGTCCCCATTTCGTGCCTCTCCCGGTAGCACCTTACTGCTGGGTATGAAGAGGTTGTCTGTGCTGCTGGTGGACTGCAGGAAAACAACGGGGCTGAGTGGAACTGTGAGAGGAGGAGGAGAGAAGAAAGGATCAGATTTGACACATCAAAGTAAGTGCTGTAGTTTAGTTTGAACAAATACAGTAGATCTGCCCACTGGTATCTGTTACCAGGACAACCAGCAGAGTTCTGTTAGTTGACAGGAAGATGGACTGGTGGATATGGATGTTATGAATATCATAACACTGAAAAAGGATTCTGCCAATTAAAAGAGAGAAACCAATAGACCATATAAAACCTTGATGAAAGTTAGCTTTAGAGAGAAAGTTCTAAGATGATCCAATGTAAGGTGCTCGTTTTTCAAAAACATTTTCTCAAAATATTATGGATGTTACATTGTCTGTCCCAGTCAACCCCCCTATCTTTACAAGACTGTTGAACAGGAAAACTAAACTCAAGACACTGTTAATTAATTAACTAATACTGGAGGAAAGCTGTGATCAGGCTGCCCACTCAAGAGAAAGCTTCAAACTGTAACCAGTGCCGTCAACCTTGTTAAGGTTATCAATCAACCTACCAGGGTAGTTACAAACAGTACAGAAATTAAATCATCAACATATTTTGATCATATCTTTACTAATGCTGCAGAAATGTGTTTTAAAGCAGTTTCCAGATCCATCAGATGTAGTGATCACAATATAGTAGCCATATCTAGGAAAACCAAAGTTCCAAAGGCTGGGCCTAATATTGTGTAAAAGAGGTCATACAATACGTTTTGTAGTGATTCCTATGTTTTTGATGTAAATAATATTTGTTGGTCCGTGGTGTGTAATGATGAGCAACCAGACGCTGCCCTTGACACATTTATGAAATTGCTTATCCCAGTTACTAATAAGCATGCACCCGATAAGAAAATGACTGTAAAAACTGTTGAATCCACGTGGATTGATGAGGAATAGAAAAATGGTATGGTGTATATGCAGTGGTTCCCAAACGTTTTATAGTCCGATACCCCTTCAAACATTCAACCTCCAGCTGTACCCCCTCTAGCACCAGGGTCAGCGCACTCTCAAGTGTTGTATTTTGCCATGATTGTAAGCCGGTCACACACACACACTATACGATACATTTATTAAACATAAGAATGAGTGTGAGTTTGTCAAAACCCAGCTCTTCCTATTAGAGGTTGACCGATTATGATTTTTCAACGCCGATACCGATTATTGGAGGACAAAAAAAGCCGATACTGATTAATCGGCCGATTTAAAAATATATATATTTATATATACACTGCTCAAAAAAATAAAGGGAACACTTAAACAACACAATGGAGGCGCTACCAGGAGACAGGCCAGTACATCAGGAGACGTGGAGGAGGCCGTAGGAGGGCAACAACCCAGCAGCAGGACCGCTACCTCCGCCTTTGTGCAAGGAGGAGCACTGCCAGAGCCCTGCAAAATGACCTCCAGCAGGCCACAAATGTGCATGTGTCAGCATATGGTCTCACAAGGGGTCTGAGGATCTCATCTCGGTACCTAATGGCAGTCAGGCTATCTCAGGCTACATGGAGGGCTGTGCGGCCCCACAAAGAAATGCCACCCCACACCATGACTGACCCACCGCCAAACCGGTCATGCTGGAGGATGTTGCAGGCAGCAGAACGTTCTCCACGGCGTCTCCAGACTCTGTCACGTCTGTCACATGTGCTCAGTGTGAACCTGCTTTCATCTGTGAAGAGCACAGGGCGCCAGTGGCGAATTTGCCAATCTTGGTGTTCTCTGGCAAATGCCAAACGTCCTGCACGGTGTTGGGCTGTAAGCACAACCCCCACCTGTGGACGTCGGGCCCTCATACCACCCTCATGGAGTCTGTTTCTGACCGTTTGAGCAGACACATGCACATTTGTGGCCTGCTGGAGATCATTTTGCACCCAACAACCTCCATGGGTTGATAAATTTGATTTCCATTGATAATTTTTGTGTGACTTTGTTGTCAGCACATTCAACTATGTAAAGAAAAAAGTATTTAATAAGAATATTTCATTCATTCAGATCTAGGATGTGTTATTTTAGTGTTCCCTTTATTTTTTTGAGCAGTGTATATCATACACACACACATTTTTGTAATATTGACAATTGCAACAATACTGAATGAACAATGAACACTTTTATTTTAAATTAATATAATACATAAATAAAATCAATTTAGTCTCAAATAACATGAGAACATTTGTTAAAACGAACCACCAGCTTTCATGGGTCTTCAATATTCCCAGTTAAATTTTAGGTTGTAGTGCAGATAGCAGAGCTTGTCTGCATGGTCCCCTGTCAGTCTGCTCCTCCACGAAACACAGACCTTATTTGAAGTAGATCAAGACATTTTCTATGGAAGACATGAACGGTAAAATAACGATAGAACCCCTTTCAAGTTCAGGAATTATAACGTGTTGACTATTTCTCTCTAAACCATATACCTTTGACTAATCCGGAAACTATCACCTCGAAAACAAAACGTTTATTCCGTTCCGTATTTTATCTAACGGGTGGCATCCATGAGTCTAAATATTCCTGTTACATTGCACAACCTTCGATGTTATGTCATAATTACATAAAATTCTGGCATTTAAAATGTGTCAATACTTTGCGCCCTTGATAACCAGCGCGCTTCTGTATTTTGTAAAAGCGTTACATGGTCGCTGCCCATATCATTGCATCTTGCAGAAAATACACGGGAGTTCAGTTAACCATTTTCACTGTAGTGTCCAAAACGTCTTTCAAGCAGTCAGGTATTCCCTTGGCAGCAAGAGCCTCTCGGTGGATGCTGCAGTGTACCCAAGTGGCGTCGGGAGCAACTGCTTGCACGCGCGTTACCACTCCACTATGTTTCCCTGTCATGGCATTTGCTCCATCAGTACAGATACCAACATCAGCAGCAGCTACGTTTGGCTACATATGGACCGTTAGTGGAATTCCCACGAGAGAGTAACGGTTAATGTGATTGGATGTTAAGTATTTGATTAGGCTACCTGTATTTGACATTGTGTTGTTATTTCGCTGAACACTAGATGGTTTAATTTAATTTTTGGCAGGGAAATGAGGCTACTCAGGTGAGAAAAAAACCTCACCCAAATGTATAGCCCCGTTGGAAAATATAAATGGACTGTTTGATAATGTGAATCACATTTTTATTTGGCGTACCCCAGTTTGGGAATACCTGGTTTCGAGGGAGGCAAAAAAAGAGATGGCAAATAAGTCTGGCTGTACAACTGATTGGCAAACTTATTGCAAATTGAGAAATCATGTGACTAAACTGAATAAAAATAACTACTACACTATAAAACCAAGATAAATGACAAAGAATGATTGTAAAAAGCTTTTCAGCATCTTCAATGAAATTTTGGGCAAAAAGGCTAACTCTGCTCCATCATTCATTGAATCAGATGGCTCATTCATGCCAACTACTTGAATTATTTTTTAATTTGCAAGATTAGCAAACTTAGGCATGACATGCCAGCAACAAACGCTGACACTACACATCCAAGTATATTGGACCAAATTATGAAAGACAAGCATTGTAATTTTGAATCTGTGAAGTAAGTGTGGAAGAGGTGAAACAATTGTCTATCAACAATGACAAGTCACCGGGGTCTGACAACGTGGATAGAAAATGATTGAGGATAATAGTGGATGATATTGCCACTCCAATTTGCCATATCTTCAATTTAAGCCTACTAGAAAGTGTGTTCCCTCAGGCCTGGAGGGAGG
Organism: Salvelinus namaycush; assembly: GCF_016432855.1. Classification (NCBI taxonomy): domain Eukaryota; kingdom Metazoa; phylum Chordata; class Actinopteri; order Salmoniformes; family Salmonidae; genus Salvelinus; species Salvelinus namaycush. The sequence goes on along the minus strand of NC_052308.1, from coordinate 73,469,039 downwards.
CAAGTCTTTCCGCTACCTAAGAATAGTAAAGCACCCTTTACTGGCTGAAATTGCTGACCAATCAGCCTGTTACCAACCATTACACTTTTTGAAAAAATTGTTTGACCAGATACAATGCGATCATAGCCTTCTGCTGGAAAAACTTGTTATGGCTTTACACCCCCTGCTATATTGTGGATAAAAAGCTACCTGTCTAACAGAACACAGAGGGTGTTCCAGAATGAAAGCCAGTACAACAGAATCAAGGTATAATCGGGAATTCCCCAGGGCAGCTGTCTAGGCACCTTACTTTTTTCAATTTTTACTAACGACATGCCTTTGGGTAAAGCCAGTGTGTCTAGGAATGAGGATGACTCAACACTATACACGTCAGCTACCACAGCAACTGAAATGACAGCAACACTTGACAAAGAGCTGAAGTTAGTTTCAGAATGGGTGGCAAGGAATAAGTTAGTCCTAAATATTTCAGGTAACCTTAAGTTACATTGGCCTACTATACTAATTCTGTAGCTGTATTGTTAGAGGAGCGTAAAGATAAAGATTTTGTTGGGGCGCCAGGCAGGTATTAACCTGCTGAAAGGAAAAGAGTAGAGTAGTGCTACCAGGCACACATCAGCAGAAGATACTGAATAGAGTGGAGCCTGTTGGCCAGATAGCCAGTGGAGACTAGAGTGGAGCCTGTTGGCCAGATAGCCAGTGGGGAGAGAACATAAGACCCACCATATAAAACGCCCGTCACAGCCCAGGGGTAACCCAACCAATAATACCTCATACAATAATAATGGCAGAGCAATTTAATGGCAACTTCATAGAAACAATTCGCAAGAAAGAACCCAATCATCAACATTAGAGGATTTGCAATAATCTGTATTACCTCCCAGTGGTGGAGTGCAGGGGGGTATGCATGGGTGTGTGGGTGGGTGTGTTCATAGACAACAAAGGCCTTAAAATGTAAACAGTCCCACAAAAAATCAATACAATTTAAACGACAATAAACATGAGCTCTCACGCAAACTCCCTCTAACTTCTTATGGACAGAAGTCTGTGTCTGGACGGTAGCGTCCCACCTGGCCAACATCCGGTGAAATTGCAGAGCGCAAAATTCAAACTACAGAATTATAAATATTTAACTTTTATAAAATCACAAGTGTAATACATCAAAATAAAGCTTAACTTCTTGTTAATCCAGCCGCTGTGTCCGATATCAAAAAGGCTGTAAGGCGAAAGCACACCATGCGATTATCTGAGGCCAGCACCCCGCGTACAAAAGCATGAAAAACATATTTCAACCAGGCAGGTGCGCCACGAAAGTCAGAAATGGCGATATAATAAATGCCTTACCTTTGATCTTCTTCTGTTGGTACTCCAAAAGGTCCCAGATACATCACAAATGGTCCTTTTGTTCGATAATGTCCTTCTTTATATCCATAAAAACTCAGTTTAGCTGGCGCGCTTCAGTCAATAATCCACCCAGTTTCCCTCCATCAAAATGCATACAAAATGAATCCCAAACGTTACTAATGAACTTTTCCAAACAACGTTTATAAAACAACGTTTATAATCAAACCTTAGGTACCCTAATACGTAAATAAACAATAAAATTTAAGACGGAGAACCGTTATTGTCTTTACCGGAGAAAAATACCAAAGAATGCGCTCTCTTCCACGCGCTTGGAAACAATACAGCCAAAATGGGAGCCACCTAGAAAAGCTCCATGCAGGATTTCGCCACAATTTCTCTGTATAAAATGGCCCATAACTTTAACACTAGCAGAGATCCTGGAACTGATATACCCTTACAGTATATTATATTCAACAATGTATACAAAAATCAACATTTATATTTTCAATATTCATGTAAGAAATGTTTGAATGAAATCCAAATACTACTCATATTACAGAGCAAGTGTTAAAGATTCATATTACACCCATTGTTGATTTGTAGCCTGTAGCATCTAATGATGAAACATTATGGAGTCTTAGAGGAGGACTGTAGCATCTAATGATGAAACATTATGGAGTCTTAAAGGAGGACTGTAGCATCTAATGATGAAACATTATGGAGTCTTAAAGGAGGACTGTAGCATCTAATGATGAAACATTATGGAGTCTTGAAGGAGGACTGTAGCATCTAATGATGAAACATTATGGAGTCTTAAAACTTCTTATGGCTAGTGGAACCCCTCGACAACATTCTGCTGAAAAGGCAGAGCGCTAAATTTAATTTTTTTTTTGAAATATGTAACTTTGATGCATTCACAAGTGCAATACACCAAATTAAAGCTTAACTTCTTGTTAATCTACCCATCGTGTCCGATTTCAAAAAAGCTTTACAGCGAAAGCACACCATATAATTATGTTAGGTCAGAGCCTAGTCACAAAAACACACACAGCCATTTTCCAGCCAAAGAGAGGAGTCACAAAAAGCAGAAATATAGATTAAATTAAATTTATCACTAACCTTTGATGATCTTCATCAGATGGCACTTATAGGACTTCATGTTACACAATATATGTATGTTTTGTTTGATAAAGTTCATATTTATATCCAAAAATCTCAGTTTACATTGGCGCTTTATGGTCAGTAATGTTGTGCATCGAAAACATCCGGCAAATTTTCAGAGGCACATCAATTTAAAATACTCATAATAAACTTATAAAAGTTGATAAAAGATACAAGTATTATGCACAGAATTATAGATATACTTCTCCTTAACCTGTCTAGCTCCGGGGTTCCGCTAGCAGAACTCCTGCCACATTCCACTGAAAAGGCAGCGCGCGAAATTCAAAAAATATTTTTGAGAAATATTTAACTTTCACACATTAACAAGTCCAATACAGCAAATGAAAGATAAACATCTTGTGAATCCAGGCGCGGGCAAGTCCAGGCGAAAGTTCCGATGAAAAGTTCAAAAATGTATATTACAGTTCGTAGAAACATGTCAAACTATGTATAGAATCAATCTTTAGGATGTTTTTAACATAAATCTTCAATAATGTTCCAACCAGAGAATTCCTTTGTCTTTAGAATTGCAATGGAACGCAGGTCGCTCTCACGTGTAGGCGCGTGATCAGCTCATGCCACTCTGGCAGACCTCTGGTTGAAACAGCTCTCATTCCCCCTCCTTCACAGTAGAAGCCTCAAACAACGTTCTAAAGACTGTTGACATCTAGTGGAAGCCTTAGGAAGTGCAATATGACCCCATAGACACTGTACATTCGATAGGCAATGAGTTGAAAACTACAAACCTCAGATTTCCCACTTCCGGGTTGGATTTTCCTCAGGTATTTGCCTGCCATATGAGTTCTGTTATACTCACAGACATAATTCAAACAGTTTTAGAAACTTCAGAGTGTTTTCTATCCAATACTACTAATAATATGTATATATTAGCTTCTGGGCCTGAGTAGCAGGAAGTTTACTCTGGGCACGCTTTTCATCCGAATGTGAAAATGCTGCCCCCTTATCCCAAACAGTTTAAGTACTGCAGTGCATCTCCTCCTCATGGACTGCACCAGATTTGACAGTACTTGCTGTGAGATGTTACCCCACTCTTCCACCAAGGCACCTGCAAGTTCCCGGACATTTCTGGGGGGAATGGCCCTAGCTCTCACCCTCCGATCCAACAGGTCCCAGACGTGCGCAATGGGATTGAGATCCGGGCTCTTCGCTGGCCATGGCAGAACACTAACATTCCTGTCTTGCAGGAAATCATGCACAGAAGGAGCAGTATGGCTGGTGGCATTGTCATGCTGGAGGGTCATGTCAGGATGAGCCTGCAGGAAGGGTACCACATGAGGGAGGAGGATGTCTTCTCTGTAACGCAAACCGTTGAGATTGACTGCAATGACAACAAGCTCAGTCTGATGATGCTGTGACACACCGCCCCAGACCATGACGGCCCCTCCACCTACAAATCGATCCCGCTCCAAAGTGCAGGCCTCGGTGTAACGCTCATTCCTTCGACGATAAACGCGAATCCGACGATAAACGTGAATCCGACCATCACCCCTAGAGACAGAACCGTGACTTGTTAGTGAAAAGCACTTTTTGCCAGTCCTGTCTGGTCCAATGACGGTGGGTTTGTGCCCAGAGGCAACGTTGTTGCCGGTGATGTCTGGTGAGGACCTGCCTTTCAACAGGCCTACAAGCCCTTAGTCCAGCCTCTCTCATTCAATTGCGGACAGTCTGAGCTAGAGGTCGACCGATTAATCGGAATGGCCGATTAATTAGGGCCGATTTCAAGTTTTCATAATCGTAAATCTGTATTTTTGGGCGCAGATTTGCCCATTTTTTTTTTTGTTGCTACCTTTAATTAACTAGGCAAATCAGTTAAGAACACATTCTTATTTTCAATGACGGCCTAGGAACGGTGAGTTAACTGCCTTGTTCAGGGGCAGAACGACAGATTTTCACCTTGTCAGCCCGGGGTTTCAATCATGCAACATTACAGTTAACTAGTCCAACGCAATAACGACCTGCCTCTATCTCATTCCACTCCACAAGGAGACTGCCTGTTACGTAAATGCAGTAAGCCAAGGTAAGTTGCTAGCTAGCATCAAACTTATCTTATAAAAAACAATCAATCATAACCACTAGTTAACTACACATGGTTGATGATATTACTAGGTATTATCTAGCGTGTCCTGCGTTGCATATAATCTGACTGAGCATACAAGCATACAAGTATCTAAGTTTCTGACTGAACGTTGGTAGGCAGAAGCAGGCGCGTAAACATTCATTCAAAAAGCACTTTCGTGCGTTTTGCCAGCTGCTCTTTGTTGTGCGTCAAGCATTGCGCTGTTTATGACTTCAAGCCTATCAACTCCCGAGATTAGGCTGGTGTAACCGAAGAGAAATGGCTAGCTAGTTAGCGCGCGCTAAGAGCGTTTCAAACGTCACTCGCTCTGAGCCTTCTAGTAGTTGTTCCCCTTGCTCTGCATGGGTAGCGCTGCTTCGATGGTGGCTGTTGTCGTTGTGTTGCTGGTTCGAGCCCAGGGAGGAGCGAGGAGAGGGACGGAAGCTATACTGTTACACTTGCAATACTAAAGTGCCTATAAGAACATCCAATAGTCAAAGGTTAATGAAATACAAATGGTATAGAGGGAAATAGTCCTATAATTCCTATAATAACTACAACCTAAAACTTCTTACCTGGGAATATTGAAGACTCATGTTAAAAGGAATCACCAGCTTTCATATGTTCTCATGTTCTGAGCAAGGAACTGAAACGTTAGCTTTCTTACATAGCACATATTGCACTTTTACTTTCTTCTCCAACACTGTTTTTGCATAATTTAAACCAAATTGAACACGTTTCATTATTTATTGATTTTATTGATGTATTATATTAAGTTAAAATAAGTGTTCATTCAGTATTGTTGTAATTTTCATTATTACAAATAAAATAATCGGTAATCGGTATCGGCGTTGAAAAATCATAATCGGTCGACCTCTAGTCTGAGCACCAATGTAGGGATTGTGCGTTCCTGGTGTAACTTGGGCAGTTGTTGTTGCCATCCTGTACCTGTAGGTGTGATGTTCGGATGTACCGATCCTGTGCAGGTGTTGTTACACGTGGTCTGCCACTGCGAGGACGATACGCTGTCCGTCCTGTCTCCCTGTAGCGCTGTCTTAGGCGTCTCACAGTACGGACATTGCAATTTATTGCCCTGGCCACATCTGCAGTCCTCATGCCTCCTTGCAGCATGCCTAAGGCACGTTCACGCAGATGAGCAGGGACCCTGGGCATCTTTCTTTTGGTGTTTTTCAGAGTCAGTAGAAAGGCCTCTTTAGGGTCCTAAGTTTTCATAACTGTAACCTTAATAACCTCTACTTCATCACCCTCCCGGATCCGGGATCCTCCTCATCAAAAATAGCCTAGCCTAACGGGACAGGGATATCATATAATATAATTTTCATGAAATCACAAGTCCAATACAGCAAAGGAAAGATAAACATCTTGTGAATCCAGCCATCATTTCCGATTTTTAAAATGTTTTACAGCGAAAACACAATATGTATTTCTATTAGCTAACCACAATAGCCAAACACACAACCGCATATTTTCACCATGTTTCCACCGCATAGGTAGCTTTCACAAAACCGATAAAATTAATCACTAACCTTGAACAACTTCATCAGATGACAGTCTTATAACATCATGTTATACAATACATTTATGTTTTGTTCGAAAATGTGCATATTTGAGGTATAAATCATAGTTTTACATTGCAGCCACCATCAAAAATAGCAGCAAAGCAGCCAGAATAATTACAGAGAGCAACGTGAAATACATAAATACTCATCATAAAACATTTATGAAAAATACATGGTGTACAGCAAATGAAAGATAAACATCTTGTGAATCCAGCCAATATTTCTGATTTTTTTAAAAGTGTTTTACAGCGAAAACACAATATAGAATTATATTAGCTTACCACAATAGCCAAACACACAAAGGCATTTATTCACCGCAAAGGTAGCTTTCGCAAAAACCAGCAATAGATATAAAATGTATCACTAACCTTTGGACAACTTCATCAGATGACAGTTTTATAACATCATGTTATACAATACATTTATGTTTTGTTCGAAAATGTGCATATTTATAGCTACAAATCCTGGTTATACATTGTGAATACGTAGCAACGATTCACCAGAATCTCCGGAGATATTTTGGACACTCACCTAATCTGATTAAAGAACTCATCATAAACTTTACATAAAAATACTTGTTGTATGGCAAATGAAAGATACACTGGTTCTTAATGCAACCGCTGTGTTAGATTTTTAAAAATAACTTTACCATAACATACAGCTTGCGTTATTGTGAGACAGCGCTCACCAACACGGCGGAGAATAGGAGTCAACATTTTACACAGAGATACGAAATAACATCATAAATGTTGTCTTACTTTTGCTGAGCTTCCATCAGAATGTTGTGCAAGGAGTCCTTGGTCCCGAATAAATCGTTGTTTGGTTTTAGAATGTCCTTTTCTTCTGTCGAATTAGCAACCTTGGCTAGCCATGTGGCGCGAACGTTCCCATCATCTCTTGGCGCAAAGAACGGAAAATTCCAATAAACGTTGAATAAACTGATCAAAGGCGGTTGAAAAATCCTACTTTATGATGTTTTTATCATATGTATCAAATAAAATCCGAGCCGGAGATATTCGCCGTGTATACCGAACGCTTTTCTGAAGACAATGTCGAGATCCCCCGCGCGCGGTGGAAACGTGACAAAATACCGGACCTGTCACTCCAAAAGCTCTCATTCGGTCTCAGATCAAGCTAGACACCCCATTCAACCTTCCACTGCCTGTTGACATCTAGTGGAAGGCGTATGAAGTGCATACATATCGATAAATAAAAGCAGGCCCTGAAACAGTCTCGTTTTCAGATTTTTCACTTCCTGTATGGAGGTTTGCTGCCAAATGAGTTCTGTTTTACTCACAGATATAATTCAAACCGTTTTAGAAACTTCTGAGTGTTTTCTATCCAATAGTAATAATAATATGAATATTGTATGATCTAGATCAGAGTACGAGGCCGTTTAATTTCGGCACGATGTTTTCCAAAGTGAAAACAGCGCTCCCTATTGACAAGAAGTTATTAATAGCCTACCGTCTGTAGGCTGTTTGTGTCTTAACAACCGTTCCACAGGTGCATGTTCATTAATTGTTCATGGTTCATTGAACAAGCATGGGAAACAGTGTTTCAACCCTTTACAATGAACATCTGTGACGTTATTTGGATTTTTACGAATATTCTTTGAAAGACAGGGTCCTGAAAAAGACCCGTAATTTTTTTGGCTGAGTTTATTTTGTATATGTTTTATGTTGAAAAGTGTTTTTTTCTCAGACATAAATGAACAACTCCAGGTGAAAGACAAAGGCCATAGCTGTAATAAAATAACAAATGAACTGGCAAAGCAGCAGAGCGAGGCCCGCATCCAGCAATGTCATGAGTCACGTTTTGCAGCTGTTTCAGTACAGCACTACAGGGAGAGAGAGAGGGAGAGGGCAAACTCCACTGGACTAGTTTCAATGTATGGAATCACTTATGAGTTTCTGGATTTTGGGTAAACTTCTCCTTTAAAGCATCAGACTCCATAGTAATTCATCATTAGAAGCTACAGGCCTCCTTTAACTTCTTATGGCTGCAGGGGCAGTATTGAGTAGCTCTGATAAAAGGTGCCCATTTCAAACGGCCTCGTACTCAATTCTTGCTCGTACAATATGCATATTATTATTACTATTGGATAGAAAACACTCTCTAGTTTCTAAAACCGTTTGAATTATATCTGTGAGTAAAACAGAACTCATTTGGCAGCAAACTTCCTGACCAGGAAGTGGAAAGTCTGAAAACGAGGCTCTGTTCAAGGGCCTGCCTATAAATGGGCATGATGTGTATTAGTACATGCACGTCATACACCTTCCACTAGATGTCAAGAGGAAGTGAGAGAAGAAATGGAGTGTTTATCTTGGTCTGAGGTGGAATAAAACCTCTTGTCATGACGTGTCACCCATTTCCTGTTTTCTGGAGCGCGCGCGGAGGGACCTGGGATTGCCTTCTGAAAAGCTGTCGTTAAAGACGACTAATATCTCCGGCTGATTTTATTTGATAAATGTGACTATCATCGTAAAGTATGATTTTTCAATATAGTTTTATTAGATTATTGAAATTTATTCGGGACGTTAGGCGTGTTACGTTGTGTGCCTTTGTTCAGGAAGGAGAGCTTCGCGCCACTTGGCTAGTGTGCTTGCTAATTCAAGAGGGAAAAAGGACGTTCTAAATCCAAACAACGATTGTTCTGGACAAAGGACCCCTTGTACAACATTCTGATGGAAGATCATCAAAAGTAGGACCCATTTTATGATGCTATTTCATATATCTGTCGAACTTGTGTACTATTCGTTTTGCGCCCAGGTTTTGGGCACTCTCTGGCTATAACGTAAGCCTTATGTCGTAATGAAGTTATTTTTAGAATTCTAACACGGCGATTGCATTAAGAACTAATATATCTATCGTTTCCTATACAACATGTATTTTTTAGTCATGTTTATGAATAGTTATTTGGTCAGAATAGGTGAGTTTTAGAAAAATATCCGGACGTTGTGGGAAAAAGATGCTACGTTAGCACAATGTATAACCACTGATTTCAGCTCTAAATATGCAAATTTTCGAACAAAACATAGATTTATTGAATAACATGTTATAAGACTGTCATCTGATGAAGTTGTTTCTTGGTTAGTTTGGTTGGTTCTAGGTTAGTTTGGTTGGTTTTGTGCATGCTACCTGTGCTGTGAAAAATGTCTGTGCTTTTTTCTATTGGGGGTGAGCTAATATAAATATACGTGGTGTTTTCCCTGTAAAACATTTAAAAAATCGGACATGTTGGCTGGATTCACAAGATGTGTATCTTTCATTAGCTGTATTGGACTTGTTAATGTGTGAAAGTTAAATATTTAAAAAAAATATATTTTGAATTTCGCGCCCTGCACTTGAGCTGGCTGTTGTCATAAGTGTACCGACACCGGGCTGCAGCCATAACCGGTTAAGACTCCATGTTTCATCATTAGATGCTACAGTCCTCCTTTAATGCAGCTGGTGGCCACACCAGATACTGACTGTTACTTTTGACCCCCCCACTTTGTTCAGGGACACATTATTCAATTTCAGTTAGTCACATGTCTGTGGAACTTGTTCAGTTTATGTCTGTTATTGAATGTTGTTATGTTCCAACAAATATTTACACATGTTAAGTTTACTGAAAATAAAAGCAGTTGACAGTGAGAGGACGTTTCTTTTTTTTGCTGAATTTAGATTGACGAGGGGGGGGGAACAATTGAATCAATTTTAGAATATTGCTGAAATGTAACAAAATTTGGAAAAGGTGATGGGGTCTGAATACTTAAAACCTCTCTGGGATATGTGGGACGCTAGCCTCCCACCTGGCCAAAAGCCAGTAAAAATGCAGAGTGCCAAATTCAACTAAAATACTATAAATATCAAACTTTCATTAAATCACACATGCAATATACCAAATTAAAGCTACACTTGTTGTGAATCTAGCCAACATGTCAGATTTCAAATACGCTTTTCGGCGAAACCAAAACGATGCTATTATATGAGGATAGCACCATAGTAAACAAAGAGAGAGAAGCATATTTCAACCCTGCAGGCGTGACACAAAACGCAGAAATATAAATATAATTCATGCCTTACCTTTGACGAGCTTCTTTTGTTGGCACTCCAATATGTCCCATAAACATCACAAATGGTCATTTTGTTCGATTAATTCCGTCGATATATATCCAAAATGTCAATTTATTTGGCACGTTTGATCCATAAAAACACCGGTTCCAACTTGCGCAACGTGACTACAAAGTATCTCAAAAGTTACCTGTAAACTTTGCCAAAACATTTCAAACTACTTTTGTAATACAACTTTAGGTATTTTTTTACGTAAATAATGGATAAAATTGAAGACGGGATGATCTGTGTTCAATACAGGAGGAAAACAAACTGTAGCTAGCTTTCTGGTCACGCGCTTCTAACAAACAGGACACTTCGAGTGACCCTCCTTCAAGATGGCTGTACTTCTTCATTACACAAAGGAAAAACCTCAACCAATTTCTAAAGACTGTTGACATCCAGTGGAAGCGGTAGGAACTGCAAGAAGGTCCCTTAGAAATCTGGATTCCCAATGAAAAATTATTGAAAAGAGAGTGACTTCAAAAAAAAGAAATCTGAATGGTTTGTCCTCTGGTTTTCGCCTGCTAAATAAGTTCTGTTATACTCACAGACATGATTCAAACTGTTTTAGAAACTTCAGAGTGTTTTCTATCCAAATCTACTAATAATATGCACATCTTATCTTCTGGGGATGAGTAGCTGGCAGTTGAATTTGGATATGCTTTTCATCCAAACGTGAAAATGCTGACCCCTATCCTAGAGAAGTTTTTAACGAATGCACTGTGTGTGTGTATACTGAACCAAAATATAAACAACGATTTACAGTTTATCAGTCAGTGATTGTAAATAAATAAATGAGGCCCTAATCTATGGACTTTACATAACTGGGCAGGGGCGCAGCCATTGGTGGGCCCTGGAGGGCATATGCCCACCCATTGGCTGGGCCTGGCTCCGCAATCAGAATTAGTTTTTCCCCACAAAAGGGCTTCATTACAAAGAGAAATACAACTCGGGTGGCTGGTCTCAGACGATGTGGAGGTCCTGGGCTGGCGTCGTTACATGTGGTCTGTGGTTGTGAGGCCAGTTGGATGTACTGCCAAATTCTCTAAAATAACTTTGTAGGGGGCTTCTGGTAGAGAATTTAACATTCAATTATCTGGTAACAGCTCCAGTGGATATTCCTGCAGTCAGCATGCCAATTGCACGCTCCCTCAAAACTTGAGAGATCTGTGGCATTGTGTTGTGTGACAGAACTGCACATTTTAGTGGCCTTTTATTCTCCCCAGCACAAGGTGCACCTGTGTAATGATCCCTAACAGGGATGTAAAAAATTCTGCAATCTTTTTTTTCAGCTCATGAAACATCCAACACTTTACATGTTGCGTTTATATTTTTGTTTATTGTAGTTACTTTCAGTTTTAGGAACATCTTCCCAAATATTTAACTTTATTTTTTACTTTACCCAAAATATGACATCAGCGATAGTCAAAATGTTGAAAATCTGTGAACGTCTAAATAACAAATTGGGCCATTTCAACAGCAGGTGTCGAACCCTTTCAACAACGGGGAGATTTTACTGATGTGCTTTGTGTCTTCGACGTAAAAACAAATTTTGGACTTCCACTTAAAATTACTTATTTACTTATTTTATGTTTAAGGAAGTGTGTACAGTTGTGGCCAAACGTTTTGAGAATGACACAAATATGAATTTTCAGTCTGCTGCCTCAGTTTGTATGATGGCAATTTGCATATACTCCAGAATGTTACGAAGAGTGATCAGATGAATTGTAATTAATTGAAAGTCCCTCTTTGCCATGTAAATGAACTGAATCCCCCCCCCCCCCAAAACTGGAAGCTTCAAAAGGAGGGTGGTGCTTGGAATCATTGTTCTTCCTCTGTCACCCATGGTTACCTGCAAGGAAACACGTGCCATCATCATTGCTTTGCACAAAAAAAGGCTTCACAGGCAAGGATATTGCTGCCAGTAAGATTGCACCTAAATCAACCCTTTATCGGATCATCAATAACTTCAAGGAGAGCGGTTCAATTGTTGTGAAGAAGGCTTCAGGGCACCCAAGAAAGTCCAGCAAGCGCCAGGACCGTCTCCTGAAGTTGATTCAGCTGCGGGATCGGGGCACCACCAGGACAGAGCTTGCTCAGGAATGGCAGCAGGCAGGTGTGAGTACATCTGCACACAGACTGATATTCTGCAAAAGGTACAGGGATTGGACTGCTGAGGACTGGGGTAAAGTCATTTTCTCTGATGAATCCCCTTTTCGATTGTTTGGGGCATCTGGAAAAAACCTTTCTCTGAGAAGACAAGGTGAGCGCTTCCATCACTCCTGTGTCATGCCAACGGTAAAGCATCCTGAGACCATGTGTGGGGTTGCTTTTCAGCCAAGGGTGTGGGCTCACTCACAATGTTGCATAAGAACACAGCCATGAATAAGGAATGCTACCAACACATCCTCCGAGAGCAACTTCTCCCAACCATCCAGGAACAGTTCGGTGACGAACAATGCCTTTTCCAGCATGAAGGAGCACCTTGCCATAAGGCAAACGTGATAAGTGGCTCGGGGAACTAAGTGGCTCGTGGGAACAAAACATCAATATTTTGGGTCCATGGCCAGGAATCTCCCCAGACCTTAATCCCATTGAGAACTTGTGGTCAATCCTCGAGGCGGGTGGACAAACAAAAACCCACAAATTCTGACAAACTACTAGCATTGATTATGCAAGAATGGGCTGCCATCAGTCAGGATGTTTTAGCCCAGAAGTTAATTGAGACCAGGGTGGATTGCAGAGGTCTTGAAAAAGAAGGGTCAACACTGCAAATATTGACTCTTTGCATCAACTTCATGTCATTGCCAATAAAAGCCTTTGACACTTATGAAATGCTTATACTTATACTTCAATATTTCATAGTAACATCTGACAAAAATATCTGAAGACACTGAAGCAGCAAACTTTGTGGAATTAATATTTGTGTCATTCTCAAAACTTTTGGCCACGACTGTAGGTCGCATTCTGTATCATACAGCTATGAAAGTTATATATTTAGAACCACCTGCTCGATTGGAATTAAGCGACATCTGTTTATTGAGTGTCCAAGAACAGTTAAGTTTGTGTTCTGACTTGTAAAACAGAATGAATGAATAAGTAATGTAAACATTATCAGTAATTACCAGGAAACTCTACAACATTTGTTTTAAAATCACACCAAGATTGTTAAACTGGCCTTAGCTTATTGAGCGATCTGATTAGGATTTACCCTTGTAGCAAGGCCTATTTATCATGTGGAGGTTTCATTCGGGTCTCATTTTTTTAAAACACATTGTCTTTGGCAGGAGAAAGACCAGACTCAGAGGAACCAGAGCCAGGCACGTCCAAACCAACAAGAAGACACCAGTGTTCCCACTGTGGAAAGTGTTTTAACCAGTTAAGGGACCTGTACCGACATGAGATAATACACAAAGGGGAGAAGCCTTACCACTGCTCCCAGTGTGGCAAGTGTTTTAATAACCAGTTAGGGAACCTGAAACAACATGAGAGAATACATACAGTTGAAAAACCTTACCACTGCTCACAGTGTGGTAAGTGTTTTAATAACCAGTTAGGGAACCTGAAACAACATGAGAGAATACACACAGGGGAGAAGCCTTACCACTGCTCCCAGTGTGGCAAGAGTTTTAAACATTTATGTAAACTGAAAATTCATGAGAGAATACACACAGGGGAGAAGCCTTACCACTGCTCCCAGTGTGGCAAGTCTTTCAACTGGTCAGGGGATCTGAAAAAACACGAGAGAATACACACAGGGGAGAAGCCTTACCACTGCTCCCAGTGTGGCAAGTGTTTTAACAACTTAGGGAACCTGAAAGTTCATGAGATAATACACACAGGGGAGAAGCCTTACCACTGCTCACAGTGTAGAAAGAGTTTTAACCATTTAAGTAACCTGAAAGAACATGAGATAATACACACAGGGGAGAAGCCTTACCACTGCTCAGAGTGTGGAAAGTGTTTCAACCGGTCAGGGGATCTGAAAAAACACAAGAGAATACACACAGGGGAGAAGCCTTACCACTGCTCCCAGTGTGGAAAGTGTTTTAACCAATTAAGCAACCTGAAAGAACACATGAGACTGCACATAGAGAAGGCTTACAAAAGCTCAGACTGTGGGAAAACCATATGAAATTGCTTCTTCCAATTATTGATAAACATGTACCTGTTAAGAAACTGACTGTTAGAACTGTTAAGGCTCCACGGATTGATGAGGAACTTAAAAACTGTATGTTTGAAAGATTTGGGGCAAAAGGAGTGGCTAATAAGTCTGGCTGCACATCTGGCTGGCTTACGTACTGCAAATGGAGAAATGATGTGACCAAACTCAACAAAATAATACACTTTATTTGGAAGCCAAGATCAATGATATAAAGAATGATGGGAAAAAAACTTGTAAAAAATCATAATGAAAGAAAAGCAGTGCAAGTATTGAATGTTGTAAAGTTAGTGTGGGAGAGGTGGAAAAATTGTTATCGATCAATAATGACATTGACAACTTAGATGGGAAGCTACTGAGGACAGTAGCTGACTCTATAGCCACTCCTATCTGTCATATTTTTAATCTGAGCCTAGAGGAAAGTCTTTGTCCTCAGGCCTGGAGGAAAGCCAAAGTAATTCCACTACCCAAGAGTGGTAAACACGGCCTTTACTGGTTCTAACAGCAGACCTATAAGCTTGCTGCCAGCTCTTAGCAAACTGTTGGAAAAAATTGTGTTTGACCAAATACAATGATATTTCTCTGTAAACAAATTAAAACAGACTTTCAGCATTCTTATAGAGAAGGGCACTCAACATGTGCTGCACTGACACAAATTACTGATGATTGGTTAAGAGAAATTGATAACAAGAAGATTGTGGGAGCTCTATTGTTAGATTTCAATGCAGCCTTTGATATTATTGACCGCAACCTGTTGTTTAAGAATGTCTGTGCTATGGCTTTTCAACCTCTGCCATAATGTGGATTCAGAGCTATCTATCTAGTAGAACTCAGAGGGTTTTTAAAGGAAGCTTCTCTAATGTCAAACATATAAAGTGTGATGTACCGCAGGGCAGCTCTCTAGGCCCTCTACTCTTTTCTATTCTTACCAATGACCTGCCACTGGCATTAAACAAAGCATGTGTGTCCATGTATGCTGATTATTCAACCATATAAGCATCAGCAACCACAGCTAATGAAGTCACTGAAACACTTAACAAAGAGTTGCAGTCTGTTTTGGAATGGGTGGCCAGTAATAAACTGGTCCTGAACATCTCTAAAACTATAAGAGCATTGTATTTGGTAGAAATCATTCCTTAAGTTCTAGACCTCAGCTGAATCTGGTAATGAATTGTGTTGCTGTTGAACAAGTTGAGGAGACTAAATTACTTGGCATTACCTTAGATTGTAAACTGTCATGGTCAAAACATATAGATTCAGTGGTTGTAAAGATGGGGAGAGGTCTAGCCTCAAAGAGATGGTCTGCTTTTTTGACACCACACTCCAAAAAGCAAGTTCTGCAGGCTCTAGTTTTGTCTAATCTTGATTATTGTCCAGTCGTGTGGTCCAGTGCTGCAAGGAAAGACCTAGTAAAGCTGCAGCTGGCCCAGAACAGAGCGGCACGTTTCGCTCTTAATTGTAATCAGAGGGCTGATATAAATACCATGCATGCCAGTCTCTCTTGGCTAAGAGTTGAGGAGAGACTGACTGCATCACTTCTTCTTTTTATAAGAAACATGAATATGTTGAAAATCCCAAATTGTTTGCATAGTCTGTAAGGGAATTCTGCCCTATGTGCACAGAAGAGACCACAGGAAATCCGTATTTGATCAGAGCTAAGTTTGTTTAATAAGGATTGCAACCCGGAGTTTACACTTTCAGCAATTTGTAAGCAAGACACTCAGTTCAAAAGATGGTGTTTTCCCTTTTTATCCCCTACTGAGGATCACCCCGCCCAGGGTGATGTCCCTTAACTTTAACACCTTATAACCTCATAATTAATAGTTGCTAATACAAAGATGTCTCTGCCAGGCAGATTGGCAGTTAGTATTGGCAGTTAGTTTCCCAATCACTCTTCCCCTTATTGCTATCATGTCAGACTGGAAGTAAGACTGGAACATAGTATCAACAGGAACTCTTAGTTCCCTTTATCCATCTGTTAACTAAAATATAGTTTCAACACGCAGACATCTGACTTTGTACAGTTGACCTTTTCATGCACTTGCAAGGTGTCAACCACTGATTCTTAATCTCAAGTTAAAGCAACACAAGAATCATTGTACTTTTGTCATCACAGGTGTTCCTATAATGTACAGATATCATCAAAGTTCTTACAAGTCAACTTACACACAGCTCTGACACGCACACTTATCCCACCAGACATGCCACCGGGGGTCTTTTCACAGTCCACAAGATTCCAGAACAAATTCAAGAAAGCGTACAGTATTATATAGGGCCCTTATTGCATGGAACTTCCTTCCATCTCATATTGTTCAAATAAACAGCAAACCTGGTTTCAAAAAACAGATCAAGCAACACCTCACGGCACAACCCCTCTCCCCTATTTGACCTAGATAGTTTGTGTGTATGCATTGATATGTAGGCTACGTGTGCCTTTTACAAAATGATTTTGGTTAGGCCAGGGTGTGACTCGGGTGGAAATTCCAGTTTCTTTATTTCTATGTTTTCTATTTCTTTGTTTTTGGCCGAGTGTGGTTCCCAATCGGAGGCAGCTGTCTATCGTTGTCTCTAATTGGGAATCATACTTAGCCTTTTGTCAATAGGGGGAGCAGTTAGCATTTATTTTTTCTGGGTGTCGCCAAATTAAACTGCCTCGTGCTCAATTCTTGCTCGTACAATATGCATATTATTAATTCTATTGGATAGAAAACACTCTCTAGTTTCATAAACCGTTGGAATTATGTCTGTGGGTGACCCAGAACTCTTTCTACAGCGAAATCCATGACAGGTACTGCGATGGTCTGAGAGCGAAGCTCTGGTCTCAGATCAGTTTTTAAGGTCTGTGTGTATCCTATGGAACGACATGAACTGCACCCGCCTTCCCCTGGATGTCAGTAACCAATGAGAAGTGGAATGGGCCTGCTACGTAGCTCTCAGAGGTTATAAAAGGCCAAGGAGTGAGGGGAGCCTTCCTTTCGACGCTGACCATTACGCAGAAAGGGACCTCAAGATGCCATTTTCAAACGCTCAGTAATCAACGTTAGATGTATCCGTCTGTAATTTAATTCGATATAGGTGTTAGAAGCATCATAACGAAGCTATTTTAAACCGAGTTATATCAGATTATGCGAGTATATTGCTATTTTTCGGAATTTCCTCAGTATTGCGTCGTGAGGATTTGGACACGTTGGGGCAAAATAGCTATTGTTAGCTTTTGTTAGCTGCTATATCAGAAGTTGAATGCAACGTTTTACAACCAAGCAACGATTCTTTTGGACAAAGGACCACCATGCCAAGATTCTGATGGAAGCTCGTCGAAAAGTAAGAGCTATTTATGATGTTATTCCGTTTTTATGTGGAAAAATGTAAACTCAATAATGGCGATTAGTGACGCCATTATTGCGGCACTAGTCTGGCTGTAACGCACACTGTATGTCTAGTAACGTTAATTTTAAAAATCTAACTCAGCGGTTGCATTAATAACTAATGCATCTTTCATTTCATGTCCAACCTGTATTTTTTTAGTCAAGTTTATGAATAGTTTTAGATAAAAATAGTTGTATTTTCAAAATGGCGCCGGGCAGATTGCTTGAGTAGTTGAACACTATTTCCATTGTGTAAGCACGATTTGTGCCGCTAAATATGCACATTTTCGATCAAACTCTATATGGATTGTGTAATATGATGTTACAGGAGTGTCATCGGAAGAATTCTGAGAAGGTTAGTGAAAAAATTAATGTATTTTGGTGATGATAACGCTATAGCTAATTTTGCCTTGAATCAATGGTCGGGTAACGTTTGCAAATGTGGTATGCTAATATAACGATTTATTGTGTTTTCGCTGTAAGACACTTTGAAAATCTGAAATATTGTCTGAATTCACAAGATCTGTGTCTATCCATTGCTGTGAGCTGTGTATTTTTAAGAAATGTTTTATGATGAGTAAATTGGTAATACACGTTGCTCTATGTAGTAATTCTAGTCGCTTTGGGGAGATTTGTGATGGTGGCTGCAATTGCAAACTATGATTTATACCTGAAATATGCACATTTTTCTAACAAAACCTATGCTATACAATAAATATGTTATCAGACTGTCATCTGATGAGGTTTTTTCTTGGTTAGTGGCTATCAATATCTTTATTTGACCGAATTGGTGATAGCTACTGGTGTTGAGAAAAAATGGTGGACTAAGAAAAATGGTGTCTTTTGCTAACGTGGTTAGCTAATAGATTTACATATTTTGTCTTCCCTGTAAAACATTTAAAAAATCTGAAATGGTGGCTTTATTCACAAGATCTGTATCTTTCATTTGGTGTCTTGGACTTGTGATTTAATGATATTTAGATGCTACTATTTAATTGTGACGCTATGCTAGCGATGCTAATCAGTGTGGGGGGGGTGGGGGGTGATCCCGGATCCGGGTTTCTGAGGCAGTAAAAGTTAAGCAGCCTTTTTCCACCTGTGTTTTGTGGGTAGTTGTTTTCTGTATAGTTGATTTGCCCTACAGAACTGTTCGTTCTTCTCTTTGTTATTTTGTTCGAGTGTTTTTTGATTCAATAAAAATCATGAACACTTACCACGCTGCGCTTTGGTCCATGCCTTCCGACGAGAGACGTGACAATTATGTGTCATGTTTTGTGTTGACCCCAGGAAGAGTAGCTGCTGCTTTTGCAACAACTAATGGGGATCCTAATAAAATACCAAATACCGAACTCTGTTATTCTCTCTGAGCTCAGAAATAAAGAATCTTGGTTTGACTTGGACTCCAGCAGATCCTTATATTATAATATCCACTACAACTCACCCACAGATTGCTGTTTATCATTGTCTCAATGAAGAGTTCCTCGTTCCACTTTCCTGGGGGCATTTACAAGCCTCCCACTGGTTGAATAAACGTTGTTTCCACGTCAAATTAAAAAACATCCGTAACATTGATGAACCTTCACTATGTTCATCCCAAAACTAGTAACATTAACTATTGTCTATTGTTATTCTCAATAACTTCCTGGCCATATGAAATCCGAGCTAAATACAATGTTAGCGCCAGTTTTCATGTCTTTGATTATGCAAACATTTGTTTATTCGATTATATTTCTCATTAAGATGAATGCTGTTTTAATTCTATATGGGTCACGACTTGCTTTGGTCATGTGTTCTCTTATGGGTCAATAATTTTAATTAGAATATAGCAATTATGCTCTCTCCTCAATCACTTATAGTTTCTTTGGAAAGTATTCAGACCCCTTGACTTTTAGGTTTAGGTCATCATTAAAGGGGACATCTTAAATATTACAATGACCCTTTCAAAGACAGACATCCCCCGGACCTCCCCCCCATAACTATTTTAAAAAGGGTAAAAATGATCTGTTTTCTATGGCATTAAGGTCAGGGCTTTGTGATGCCCACTCCAATACCTTGACTTTGTTGTCCATTTTGCCACAACTTTGGAAATATGCTTTGCGTCATTGTCCATTTGGAAGACCCATTTGCGACCAAGCTTTAATTTCCTGACTGATGTCTTGAGATGTTGCTTCAATGTATTCACATAATTTTCCTCCCCCATGATGCCATCTATTTTGTGAAGTGCACCAGTCCTTCCTGCAGCAAAGCACCCCCATAACGTGATGCTGCCACCTGTGTGCTTCACGGTTGGGATGGTGTTCTTCGGCTTGCAAGCATCCCTCTTTTTCCTCCGAACATAACGATGGTCATTATGACCAAACAGTTCTATTTTTGATTCATCAGACCAGAGGACATTCAGGCGTTTGGAAATCGCTCCCAAGGATGAACCAGACTTGTGGAGGTCTACAATTTGTTTTCTGAGATCTTGGCAGATTTTATTTTATTTTCCCATGATGTCAATAAAGAGGCACTGAGTTTCAAGGTAGGCCTTGAAATACATCCACAGGTGCTCTTCCAATTGACTCAAATGATGTCAATTAGCCTATCAGAAGCTATGAAAGCTATGACATAATTTTCTGGAATTTTCCAAGGCACAGTCAACTTAGTGTATGTAAACTTCTGACCCACTGGGATTGTGATACAGTGAATGGTAAGTGAAATAATCTGTCTGTAAACAATTGTTGGAAAAATGACTTGTGTCATGCACACAGTAGATGTCCTAACCGACTTGCCAAAACTATAGTTTGTTAACAAGAAATTTGTGGAGTGGTTGAAAAACGAGTTTTAATGACTACAACTTAAGTGTATGTAAACTTCGACTTCAACTGTATATATTGTATACTGTATCCTTCACTATCTATTCTTTACTATCTATTGCATCTTAGCTGCTCTGTTACTGCTCATCCATATGTTTTATACTTATATATATCCCATTCCTTTACTAGATTATATATATTAGGTTTAGTTGTGGAATTTGTTACCTGTATTATCTGTTAGATACTGCTGCACTGTCGGATCTAGAAGCATAAGCATTTTGCTACGCTACCAATCACATCTGCTAACCATGTGTATGTGACCAATCACATCTGCTAACCATGTGTATGTGACCAATCACATCTGCTAACCATGTGTATGTGACCAATAACATCTGCTAACCATGTGTATGTGACCAATAACATCTGCTAACCATGTGTATGTGACCAATAACATCTGCTAACCATGTGTATGTGACCAATAACATTTGATTTGATTTCAACAAAACAAATCCATGTGATGATGTTTGATTAATGTGGAAAACTGATTGGATTTGTAAAAAGCCATGAACATCAGGTATTTTTTATTTTTCATCGAACTGGCAACCTAAATCCAATGACAGGGTGACATTTTGTGTTGATTTCATGTTGAATTCACTTTAGTTGACGACTCAAAGAAATGTAAATAGAAACTAGATGTTGAACTGACGTCTGTGCCCAGTGGGCTGGTTTGAATAAGTAGCAGGTGTTGGATCAATATCCACCTTAGTAGCTAAGTTTCCATGCAATTTGCGGCAGATTTCCATGTGAATATTCTCAAATCTGCATAAAACAATATACACATTTTCCCATCAGAAATGTTTGCATCAAACAGACTTATTGCGGATAAAAGGCTTTGCGTTATGACGTAGTGCACAAGAAGAACAACGTTTGCTGATAAATTCCAATGTACAGAATGAAAAAAACAAGTTAAATTGGTTTCCATCACATTTTCAACTCTCCTGATGGTTTTAAAAACTTGTGTGAAATAGAAAACGTGCTCTTGTCCCGTGCACTGTAGCCAGCAGCTCACATATACAGTGATGGTAGGCTACCTACATGATGAGATTATTATGGATAAGAGACATATTATTTGTCAAATGGCAGCCAAGCATCAATCATCATGTCACCAGAATAAGACCATCAAAATGTATTGGAAAGGAGCATCAAGCTCATCACATGCACTTTCACCACCCTGTGAAGTTCATAACTTATTTCATCTGTAGCCTAATAAACTGCATGGTTTCTCAAGTCATAGTGGGAGGACCACACAACATATCATCATGTGACTCCAAGTTAACTAAGATGTGATTGTTATTATATAAATATTTGTGGATAAATTAGTTTCCACCGCCATTTCTTGCTCATACATTTTTACTGACACAAAAAGACCCCACCATGTCAAACAAACTAACAAATTGTCTATCTGCATTAATAAAAGTGTACAGGCATATCCTGTTTCCGTCATCCCGGTCATTACTTTTGAAATGGTTGGATCAATATCCACCTTCATGATATGGATGAAGCCTGATTTGGAATGTCTGAGTAGTTCTATCTGATGTCATAATACACCTCTGATAGTCAAGTGATATTTAGAATGTCTGAGTAGTTCTATCTGATGTCATAATACACCCCTCTGATAATCAAGTGATATTTGGAATGTCTGAGTAGTTCTATATGATGTCATAATACACCCCTCTGATAATCAAGTGATATTTGGAATGTCTGAGTAGTTCTATATGATGTCATAATACACTCTGATAGTGATCCATTTGCTCCATTGTTTCCATGTCAGTTGGTTTCCCACTCTGATGATTTATATCTGACAGAGGGGCTTTAAAGGAATAGTATGGTCACATTTACAGGTTGTGGCTCAGTATTCTTAGTATGATGTGAAAAAAGAACAATCAACTATTTATTGATAATGTATATTCCTATTCAGCTTCTACATCTGCATAGAGGCAAACAGTATCTTAAAGTTGATTAAATATATATATATATAAATTGTACACTTCTATTTTCACAATTTGAATTATTATTCATCAAAAACTATACCAACAATACACTGCAGCTTTGACATCAAGAAGAGATTGGGCTGATGGGTGGTGGTGCTACTATACAGGTAAGGCTGTCCAATATGAATGTTCAATACACACAATAGGTTGATCAGTAGCCAGTTAGCTAGCTGCTACAGTCCAATATGAATGTTCAATACACACAATAGGTTGATCGGTAGCCAGATAGCTGTGCTGCTACAGTCCAATATGAATGTTCAATACACACAATAGGTTGATCGGTAGCCAGATAGCTAGCTGCTACAGTCCAATATGAATGTTCAATACACACAATAGGTTGATCAGTAGCCAGTTAGCTGTGCTGCTACAGTCCAATATGAATATTCAATACACACAGTAGGTTGATCGGTAGCCAGATAGCTAGCTGCTTCACTCCAATATGAATATTCAATACACACAATAGGTTGATCGGTAGCCAGATAGCTGTGCTGCTTCAGTCCAATATGAATGTTCAATACACACAATAGGTTGATCGGTAGCCAGATAGCTGTGCTGCTACAGTCCAATATGAATGTTCAATACACACAATAGGTTGATCGGTAGCCAGATAGCTAGCTGCTACAGTCCAATATGAATGTTCAATACACACAATAGGTTGATCGGTAGCCAGATAGCTGTGCTGCTACAGTCCAATATGAATGTTCAATACACACAATAGGTTGATCAGTAGCCAGTTAGCTAGCTGCTACAGTCCAATATGAATGTTCATTACACACAATAGGTTGACTGTTGACCAATATGAATCTTCATAATGAGGAAAAAATAAAGGTGGGCTCTCCTGTCAACATGGGGCTCCTGCTGCAGGTAGCCTAGCGGTTACTAGTGTTGGGCCAGTAACCGAAAGATCTCTGGTTTGAATCCCAAAGACTCCTGTGTTGTCTTGGCTTTGTGCGTAGGGTCGTTGTCCTATTGGAAGGTTAACCTTTGCCCCAGTCTGAGGTCCTGAGTGCTCTGGAGCAAGTTTTCAAAAATGATCTCTCTGTATTTTGCTCCGTTCATCTTTCCCTCGATCCTGACGAGTCTCCCAGTCCATGCCGCTGAAAAACATCCCCACAGCATGATGCTGCCAACCCCATGCTTCACCGTAGGAATGGTGCCAGGTTTCCTCCAGACGTAACCCTTGGCATTCATCAGACCAGAGAATTTTGTTACTCATGGTCTGATAGTCCTTTAGGTGCCTTTTGGCAAACTCACCTCCCTGACCAAGGCCCTTCTCCCCCGATTGTTCAGTTTGGCCCGGGCAGCCAGCAGTAGGAAGGGTTTTGGTGGTTTCAAACTTCTTCCTTTTAAGATGATGGGGACCTTCAATGCTGCAGAAATGTTTTGGTCCACTTCCCCATATCTGTGCCGTGACACAATCCTGTCTCGAAAGGAGTATATCACATCAAATACAGGCTACTTAAAGTTCATGAGAGAACACACATATGCTCGTACACTTGTCTCATTTTTACAAAAATAGAATTGTGCTTTTGGTCATGCAATATTTTCTTTATATATATATACACTGATCATACCAAACATTTGGAGAGAAATAAACGTCCTAATATGGACTAGGAACCTCCTCCTTTTCCCTCAGAAGAGCCTCAATTTGTCGGGGCATGAACTCTTCAAAGTGTCCAAAGCCTTCCACAGGGATGTTGGCACATGTTGACTCCAATGCTTCCCACAATTGTGTCATGTTGGCTGGATGTCCTTTGGGTGCAGTGAAGGCTCCTCAGGGAAGGATGGTCTTCCCCTTCCTCCTCTGAGGAGCCTCCACTGCACCCAAAGGACATCGAGCCAACATGACATAATTGTGGGATGGGATTTTCAGTGAGTTTCAGAAGAAAATAAATTGCTAAAACATAAAAAAAATTCATTTTTGGATAAAACTATACTAAATATAATCACATCACCATCATCATTGAATAAAAAAATAATTGAATAAAACATACTATTTTGCGTCCTCCTCTGGGTACATTGACTTCAATACAAAACCTAGGAGGCTCATGGTTCTCAAGGCTTCCATAGACTTAAACAGTAATTATGACAACTTCCGGAGGACATCCTCCAACCTATCAGAGCTCTTTCAGCATGAACCTTCTCCGCTGTGCAATGCGGTTTCCGAGCTGGTCATGGGTGCACCTCAACCCCGCTCAAGGTACTAATCGATATTATAACCGCCATCGAGAAGAGACAATACTGTGCAGCCGTATTCATGGGTTGGCACCCCCCATTGGGATGTGCCATGGCGAAGATCTTTGTGGGCTATACTCGGCCTTGTCTCAGGATGGTAAGTTGGTGGTTGAAGATATCACTCTAGTGGTGCGGGGGCTGTGCTTTGGCAAAGTGGGTGGGGTTATATCCTGCCTGTTTGGCCCTGTCCGGGGGTATCATCGGATGGGGCCACGGTGTCTCCTGACCCCTCCTGTCTCAGCCTCCAGTATTTATGCTGCAGTAGTTTATGTGTCGGGGGGCTGGGGTCAGTCTGTTATATCTGGAGTATTTCTCCTGTCTTATCCGGTGTCCTGTGTGAATTTAAGTATGCTCTCTCTCTTTCTTTCTTTCTTTCTTTCTTTCTTTCTTTCTTTCTTTCTTTCTTTCTTTCTTTCTTTCTTTCTTTCTTTCTTTCTTTCTTTCTTTCTTTCTCGGAGGACCTGAGCCCTAGGACCATGCCTCAGGACTACCTGGCATGATGACTCCTTGCTGTCCCCAGTCCAGCTCGCCGTGCTGCTGCTCCAGTTTCAACTGTTCTGCCTGCGGCTATGGAACCCTGACCTGTTCACCGGAGGTGCTACCTGTCCCAGACCTGCTGTTTTCAACTCTCTAGAGACAAACGTTTCTTAAACAGAAAAAAACGGGATAAACATACCTGAATTTGTCAAATAAAATCAAACTTTATTTGTCAAATGCGCCGAATACAACAAGTGTAGACCTTACAGTGAATTGCTTACTTACAAGCCCTTAACTAACAGTACGGTTCAAGAAGAGTTAAGAAAATGAGCAAATGACCAAAAGTAAAAAATAATAAAAAGTAACACAATAAAATAACAATAACAAGGCTATATACAGGGGGTACTGGTACCGAGTCAATGTGCGGGGGTACAGGTTAGTCGAGGTAATTTGTACATGTAGGTAGGGGTGAAGTGACATTTCATAGATAATAAACAGCAACTAGCAGCAGTGTACAAAACAAATGGAGGTGGGGTCAATGTAAATAGTCCGGGTGGCCATTTGATTAATTGTTCAGCAGTCTTATGGCTTATGGGGGTAGAAGCTGTTAAGAGCCTTTTGGTTCTAGACTTGGTGCTCCGGTACCGCTTGACGTGTGGGAGCAGAGAAAACAGTCTATGACTTGGGTGACTGACAATTTTTGGGTCTTTCTTTATATAAGTCCTGGATGGCAGGAAGCTTGGCCCCAGTGATGTTCACTACCCTCTGTAGTGCATTACGGTCAGATGCCGAGCAGTTGCCATACCAGGCGGTGATGCAACCGGTCAGGATGCTCTCGATGGTGCAGCTGTAGAACTTTTTTGAGGATCTGGGGACCCATGCCAAATCTTTTCAGTCTCCTGAGGTGGAAAACTTGTTGTCGTGCCCTCTTCACGACTGTCTTGGTGTGTTTGGACCATGATAATTAGTTGGTGATGTCTTCACGACTGTCTGTCCATGTGTCACTGTCTGTCACCTAAAAAACGTATCTCGACCTGTGTGCACCTACATTCTAAACTTTCATTCATAGGCTAGGTTGTAGCAACCTCATGATGGGTATAGGGAAAATTCTAGTATCATGTAGTAGCCGAAACCTATTGCTGTTACATTGAACAGGGTGAATGGAATATGAATGACAGTCATCTAATATGCTGTAATAGAATTAAGGCCATGCGCATGAAAAAACAAATAGTTCTGCCTCATCTTAAACGGCACTGTTTGGGTGTTGGATGATTCTTGATACACATGGGAAATGGTTGAGCTGGAAAACCCCAGCAGCGTTGCAGTTCTTGACACAAACCGGCGCCTGGGACCTACTACCATACCCTGTTCAAAGGCTCTTAACTATTTTGTCTTCTCCATTCACCCTCTGAATCACACATACACAATCCATGTCTCATTTGTCTCAAGGCCTAAAATGCCTTTCAGGATGATTTGTGTCTTAAAGAGTGTAGCTTTAAGGAAATAGTACCGTCACATCTAGATAAAAACTAATGTGAAAAATGAACAGAGCAAATGTTTATTAAAACACTACCTATTCATAGAAGTATGTATTCATCATTTACAATATATCAGCTTATTGTTAAATTATTATGACGTTTTTTTCCAATACAAAAGTGTAGTAACTGTTGTTTTCAAACTGCGTTTTTCACTCCAGCCAGCAGATGGCGATATACGTCTTTCAGGTGATGCTTCTTGTGTGACGTATAATGGGCTGGACCGGACGCTTCTTCAGGAACAACAACACGGCTACTCTTTCAACCACCTCGGTAGCTTGCTAGCCAACATAAAACTAAAAGATTGACGCTTTAGACCACGTTAATGTACATTAGCTAATCTCAGTGTTGTTAACACAGTTCAGTTGACATATCAACTGGTTAACTTTAACCTAATTTGCTTGTTCAATTTGCAAAGTTGTTAAACATTGATACTGAGCCTAGCGTTAGGCTAGTCGCTAATTCTAACATCCCAGACCATGAGCTCACTAAACTACTCCTCCCCCGTTAAAGAAGAGGAGGTCTGCTGTATGCAGAAAGAAGCTCTGAGGCTGAACATTGTCGTGAAAGAAGAAGAGGATGTTATAGAGGAAACAGAGGAAGAACCTTTTAGAGAGGAAGAGGATGCTATCTCAGTAGAGGTGAAGAAGGAAGACGTCTTGGGAGTGAAAGAGGAGGAGACAGAATATCAGATTAACTCCAGTGAGTACTGTCTTAAAAACAGAGTCACACACTATGCCGTTGTTGAACTAAGGTGGGGGTTTTAAGGGACATTCTACTGAAGTTCTACACTTGAATATGTTGTTCAGTACTGTAGGAATTGTTAAAGGGGCCATCTGCCTTTGTTAGTTTTAATCTGCCATTGGTACATATATTTTGGGGACTTTTAAATTAGATTTATTAAATTATCCATGTGGTCTACATTAAAGTGCATCTCATCTAGTATAACAGGCTTTTAAAATGCAATGTTGGAGCATAATTTATACTTAAAATATCAAAGGGATGCAAAAGCACCCATTTAGTGGAACAACCCTTTAACATTTGCATTTTAGGCTGTTTAGAGAGATTAATGCCTCTTGTAAGACCCTATGATTATAATAGACGGTCGTAAGTTTACCATCTGTTTGATGTTCTCATTCACACAGGAGAGAGACATGACTATTGTGGATCCTCTGGGGAGCCTCAACAACATCCTGATGCTGACGAGGAAGAGAAGAGTCTCTCCAGATCAGAACACCAGAGGTACAGCATCCATAATGATATGTGTCCCCTCTTTATGGTTACCAGGACAACGCTAGCCCTTCCTCCCTCCCGGAAGTCCCCGTGTCGTGCCTCTCCCAGTAGCACCTTACTGCTGGGTATGAAGAGGTTGTCTGTGCTGCTGGTGGACTGCAGGAAAACAACGGGGCTGAGTGGAACTGTGAGAGGAGGAGAAGAGAAGAAAGGATCAGATTTGACTCATCAAAGTAAGTGCTGTAGTTTAGTTTGAACAAATACAATAGATCTGCCCACTGGTATCTGTTACCAGGACAACCAGCAGAGTTCTGTTAGTTGACAGGAAGATAGACTGGTGGATATGGATGTTATGAATATCATAACACTGAAAAAGGATTCTGCCAATGAAAAGAAAGAAACCAATAGACCATATAAAACCTTAATGAAAGGTAGCTTTAGAGAGAAAGTTTCAAGATGATCCGATGTAAGGTGCATGTTTTACAAAACCTTTTCCTTTAAACATTATGGATGTTACATTGTCTGTCCCAGTCAACCCCCCCCCCCCCCCCCCCTATCTTTACAAGACTGTAGAACACACAAACTAAACTCCAGACACTTCAATGTGGTCTGTATTGCTTCATTAACATCTGATCTACACAACTTGTTAACGATGGCAAATATATATTATAAAACCAGCTCCTTTTTTTGTCTTGACCTCCGTCTCTGTAATGAACAAAGTTCATTTCATTTCCTACTTTAACAGGTCAAATAAAGCCTGAACTCCAACATATTGACCTTAAAGAACATGGTTCATTTGGAAATGACTAACTTTATTAATAAAATGTGTAACTGACGCCAGTGTGCTTCTAACAGTTTAGTTTCCTCCACTTTCCCCATACCAGGCTCAAACCAGTGATCCTCTTCTTCTCAACACACGTGACCGCTCTCCTTGATAATTAACTCTATTCAGAGTTCTAGAGCCACACACTCACTATAGCACAATAATTACTATAGCACAGTGTATTTAACAGATGGTGAGATCAGAAACAAATCAGTCCCTTTGTTGCTCTGTTTCAGAGGTACTCTGCCTTCTGACGAAGGAAAGCCTCTTCAACTATAAATGTATATTTGGCTGCCATTTAGGCTGCAACAACTATACAGTGGAACACCCCCTGATCTGTTGTTTTATGAAGGGTCACCTACGCCCAGTACCCAAACAGCTAGTCCCATCCTGGGATTTTTATGTTTTGCTTGAGACCATTTCTGCTGTTGGAGCCGCTGGAAAGAATAGAAATTAGATTTATCTTGTTTAAAACTGCTTTACTTTAGCCATTATATCCGTATAATGAGTTACACCCCCATACCTTCATGAGGTTCTATAGTAGCAAGGATCTGACACCTCCGGAGGGCTTGATGGCTCAATCCACCAGAGGTATGGCTACGACATAGGCATTGTTCAAAGGCATCTCTGTTCAAGAGATCTGTAATGCAGCATGTTGTGGTGATGTACCTTCATGAGGTTCTACTGACTGGACATCACAACACATACGGTGAGTAGAGTGGGGACCTCTGAGGGATGATCCTGTCTAGACTTGGCATCGGAGAGTATATGAGCTCTATGGTAGTTGACTATATCCCCAAAGTGAGAGACTAACGAGTCACTGAAATAGAACTGAAGGTTACCTAACAGAACCCTGATTCTATGATATTCACCAGGTTACCTAACAGAACCCTGATTCTATGATATTCACCAGGTTACCTAACAGAACCCTGATTCTATGATATTCACCAGGTTACCTAACAGAACCCTGATTCTATGATATTCACCAGGTTACCTAACAGAACCCTGATTCTATGATATTCACCAGGTTACCTAACAGAACCCTGATTCTATGATGTTCACCAGGTTACCTAACAGATCCCTGATTCTATGATATTCACCAGGTTACCTAACAAAACCCTGATTCTATGATATTCACCAGGTTACCTAACAGAACCCTGATTCTATGATATTCACCAGGTTACCTTTCACACATGGAAGACACATGGAAGACGGGAGCGACTATGTCCCTGATACAGGAAGTGGTCTGCTATTGGCCGTTGCTATCGGAGAGTACAGTGCCTCCTGAAAGTATTCAGACCCCTTGACTTTTTCCACATTTTGTTACATTACAGACTTTTTCTAAAAACACAATACCAAACATTTTTGTTTGATAATTTTGCTAATTTATCAAAAAATACAAAACTGAAATATTACATTTACTTAAGTATTCAGACCCTATACTCAGAACTCTGTTCAAGCAGCAGGTTCTGCTCTGGAGCAGGTTTTCATCAAAGATCTCTCTTAAAGGAGGACTGTAGCATCTAATGATGAAACATTATGAAGTCTTAAAGGAGGACTGTAGCATCTAATGATGAAACATTATGGAGTCTTAAAGGAGGACTGTAGCATCTAATGATGAAACATTATGGAGTCTTAAAGGAGGACTGTAGCATCTAATGATGAAACATTATGGAGTCTTAAAGGAGGACTGGGATGGGAAAGGAAAGGGGATATCTAGTCAGTCACAACTGAATCCATTCACCCTAAATGTGTCTTCCGCATTGAACCCAACCCCTCTGAATCAGAGTGGTGCGGGGGCTGCCTTAATCGACGTCCACGTTATCGGTGCGGGGAGCAGTTGTTGCAGGTTAACTGCCTTGCTCAAGGGTAGAACGGCAGCTTTTTTCTACAATAGAGATAGTGACCTGCGTCATAAGTCTTTGTATGGTGGGTAGGCTTTCAATGGAAAAACAGGCATTTCAAAATAAAAGCATTTCCTGGGTGGATTTTCCTCAGGTTTTCACCTGCCATTTCAGTTCTGTTATACTCACAGACATTATTTTAACAGTTTTAGAAACTTCAGAGTGGTTTCTATCCAAATCTACTAATTTGCATATCCTAGCTTCTGGGCCTGAGTAGCAGGCAGATTACTTTGGGCACGCTTTTCATCCAAAATTCCGAATGCTGCCCCCTACCCTAGTGAGGTTAAAGGAGAAGTTTACCCAAAATCCAGAAACTCTGAAGTGATTCCATACATTGAAACTAGTCCAGTGGAGTTTTCTCTCTCCCTGTAGTGCTGTACTGAAACAGCTGCAAAACGTGACTTATGACGTTGCTGGATGTGGGCCTCGCTCTGCTGCTTTGCCAGTTAATTTGTTATTTTATTACAACTATGGCCTTTGGCTTTCACCTGGAATTGTTTATTTATGTCTGAGAAAAAAAACTACTTTTAAACCCATAAAATGTATATAAATATGATGATGTCATAGTGAATTCATGACATGTGACTGAACAAGCCTTTTCATACTTCATAACATGGCTATATACAGTGCCTTTGGAAAGTATTCAGACCCCTTGACTTTTCCATATTTTGTTACGTTACAGCCTGATTCAATCTACACACAAATACCCCTTAAACCTGTCTAGGACATGCGTTCCGCTAGCGGAACCCCTCGACAACATTCCGCGGGAAATTCAAAAATATTTTTTAGAAATATGTAACTTTCACACATTAACAAGTCCAATACAGCAAATGAAAGATAAACATCTTGTTAATCTACCCATCGTATCTGATTTCAAAAATGCTTTACAGCGAAAGCACAACATATGATTATGTTAGATCACCACCAAGTCAAAAAAACACAGCCATTTTTCCAGCCAAAGACAGGAGTCACAAAAAGCAGAAATATAGATAAAATTAATCACTAACCTTTGATGATCTACATCAGATGACACTCATAGGACATCATGTTACACAATACATGTATGTTTTGTTCGATAATGTGCATATTTATATCCAAAAATCTCAGTTTACATTGGCGCCATGTTCAGAAATGCCTCCAAAATATCCAGAGAAATTGCAGAGAGCCACATCAAATAACAGAAATACTCATCATAAACTTTGTTGAAAGATACATGTTTTACATAGAATTAAAGATACACTTGTTCTTAATGCAAACGCTGTGTCAGATTTCAAAAAAACTTTACGGAAAAAGCACACCATGCAATAATCTGAGACGGCGCTCAGAAAAAAAAATTCTCTGCCATGTTGGAGTCAACAGAAATCAGAAATTACACTATAAATATTCCCTTACCTTTGATGATCTTCATCAGAATGCACTCCCAGGAATCCTAGTTCCACAATAAATTGTTGTTTTGTTCGATAATGTCCATTATTTATGTCCAAGTAGCTACTTTTGTTAGCACGTTTAGTACACATATCCAAATGCTCGTGCAGGTCCAGGCGAACGTCGGACGAAAACTTCAAAATGTTATATTACAGGCCGAAGAAACTTGTCAAACTAAGTATAGAATCAATCTTTAGGATGTTGTTATCATAAATATTCAATAACGTTCCAACCGGAGAATTCCTTTCTGTGTAGAGAAGCACAGGTCGCTATCATGTGAAATGCGCGTGACCAGGAAATGGCTCTCTACCAGTAACCTGACTCATTCCCCTCTTATTCAGCCCCACAACACAGTAGAAGCCCCATTCAAGTTTCTAAAGACGGATGACATCTAGTGGAAGCCGGAGGAAGTGCAAACAGATCCATATCCTACTGTGCATTCAATAGGGACTGAGTTGAAAATCGACCAACCTCAGATATCCCACTTCCTGGTTGGATTTTTCTCAGGATTTCACCTGCCATATGAGTTCTGTTATACTCACAGACATCATTCAAAAAGTTTTAGAAACGTCAGAGTGTTTTCTATCCCATCTGGGACAGAGTGGGAGGCAGTTCACTCTGGGTACGCTATTCATCCATAAGTGATAATGCTGCCTCCTATCCCAAGAAAGTTAACCACAAAGCAAAAACAGGTTTTTAGACATTTTTGCAAATGTAAAAAAATACATATCTTATTTACATAAGTATTCAAACCCTTTGCTATGAGACTCGGAATGGAGCATCCTGTTTCTACTGATCATCTTTGAGATGTTTCTACGACTTGATTGGAGTCCACCTGTGGTAAATTCAATTGATTGGACATGATTTGGAATGGACACACCTGTCTTTATAAGGTCCCACAGTTGACAGTGCATGTCAGAGCAAAAACCAAGCCCTGAGGTCGAAGGAATTGTCCTTGAGAGAGGATTGAGTGACAGCACAGATCGGGGGAAGTGTACCAAAACATTTCTGCTGCATTGAAGGTCCCAAAAAACACAAGGTCCTCGATCATTCTTAAAAGGAAGAAGTTTGGAACCACCAAGACTCTTCCAAAAGCTGGCTGCCTGGCCAAACTGAACAATCGGTGCAGAAGGGCCTTGGTTAGGGAGGTGACCAAGAACCCGATGGTCACTGACAGAGCTCCAGAGTTCCTCAGTGGAGATAGGAGAACCTTCCAGAAGGACAACCAACTCTGCAGCACTCCAACAATCAGGCCTTTATGGTAGAGTGGCCAGATGGAAGCCACTCCTCAGAATAAGGCACCTGACAGCCCACTTGGAGTTTGCCAAAAGGCACCTTAAGGACTCTCAGACCATGAGAAACAAGATTCTCTGGTCTGATGAAACGAAGATTGATCTCTTTGACCTGAATTCCAAGCGTCACGTCTGGAGGAAACCTGGCATCATCCCTACAGTGAAGCATGGTGATGGCAGCATCATGCTGTGGGGATGTTTTTCAGCAGCAGGGACTGGGAGACTAGTCAGGATCGAGGGAAAGATGAACGGGGCAAGGTACAGAGAGATCCTTGATGAAAACCTGCTCCAAAGCACTCAGGACCTCAGATTGGGGCAAAGGTTCACCTTCCAACGGGACAACGACCCTAAGCCAACAGCCAAGACAACGCAGAAGTGGCTTCGGAACAAGTCTCTGAATGTCCTTGAGTGGCCCAACCAGAGCCCGGACTTGAACCTGATCGAACATCTCTGGAGAGACCTGAAAATAGCTGTGCAGCAATGCTCACTATCCATCCTGACAGAGCTTGAGAGGATCTGCAGAGAATGAGAGAAACTCCCCAAATACAGGTGTGCCAAGCTTGTAGGGTCATACCCAAGAAGCCTCAATGCTGCCAAAGGTGTTTCAACAAAGTACTTAGTAAAGGGTCTGAATGCTTGTGTAAATGTGAAATGTAAGTTTTTTAATACATTTGTAAAAATCAAAATTCCTGTTTTTGCTTTGTCATTACGGGGTGTAGTTTGTACATTTTAATGAGGTAAAAATACATTTTAATCAGTTTTAGATTATTAAAGTGGCTAGAGATTTAAACGGCTTGGAAAATTCCCTAAAAATGATGTCATGGCTTTAGAAGCTTCTGATAGGCTAATTGACATAATTTGTGTCAATTGGAGGTGTACCTGTGGATGTATTTCAAGACCTACCTTCAAACTTGACACCAGGAGAAAATCAAAAGAAATCAGCCAAGTCTGGTTCATCCTTGGGAGCAATTTCCAAACGCCTGAAGGTACCACGTTTATCTGTACAAATAATAGTACGCAAGTATAAACACCATGGGACCACGCAGCTGTCATATTGCTCTGGAAGGAGAAGCGTTTTCAGTCTCCTAGAGATGAACGTACTTTGGTGCGAAAAGTGAAAATCATTCCCAGAACAACAGCAAAGGACCTTGTGAAGATGCTGGAGGAAACGGGTACAAAAGTATCTATATCCACAGTAAAACAAGTCCTATATCGACATAACCTGAAAGGCCGCTCCACAAGGAACAAAACCGCCATAAAAAAGACAGACTACGGTTTGCAACTGCACATAGGGACCAAGATTGTCCTTTTCTCCAAAAAGGACAACAAAGTCAAGGTATTGGAGTAGCCATCACAAAGCCCTGACCTCAATCCCATAGAAAATTTGTGGGCAGAACTGAAAAAGCATGTGCGAGCAAGGAGGCTTACAAACCTGACTCAGTTACACCAGCTCTGTCAGGAGGAATGGGCCAAAATTCACCTGAGTTGGGTGAGAACATTTCGTTGAGGTGATGTGACAAAGTCTCACTTCTCATGAGAACGTCGTCCACATAGATTATCGTCCCCCTAGAGGCTGCGTCTGGCATTACCTTGTGCAGAAAGATGTTGAACTCTGAGGGGGAGTTCACATACCCGAGCGGGCAACGATTGAACGTGAAGAGCTTGTTCGAGAAAGAGAAAGCCAACTTGTGTTGGTCACGAGGGTTGACAGTCATGGTCCAGAAACCGTTTGCCACGTCGACGGTGGAGAAGTTCTTGGCATTTGCCACCTTTGGCAACTCTTGGTTGAGCTGTGTCATTGGCCAACGAGACAACGGAACCAGTTTGTTGAGTTGTCTATAGTCAACGGTAAAACACCATTTACCGGTTGGTTTTAGAACAGATGTCAGAATCGACATCCAGCCTGAACGTTGATGTGTCGTCAAGTGGCAATATGGGGGTTACTGCGAATGCCTTTGACAGACAAGTAAACAGCGTACCTCCCTCACCATCTAGGTCTAGGGAGGATGGAAGAGGCCCAATCACGGGAACAACCAGTTCAAAATCATGGAAGGAGTAATCGATCAATGTTCCTAGCTGAGTGTGCCGAGGAATGGAAATATCCGCTTGAGTCAGATTTTGTACTGGGGGTAAGTGGATCTAGTGGTCAGTTCCAACAGCGGGTTGCCATTGATAGTTAGCCCCAAGTCGAATAGTTGCGGAGAGGGTTGGAAGAACGCAGTGGTGCCTTCCACCCGGTATCCGGGCGCCAGGTTCAGTCTTACAGAAACCTCTGTGGTTCTTGCCGGAATCATCATGGCGGACTCAGTTATCACCTTGCAAGCTTCAGGAATAGTCTGCCCGGATGCCATTCACACCGGGTCGAAAGACAAGGCATGTTGGTTTGGCTGCGCCAAAGTCCAAAGAACTTGGTGTATGGTATCGAGTTTAACACCCAATCTTACCAAAATGTCCGCTCCCACATAGACTGTGTGTGGGAGGTCTGCGACAACCAGTAGGTAGTGAGATACTTCCTTGGTTACAATGCGGATCGATAGCGCACACACCCCTATTGCGGTGAGCGTCGTCTGGGGAGTCGTTCCCAGTGGAAATCTAAACGTTTTCGGCACAAGGGGATGGCAGTTAGCCATTTTCGAAATTTCGTTGAACATTTCCAAACTGATTGCAGATTTTTCTGACCAGGTTGCCAGTCTGGCATCCTCAACCATAATGCCGTTTAGGCACACGCCCCCTATCAGAGGAGGTCGGTATGTTGGTGAATCACCCAAGCCACACAGGAAAACCTCATGTTCGGTTAAGTTCCAAGTTGAACTCACCTTGTCATCTGTCACCAATGGCGGACTCATGACCAAGTTCACCGGGTTTGCGGCAGATGCTGACGTCGAACAAACGCCGTTGCACAATGTATGACAGGTAGCCTTGGAAGAATGCGGTGAAGTCAACGGAGTTGGCATACATATTTGTGACCAGATTTGGTTGGTTTTCCAATCCATTAGTGGTACCAAGCGATGGTAACCAAGGCGTCCTCTATGTCTGCTAAGAATGTCTCAGTGTTGTTTGGCTTTCCTGGAACGGGGTCAAAGAGGCGGAAGTTTTTGATGATTTTGTCAAGGCGATCCCCACCGAGTGCGCGGGGAGCATCTGGACCCTCCCGTTGGTAATTGTGGGTCGAAAGGCCAAGAGGAAAAGTCAAGCTGTGGTTGTGTTTGCGAGGAGGCCCCATGTCACTGTGGGCCGAATGGCTAAGAGAAAGAGGCTGAAATCTCCTGTCGTCTACATTCCCTCGTTCTCTGAGCTCCGGATGTGAGCCAGGTTGCTTGGTTTGGTTGTCCCACAATAGTGCGTGACTGTTCTGGAGTTCCTACAGATGATACCTAAAGGTGGTGTTCTGTTTCATCGCAGATTCCATCTGGGAGTTGAGGGTGTTTATTTTAGACATGTAGGTGTCGCCCTTGCTCCGCTCGGCCTCATACTTATCTGTCATGGTTTGCAGGGAGGGGTCTCAAGTGTGGAGTGAAAGATCCAGTGATGCGATGTCCTTTTGTTTAGAGGTCACATTTTCCAACTTTCTCACCTGGTTTTTCTCATCCTTCATTAAATCAGCGACTTCAATGAGTTCTGCTGTTTTGTCCTCCAACTTGGTCATTGTGTTCATTAACTGATCGTCTTTGGTCTGCAGCTTTTGGAATAGAACATTATTGCTTTGAGGGGTTTCATTCACAACCGTTTGCAGGGCATCAAGTTGCTCGCCCCGGTTTCTAGCTAGCTCGTCAGATTCATCTAGTTTTGCGTGGACTTCATCGTATTTAGTTTTGGCTAAAACGAGTTGTTCCTTTCGGATACGGACTTGGTCAAGAGTTTGTTTGCGTTCTTTGTTATAAGTGTTAGCCAGATCTTCCAATTTATCTGTTCTCACACACAATTCCTCGGCTAGCAGTAGCTTATCTTTTTCGGCTTTCGATGCCAGCTCCCTGGTTCTCTCCACCTGTGCCTTGAACTCCCCAGCTTCCTGCTCATGCCTCTGTTGGGCACTGAGGTACTGGTGCACTGTCCATCTCTGCTGGTGGGCACTGAGGTATTGGTGCACTGTTCATCTCTGCTGGTGGGCACTGAGGTACTGGTGCACTGTCCATCTCTGTTGGGTACTGGTGCACTGTCCATCTCTGTTGGGTACTGAGGTACTGGTGCACTGTCCATCTCTGTTGGGCACTGAGGTACTGGTGCACTGTCCATCTCTGTTGTGCACTGAGGTACTGGTGCACTGTCCATCTCTGTTGTGCACTGAGGTACTGGTGCACTGTCCATCTCTGGTGGGCACTGAGGTACTGGTGCACTGTCCATCTCTGCTGGTGGGCACTGAGGTACTGGTGCACTGTCCATCTCTGCTGCTGGGCACTGAGGTACTGGTGCACTGTCCATCTCTGGTGGGCACTGAGGTACTGGTGCACTGTCCATCTCTGCTGCTGGGCACTGAGGTACTGGTGCACTGTCCATCTCTGTTGGGCACTGAGGTACTGGTGCACTGTCCATCTCTGCTGCTGTGCACTGAGGTACTGGTGCACTGTCCATCTCTGCTGCTGGGCACTGAGGTACTGGTGCACTGTCCATCTCTGCTGGGCACTGAGGTACTGGTGCACTGTCCATCTCTGCTGGTGGGCACTGAGGTACTGGTGCACTGTCCATCTCTGCTGCTGGGCACTGAGGTACTGGTGCACTGTCCATCTCTGCTGCTGGGCACTGAGGTACTGGTGCACTGTCCATCTCTGCTGGTGGGCACTGAGGTACTGGTGCACTGTCCATCACTGCTGGTGGGCACTGAGGTACTGGTGCACTGTCCATCTCTGCTGCTGTGCACTGAGGTACTGGTGCACTTTCCATCTCTGCTGCTGGGCACTGAGGTACTGGTGCACTGTCCATCTCTGCTGCTGGGCACTGAGGTACTGGTGCACTGTCCATCTCTGCTGCTGGGCACTGAGGTACTGGTGCACTGTCCATGTCTGTTGGGCACTGAGGTACTGGTGCACTGTCCATCTCTGCTGCTGTGCACTGAGGTACTGGTGCACTGTCCATCTCTGCTGCTGGGCACTGAGGTACTGGTGCACTGTCCATCTCTGGTGGGCACTGAGGTACTGGTGCACTGTCCATCTCTGCTGGTGGGCACTGAGGTACTGGTGCACTGTCCATCTCTGCTGGTGGGCACTGAGGTACTGGTGCACTGTCCATCTCTGTTGGGTACTGAGGTACTGGTGCACTGTCCATCTCTGGTGGGCACTGAGGTACTGGTGCACTGTCCATCTCTGCTGCTGGGCACTGAGGTACTGGTGCACTGTCCATCTCTGCTGGTGGGCACTGAGGTACTGGTGCACTGTCCATCTCTGCTGCTGGGCACTGAGGTACTGGTGCACTGTCCATCTCTGCTGGTGGGCACTGAGGTACTGGTGCACTGTCCATCTCTGTTGGGTACTGAGGTACTGGTGCACTGTCCATCTCTGGTGGGCACTGAGGTACTGGTGCACTGTCCATCTCTGCTGGTGGGCACTGAGGTACTGGTGCACTGTCCATCTCTGCTGCTGGGCACTGAGGTACTGGTGCACTGTCCATCTCTGCTGGGCACTGAGGTACTGGTGCACTGTCCATCTCTGCTGGTGGGCACTGAGGTACTGGTGCACTGTCCATCTCTGCTGCTGTGCACTGAGGTACTGGTGCACTGTCCATCTCTGCTGCTGGGCACTGAGGTACTGGTGCACTGTCCATCTCTGCTGCTGGGCACTGAGGTACTGGTGCACTGTCCATCTCTGCTGGTGGCCATAGTTGAGGGCTAAACTGGAGAGAACCTTCACAAGGCCTCCGCCTGATGGTCTATTTTGGAGAGCGTCTGTCACAATGTCTGCATTTTTCTCGCTTATCTAACATTTTCAGCCCCTCGGCATAGTTAGGATTTGCATCGTTGCTGAGGTCAGTGATCAATCTTTCCGTGTGTGAAGGTCCACTGATTAGAGGGGGAATGGGTGGAAACACATCTGATGGATTGCTCGTTTTATGATGATCAGTTATTTCACTTTACGTAATATTTGGGTTTTTGAGTTGGAGGCTGCAAACACGATTTAACTCAGTTTGTAAATGTCAATGAATCATCAAGACTGAGTCAGTAATGCGAGTTGGTTATTACTGAACTTGCCAAAACAGATTTGATTGATTAAATCGATTTTAATGATAAATCTAACCTGTATAGGCTATTTGGGAATTTTAACTTTAATTCACCTGAAAGAGTTGCTATCGCTAAGTTAACGTTGAAAAGTTTAACCATCTCATTGGTTAGAAGACATTAGTGTGTGTATTATTCCAATAACCAACCTGGAAAGGTAGTGTAGCAATTTAATGTATGTATTAAATTGAATGAGACAATGATATCCAATCAGTTGAGACTGGATTGATATCCTACAGCGTAACCTGAATTATTTCATGAAAAATGACTGGCGATTCTTCGCCAGAGGTTACTGATAGCGCAAGCTGAGATCTCACAGGATTCCCACCCGGCGCGGGAATTCACTATGAACAAAGGGGAAAACAAAAATGGCTACTCCCCTTTGTTAGCTTAGCATCTGGCAATGCTTAGCTTTCCTTCCACTTCGCGGCGCAAGGGAAGTTCCCCCCAACAAGGGAACGGGTTTACTAGGTGACGTCTCACGTTCAACCCTTAAACTCTTCACGTTACCAAATGCGAGAGGTAGAAAGATAATGGCTTCGGTCAAACGAATATATCTACTCAAATTTCCGTAATGGCTGGCTCATATGTCCTCTGCTCTAGGAATTGCTTATGACCGAGTCAGATCACTCCTGAAAGCGACCTACTAGTTGGGCCACTAGTATTATTCTCAGAATGTCTACATCGGCTGGTACATATGCCCTAGCTCGTAGCATTCAGTAGACCCTCCGACACACTGACATTCGTCAGATGTACCACAGGGGTGGTTCTCTCCCGACCAGTATCTGGGTGAAATGGAACGACACACACACGCTTCTCCCACACCAGTCCTGCCTATAGCTATTAATGGTATATATGTATCTTGCTACACAATTGGTATGGAATTAACCCAAAGTGCAGCCATAGTTTTATCTTCGATGCCTCCCACGGGGTGCCAATATGTCGTGACGTTGTATTAGTTAATGTGACGACTGCTGCTCATCGAATGATTAACGGTTTATAATTGCGTGATTAAATGAATCAGACAATTATTAACTCATTAACCTGGGCACCATGGGAAAATTAGTTTTATTGAGTTTCTATTTCCCAAATTACCTCAAAGAATATCAGAATATCGATTTGACAACAGTCGCTAATTAATCAATTTCCTCTACAGTCTCATTCTGAACGTCGCATAATCCGGGAATCTGCACAAACCCGAGTCCCACCAATGAGTTCGTACCACACCAATTTTAGTTGACTATTTATTTACTAGAAAGCTAAAATGATAATAGAAGATACGCATAAACAAAAACACAGTCTAGGCTGTTGATTAGAACTTAGTACAACGGGCCAACACACTCTGACGCGTGTTCCCCAAAATGGGGATTTAAAAGAGAGAAAAAGAGAAAGTACACGAGAGAAATATACATTTGGGTGCATTTGTCAGCTATGCTTATTTGAACCCTGACCTTGCCCCGAACTGCCGCTCTTATGGGTCAGAATATAATGATGTAATTACGTGTTGAAGGTCTCCGCTGTGGGTCTCTCCGCGTGGGCCGTTTAGGCTTCAAGAAATGACGCACTTCTCTGGTGCAACTCTCTGGTTGTCCTCACGATGTCAGTGTC
Organism: Salvelinus namaycush; assembly: GCF_016432855.1. Taxonomy (NCBI): domain Eukaryota; kingdom Metazoa; phylum Chordata; class Actinopteri; order Salmoniformes; family Salmonidae; genus Salvelinus; species Salvelinus namaycush. Next base: position 73,427,669 of record NC_052308.1, on the reverse strand, counting down.
CTTTTTGCTTAGTGGTCTGATTCCTCACCCTTGTTCTGAAAGGGTTCTTCTGAGGACAGCCAGCCCTGTAGCTCAGGGCTCACGGCGTAGGAATGAAAACAGTGTAGATACCACGATTCGATGGGGGGTTGAGACCGGGTGGTCCGGCTTGAATTCACCCGCTTAGATGCAGCTATTCATCCATAGCATGAGAAGAAAAGGATTCCTTTGTCTTCAACCTCGTGTTGTGTTTTGGGTTCGTTGACTACTCAGACCTTTGCTGCAGCTCGGGTCACTTAGTCTGATATGTTAATTCTTAACTCACATGTCTTATACCCTCGGGTCAGATGTGGGCGTAACCGCTTTTAAGGCAATTCTCTGGGCCTACCAAGTTACAAGGCAAGGTCTAGATTTTACTCAAATCCAATTTTAGACAACTAACTTCACATTTCATCTTTACCAAAACATTCTCTTTGATTTGAACATTTTCCACACAACGTACAATGTATAAACATCAAGCATATACTAGGAAAACTCTTAAAGTTACAATGTTTTCATAATGACGTCGTCCTTTAACCTTTAATAACAAAACAAAAATGACATTAATTTTCATATTCCATCTATCGTCATTACCACCATTGTGGCTGACGGAAACCATTGTTCCAAAGTCCATTTATTCCATGTTTAATGTTCTGAGGCCGGTTCTCCATAGTGAGAGGACAAAATAATTTTGTCTGTTGCCTAAGATTTACAATGGGCGTGAGGGGTCAAAAACCCCCCACATCTTCATACCCCTAGATCTCTCCTAAGTTGGGGGTGAGAGATAATCGGTACGGTCATGACACCTCATACAAGGCAGCATTATCATGAAGAGGTTTCATTCAGGTCTCTCTTTAAATAAACACTGTCTTTGGCAGGAGGAAAACCAAACTTCGAGGAACCAAAGATGTCCAAACCAGCAAGACGACACCTCTGCTCCCAATGTGGAAAGAGTTTTAACCAGTTAGGAAGCCTGAAAGCTCATGAGCGAATACACACAGGGGAGTTGCCTTACCACTGCTCCCAGTGTGGAACTAGGTTTACCAAATTAGGAAGCCTGAAAAGACATGAGAGGATACACACAGGAGCGAAGCCACACCATTGCGCCCAGTGTGGAAAGAGTTTTAACAAGTTAGGAAACATGAAATCTCATGAGCGAATACACACAGGGGAGAAGCCTTACCACTGCTCCCATTGTGGAAAGAGTTTCAGAGAGTCAGGAAAGCTAAACGCTCATAAGCGAATACACACAGGGGAAAGCCTTACCGCTGCTCCCACTGCGGAAAGCGTTTTAACCATTCAGGAAAGCTGAAAGAACACATGAGACTGCACACAGGGGAGAACCCTTGCAAATGCTCAGACTGTGGGAAGACATATTACTCATCACGGTCACTTAAACGTCATGTGAGAATCCACACGGGAGAATAATTACTTCTCCTCGTGTGTAAATTCATGTTTCACATCACATTGACTTAAAATTCATTAGAGAACATACACAGTGCTCCAATTGTCTTATATTGTTGACTGAGAATGTGTTTACTTGTTTATACCATATTGAATTGTACAAAGTAGTCTTAAACATATATTTGTATGTTTTTACGAGAAAACATGAAGTGAATATGGAGTCTGTCAGTTTGAATATAGAGTAGATCAGATTCCATGTGTTTAAATGGTCCTTTTTTTAACTCTGACTGTGTGTGTGTTTATCTGGGTGTGTCATTCCTCCAGCACTACAGATAGTACAGTGATATTTGGATGTGATGCATTTGCTCCATTGTTTACATTTGCATTGTTGGCCCACGGATGATTTAATGAAATTAAAATGATCACAGACTCTGTAATAGAAAATGGTAATTGTAAACTCAGCAAAAAAAGAAATGTCCTCTCACTGTCAACTGCGTTTATTTTCAATAAACTTAACATGCTCAATGCGATTGAGATCCGGGCTTTTCGCTGGCCATGCCAGAACACTGACATTCCTGTCTTGCAGGAAATCACGCACAGAAGGAGCAGTATGGCTGGTGGCATTGTCATGCTGGAGGGTCATGTCAGGATGAGCCTGCAGGAAGGGTACCACATGAGGGAGGAGGATGTCTTCCCTGTAACGCACAGCGTTGAGATTGCCTGCAATGACAACAAGCTCAGTCTGATGATGCTGTGACACACCGCCCCAGACCATGATGGACATTCCACCACCAAATCGATCCCGCTCCAGAGTACAGGCCTCGGTGTAACGCTCATCCCTTCGACGATGAACGCGAATCCGACCATCACTCCTGGTGAGACAAAACTGCGACTCGTCAGTGAGAGCACTTTTTGCCAGTCCTGTCTGGTCCAGTGACGATGGGTTTATGCCCGTAGGCGTCATTGTTGACGGTGATGTCTGGTGAGGACCTGCCTTACAACAAGCCCTCAGTCCAGCCTCTCGCAGCCTATTCCGGACAGTCTGAGCGCTGATAGAGGGATTGTACATTCCTGGTGTAACTCGGGCAATTGTTGTTGCCATCCTGTACCTGTCCCGCAGGTGTGATGTTCGGATGTACCGATCCGGTGCAGGTGTTGTTACACGTGGTCTGCCACTGCGAAGACGATCAGCTGTCCGTCCTGTCTCCCTGTAGCGCTGTCTTAGGCGTCTCACAGTACGGACATTGCAATTTATTTCCCTGGCCACATCTGCAGTCCTCATGCCTCCTTGCAGCATGCCTAAGGCACGTTCACGCAGATGAGCAGAGACCCTGGGCATCTTTCTTTTGGTGTTTTTCAGAGTCAGTAGAAAGGCCTCTTTAGTGTCCTAAGTTTTCATAACTGTGACTTTAATTGCCTACCGTCTATAAGATGTTAGTGGCTTAACGACCGTTCCACAGGTGCATGTTCATTAATTGTTTATGGTTCATTAAACAAGCATGGGAAACAGTGTTGAAACCCTTTACAATGAAGATCTGTGACGTTATTTGGATTTTTACGAATATTCTTTGTAAAACAGGGTCCTGAAAAAGACCCGTAATTTTTTTTGCTGAGTTTATTTTGTATATGTTTTATGTTGAAAGGTGTTTTTCTCAGACATAAATAAACAACTCCAGGTGAAAGACAAAGGCCATAGCTGTAATAAAATAACAAATTAACTGGCAAAGCAGCAGAGCGAGGCCCGCATCCAGCAACGTAACGTGCAGCTGTTTCAATACAGCACTACAGGGAGAGGGAAAAAATCCACTGGACTAGTTTCAATGTATGGAATCACTTATGAGTTTCTGGATTTTGGGTAAACTTCTCCTTTAAAGCATCAGACTCCATAGTAATTCATCATTAGAAGCTACAGGCCTCCTTTAAGACTCCATAATGTTTAATCATTAGATGCTACAGTCCTTCTTTAATGCAGCTGGTGGCCACACCAGATACTGACTTACTTTTTATTTTGACCCCCCCCCCCCCCCCCACTTTGTTCAGGGACACATTATTCTATTTCAGTTAGTCACATGTCTGTGGAACTTGTTCAGTTTATGTCTGTTATTGAATCTTGTTATGTTCCAACAAATATTTACACATGTTAAGTTTGCTGAAAATAAAAGCAGTTGACAGTGAGAGGACGTTTCTTTTTTTTTGCTGAGTTTAGATTGACGAGGGGGGGAAAACAATTGAATCAATTTTAGAATAATGCTGAAATGTAACAAAATTTGGAAAAGGTGATGGGGTCTGAATACTTAAAACCTCTCTGGGATATGTGGGACGCTAGCCTCCCACCTGGCCAAAAGACAGTAAAAATGCAGTGCGCCAAATTCAACTAAAATTCTATAAATATCAAACTTTCATTCAATCACATATGCAATATACCAAATTAAAGCTACACTTGTTGTGAATCCAGCCAACATGTCAGATTTCAAATAGGCTTTTCGGCGAAAGCAAACGATGCTATTATCTGAGGATAGCACCATTGTAAACAAAGAGAGAGAAGCATATTTCAACCCTGCAGGCGCGACACAAAACGCAGAAATAGAAATATAATTCATGCCTTACCTTTGATGAGCTTCTTTTGTTGGCACTCCAATATGTCCCATAAACATCACAAATGGTCCTTTTTGTTCGATTAATTCCGTCGATATATATCCAAAATGTCCATTTATTTGGCACGCTTGATCCATAAAAACACCGGTTCCAACTTGCGCAACGTGACTACAAAGTATCTCAAAAGTTACCCGTAAACTTTGCCAAAACATTTCAAACTACTTTTGTAATACAACTTTAGGTATTTTTTAACTTCTTCTGGCTGCAGGGGCAGTATTGAGTAACCAGGAAAAAGGTGCCCATTTCAAACGGCCTCGTACTCAATTCTTGCTCGTACAATATGCATATTATTATTACTATTGGATTGAAAACACTCTCTAGTTTCTAAAACCGTTTGAATTATTTCTCTAAGTGAAACAGAACTCATTCTGCAGCCCATTTCCTATCCGGAAGTGAGATTTCTGAACGCGAGGTCTCTGTTCAAGAGCTTGCCTATAAATGGACATGACACTTAGGAGTCTACATACACGTCATACACCTTCCCCTGGATGTCAAGAGGAAGTGAGAGCAGAAATGAGTTGATTATCTTGTTCTGAGGTTGAATACATCATCTTGAAAAAAAAAATTTTTCGAAAGCGCGAAGTTGAACCTGGAATCGCCTTCTGGAAAGCTGTCGTTATGGGCGAATACAATCTCCGGTTTAGATTTTATTTGATACATGTTACAATATCATCCTAAAGTATGTTTTTTCAATATAGTTTCATTAGATTATTGAAATTTATTCGGGACGTTAGGCGTGTTGCGTTGTCTGGTTTTGTTCAGGATGGACAGCTTAGCGCCGCATGGCCAGTGTGCTTGCTAATTCAAGAGGGAAAGAGGTGGTTCTGAATCCAAACAAAGACGGTTCTGGACAAAGGACCCCTTGTACAACATTCTGATGGAAGATCAAGAAAGGTAGGACCCAATTTGGGATGCTATTTCATATATCTGTCGAACTGTGCTATCGCTACCGATTACCAAGAATCAATGCTGTTGTTTGTTAGCTATTGTAGTAAGCTAATATAACGCTATATTGTGTTTTCGATGTAAAACACTTAAAAAATCGGAAATATTGGCTGTATTCACAAGATCTTTGTCTTTCATTTGCTATACACCATATATTTTTCAGAAATGTTTTATGATGAGTAATTAGGTATTTGACGTTGGTGTCTGTATTTACTCTGGCTACTTCCGTGCTATTTCTGACTGTAGCTGTGATGGTAGCATCAATGTAAAACTGATTTATAGCTCAAATATGCACATTTTTCGAACAAAACATAGATTTATTGTATAACATGTTATAAGACTGTCATCTGAGGAAGTTGTTTCTAGGTTTGTTTGGTTGGATCTTGGTTAGTTAGGTTGGCTTTGTGCATGCTACCTGTGCTGTGAAAAATGTCTGTCCTTTTTTGTATTTGGTGGTGAGCTAACATAAATATGCGTGGTGTTTTTGCTGTAAAACATTTTAAAAATCGGACATGTTGACTGGATTCACAAGATGTTTATCTTTCAAATGCTGTATTGGACTTGTTTAATGTGTGAAAGTTAAATATTTCTAAAAAATACATTTTGAATTTCGCGCCCTGCACTTGAGCTGGATGTTGTCATAAGTGTACCGGTGTCGGGCTTGCAGCCTGAAGAAGTTAACGTAAATAATCGATAAAATTGAAGACGGGATGATCTGTGTTCAATACAGGAGGAAAACAAACTGTAGCTAGCTTTCTGGTCACGCACCTCTATCTAACAGTACACTTCAAGTTACCCTCGTTCTGGATGGCCGTACTTCTTCATTACACAAAGGAAAAACCTCAAACAATTTCTAAAGACTGTTGACATCCAGTGGAAGCGGTAGGAACTGCAAGAAGGTCCCTTAGAAATCTGGATTCCCAATGAAAAATAATTGAAAAGAGAGTGACCTCAAAAAAAAATAATCTGAATGGTTTGTCCTCTGGGTTTCGCCTGCTAAATAAGTTCTGTTATACTCACAGACATGATTCAAACAGTTTTAGAAACTTCAGAGTGTTTTCTATCCAAATCTACTAATAATATGCACATCTTATCTTCTGGGGATGAGTAGCTGGCAGTTGAATTTGGATATGCTTTTCATCCAAACGTGATAATGCTGACCCCTATCCTAGAGAAGTTTTTAACGAATGCACTGTGTGTGTGTATACTGAACCAAAATATAAACAACGATTTACAGTTTATATGAGTCAGTGATTGTAAATAAATGAGGCCCTAATCTATGGACTTTACATAACTGGGCAGGGGCGCAGCCATTGGTGGGCCCTGGAGGGCATATGCCCACCCGTTGGCTGGGCCTGGCTCCGCAATCAGAATTAGTTTTTCCCCACAAAAGGGCTTCATTACCATGAGAAATACAACTCGGGTGGCTGGTCTCAGACGATGTGGAGGTCCTGGCCTGTTGTTGTTACATGTGGTCTGTGGTTGTGAGGCCAGTTGGATGTACTGCCAAATTCTCTAAAATGACGTTGGAGGCGGCTTCTGGTAGAGAATTTAACATTCAATTATCTGGTAACAGCTCCAGTGGATATTCCTGCAGTCAGCATGCCAATTGCACGCTCCCTCAAAACTTGAGACATCTGTGGCATTGTGTTGTGTGACAGAACTGCACATTTTAGAGGCCTTTATTCTCCCCAGCACAAGGTGCACCTGTGTAATGATCATGCTGTTTAATCAGCTTGATATGCCACACCTGTCAGGTGGATGGATTATCTTGGCAAAGAATAAATGTTAACTAACAGGGATGTAAAAAATTCTGCAATCTTTTTTTTCAGCTCATGAAACATCCAACACTTTACATGTTGCGTTTATATTTTTGTTTATTGTAGTTACTCTCAGTTTTAGGAACATCTTGCCAAACATTTCACTTTATTTTTTACTTAAAATATCACATCAGCGATAGTCAAAATGTTGAAATTTTTTGTGTTCTGACTTGTAAAACAGAATGAATAAATAAGTAATGTAAACATTATCAGTAATTACCAGGAAACTCTACAACATTTATTTTAAAATCACACCAAGATTGTTAAAACTGGCCTTAGCTTATTGAGCGATCTGATTAGGATTTGCCCTCGTAGCAAGGCCTATTTATCATGTGGAGGTTTCATTCAGATCTCTTTTTTTTTTTTAAACACACTGTCTTTGGCAGGAGAAAGACCAGACTCAGAGGAACCAGAGCCAGGGACGTCCAAACCAACAAGAAGACACCAGTGTTCCCACTGTGGAAAGTGTTTTAACCAGTTAAGGGACCTGTACCGACATGAGAGAATACACACAGGGGAGAAATCTTACCACTGCTTGCAGTGTGGAAAGAGTTTTAACCAGTCAGGGGATCTGAAAAAACATGAGAGAATACACACAGGGGAGAAGCCTTACCACTGCTCCCAGTGCGGAAAGAGTTTTAACCATTTAAGGACTCTGAAAGTTCATGAGATAATACACACAGGGGAGAAGCCTTACCACTGCTCCCAGTGTGGAAAGTGTTTCAACCGGTCAGGGCATCTGAAAGAACATGAGATAATACACACAGGGAAGAAGCCTTACCACTGCTCCCAGTGTGGCAAGTGTTTTAACCGGTCAGGGAACCTGAAAGAACACGAGAGAATACACACAGGGGAGAAGCCTTACCACTGCTCCCAGTGTGGAAAGAGTTTTAACCATTTAAGGACCCTGAAAGTTCATGAGATAATACACACAGGGGAGAAGCCTTACCACTGCTCCCAGTGTGGCAAGTGTTTTAACCATTTAGGGAACCTGAAACAACACAAGAGAATACACACAGGTGAGAAGCCTTACCAATGCTCCCAGTGTGGAAAGTTTTTCAGCCAGTCAGGGGATCTGAAAAAACATGAGATAATACACACAGTGGAGAAGCCTTACCACTGCTCCCAGTGTGGAAAGTGTTTCAACCGGTCAGGGCATCTGAAACAACATGAGAGAATACACACATGGGAGAAGCCTTACCACTGCCCCCAGTGTGGCAAGTGTTTTAACCGGTCATGGAACCTGAAAAAACATGAGAGAATACACACAGGGGAGAAGCCTTACCACTGCTCCCAGTCTGGAAAGAGTTTTAACCAATTAAACAACCCGAAAGAACACATGAGACTGCACATAGAGGAGAAGGCTTACAAAAGCTCAGACTGTGGGAAAACCATATGAAATTGCTTCTTCCAATTATTGATAAACATGTACCTGTTAAGAAACTGACTGTTAGAACTGTTAAGGCTCCATGGATTGATGAGGAATTTAAAAACTGTATGTTTGAAAGAGTTGGGGCAAAAGGAGTGGCTAATAAGTCTGGCTGCACATCTGGCTGGCTTACGTACTGCAAATGGAGAAATGATTTGACCAAACTCAACAAAATAATACACTTTATTAGGAAGCCAAGATCAATGATATAAAGAATGATGGAAAAAAACTTGTAAAAAATCATAATGAAAGAAAAGCAGTGCAAGTATTGACTGTTGTAAAGTTAGTGTTATCGATCAATAATGACATTGACAACTTAGATGGGAAGCTACTGAGGACAGTAGCTGACTCTGTAGCCACTCCTATCTGTCATATTTTTAATCTGGGCCTAGAGGAAAGTCTTTGTCCTCAGGCCTGGAGGAAAGCCAAAGTAATTCCACTACCCAAGAGTGGTAAACACGGCCTTTACTGGTTCTAACAGCAGACCTATGAGCTTGCTGCCAGCTCTTAGCAAACTGTTGGAAAAAATTGTGTTTGACCAAATACAATGATATTTCTCTGTAAACAAATGAAAAACAGACTTTCAGCATGCTTATAGAGAAGGGCACTCAACATGTGCTGCACTGACACAAATGACTGATGATTGGTTGAGAGAAATTGATAACAAGAAGATTGTGGGAGCTCTATTGTTAGATTTCAATGCAGCCTTTGATATTATTGACCATAACCTGTTGTTTAAGAATGTCTGTGCCACTGGCATTAAACAAAAGCATGTGTGTCCATGTATGCTGATGATTCAACCATATAAGCATCAGCAACCACAGCTAATGAAGTCACTGAAACACTTAACAAAGAGTTGCAGTCTGTTTTGGAATGGGTGGCCAGTAATAAACTGGTCCTGAACATCTCTAAAACTAAGAGCATTGTATTTGGTACAAATCATTCCTTAAGTTCTAGACCTCTGCTGAATCTGGTAATGAATTGTGTTGCTGTTGAACAAGTTGAGGAGACTAAATTACTTGGCATTACCTTAGATTGTAAACTGTCATGGTCAAAACATATAGATTCAATGGTTGTAAAGATGGGGAGAGGTCTAGCCGCAATAAAGAGATGCTCTGCTTTTTTGACACCACACTCCAAAAAGCAAGTTCTGCAGGCTCTAGTTTTGTCTAATCATGATTATTGTCCAGTCGTGTGGTCCAGTGCTGCAAGGAAAGACCTAGTAAAGCTGCAGCTGGCCCAGAACAGAGCGGCACGTTTTGCTCTTAATTGTAATCAGAGGGCTGATATAAATACTATGCATGCCAGTCTCTCTTGGCTAAGAGTTGAGGAGAGACTGACTGCATCACTTCTTCTTTTTATAAGAAACATGAATGTGTTGAAAATCCCAAATTGTTTGTGTAGTCTGTAAGGGAATTCTGCCCTATGTGCACAGAAGAGACCACAGGAAAACGTATTTGATCAGAGGTTAGTTTGTTTAATAAGGATTGCAACCCGGAGTTTACACTTACAGCAATTTGCAAGCAAGACACTCAGTTCAAAAGATGGTGTTTTCCCTTTTTATCCCCTACTGAGGATCACCCCGCCCAGGGTGATGTCCCTTAACTTTAATACCATATAAGCTCATAATTAATAGTTGCTAATACAAAGATGTCTCTGCTAGGCGGAGTTCAGCTTATTGCGTTATTGGCAGTTAGTTTCCCAATCACTCTTCCCCTTATTGCTATCATGTCAGACTGGAAGTAAGACTGGAACATAGTATCAACAGGAACTCTTAGTTCCCTTTATCCATCTGTTACCTAAAATATAGTTTCAACACACAGACATCTGACTTTGTACAGTTGACCTTTTCATTCACTTGCAAGGTGTCAACCACTGATTCTTAATCTCAAGCTGAAGCAAAACATGAATCATTGTACTTTTGTCATCACAGGTGCTCCTATAATGTACAGATATCATCAAAGTTCTTACAAGTCAACTTACACACAGCTCTGACACACACACTTATCCCACCAGACATGCCACCAGGGGTCTTTTCACAGTCCCCAGGTTTCCAGAACAAATTCAAGAAAGCGTACAGTATTATATAGGGCCCTTATTGCATGGAACTTCCTTCCATCTCATATTGCTCAAATAAACAGCAAACCTGGTTTCAAAAAACAGACCAAGCAACACCTCACGGCACAACCCCTCTCCCCTATTTGACCTAGATAGTTTGTGTGTATGCATTGATATGTTGTCTACGTGTGCCTTTTACAAAATGTATGTAGTTCTGTCCTTGAGCTGTTCTTGTCTATTGATGTGCTGTATTATGTGTCATGTTTTGTGTGGACCCCAGGAAGAGTAGCTGCTGCTTTTGCAACAGCTAATGGGGATCCTAATAAAATACCAAACTCTGTTATTCTCTCTGAGCTCAGAAATAAAGATTCTTGGTTTGACTTGGACTCCAGCAGATCCTTATTTTATAATATCTACCACAACTCTCCCACGGATTGCTGTTTATCATTGTCTCAATGAAGACTTCTTTGTTTTACTTTCCTGGGGGCATTTACAAGCCTCCCACTGGTTGAATAAACGTTGTTTCCACGTCATTAAAAAAAAACATCTTTAACATTTGTCACGTTCCTGACCTGTTTTTCTTTGTCTTGTATTTGTTTTAGTTGGTCAGGGCGTGAGTTGGGTGGGTTGGTCTAGGTTTGATTTTCTATGTTGGGATTTTGGTGTTCGGCCTGGTATGATTCTCAATCAGAGACAGCTGTCAATCGTTGTCCCTGATTGAGAATCATACATAGGCAGCCTGGGTTTCACTTGTGTTTGGTGGGTGTTTGTTCCTGTGTCAGCGTTTGGGCCACACAGGACTGTTTCGGGTTAGTCACGTTTGCTGGTTTTTGTATTTTGAAGTGTTTTGTTGTTTTTTCATTAAATATGAACACTTACCACTCTGCATCTTGGTCCGATCCATGCTCCTCCTCGTCTGAGGAGGAGAACGACTACGACAGCCATTACAACATTGATGAACCTTCACTATCTTCATCCCTAAACTAGCAACATTAACTATTGTCTATTGTTATTCTCAACTTCCTGGCCATATGAAATCCTAGCTAAATACAATGTTGGTGCCAGTTTTCATGTCTTTGATTATGCAAACATTTGTTTATTAGATTATATTTGTCATATAGCAATGATGCTCTCTCCTCAATCACTTACAGTTTCTTTGGAAAGTATTCAGACCCCTTGACCTTTTTCACATTTTGTTACGTTACAGCCTTATTCAAAAATGGAATAATTAAAACAATTTCCTCAGCAATCTACACACAATACCCCATGACAAAGCGGAAACAGGCTTTTTTGTAAATTTCTGCAAATCTATTAATCACAAAAAAATGATTTACGTAAGTATTCAGACCCTTTACTATGAGACTCGAAATTGAGCTCAGGTGCATCCTGTTTCCATTGATCATCCTTGAGCTGTTTCTACATCTAGATTGTAGTCCACCTGTGGTAAATTCAATTGATTGGACATGATTTGGAAAGGCACACACCTGTCTATATAAGGTCCCACAGTTGAAAGTGCAGATCAGAGCAAAAACCTAGCCATGAGGTTGAAGGAACTGTCCGTAGAGCTCCGAGACAGGATTGTGTTGAGGCACAGATCTGGGGAAGGGTCCCAAAACATTTCTGCAGCATTGAAGGCCCTTGATTTAGCCCCCTGCAGTAAAAGGTTATTCATGGAGTAAAATGATCTGTTTAAGTCATTAGTAAAGGGCACATCGTTAAGAATACAGTTATCTTTTTTTGTTGTTTTGTGGTCTATATCCTCTCAATCATTTATTCCTTCCTAAACAGAAAACATATGTGTACCTCAACACAACATGTGTTCAAGTGCCCCTCTAGGTTCACAACCTCTTGACCATTACATCTGGATAACTGACAACTATTTTTAAAAGGGTAAAAGTGATCTGTTTAGGTCGTCAGTAAAGGAAGCATAGTTAAAGAGTACAATTAACCTTTCAAAGAGGATGGTGTGAGGCCTCTGGGGCTTGTTTTGGTGGGGTTGACTGAGACATCCCTCAGACACTCTTTTATGGGGGGCAAAAAGTATCTGTTTAGGTCATCAGTAAAGGGGACATCTTAATATTACAATCACCCTTTCAAAGACAGAGACATCCCCCGGACATCTCCCCTATAACTATTTTTGAAAGGGTAAAAATGATCTGTTTAGGTCGTTTGTAAAACATATGTTTTGAAAGACACCTGGGGGTCCAGGTTGTTAGTTATTTTGTGTACATATAGTTCCCCTGTGTGTAAGAGCCCCCCTAGATTCACATCTTCTTGACGTTTAACATTCCCAGCCAAGGGGAGAGACAGAGGGAGAGAGATTTAAATTCATTGAAAGTAAATTACATTTTATTTCGAACCTTTTATTTTATTCAAAAACTTTAGTACAGTCATTTAAACATACATATTACAATTATTAAAGTTTACTATGTAATATTAAATACAAAATTATGTCACTAATGTTTTTTACTAAAGAACTTTATATAAATCATACATGTTATTATTACATGTAGCAACACCACATGACAACAACATGGTTGCAACCCCACATAACAACAACATGGTAGCAACATGACATGGCAGCAGCACAACATGGCAGCATGTTGTTATAATAATCACAGTAGTTGTTGAGGGTGCAGCACCTCAGGAGTAAATGTCAGTTGGCTTTTCATAGCCGATCAATAAGAGTATCTCTACCGCTCCTGCGGTCTCTAGAGAGTTGAAAACAGCAGGTCTGGGACAGGTAGCACGTTCGGTGAACAGGTCAGGGTTCCATAGCCGGAGGCAGAACAGTTGAAACTGGAGCAGTAGCACGGCCAGTTGGACTGGGGACAGCAAGGAGTCATCATGTCAGGTCGTACTGAGGCATGGTCCTAGGGCTCAGGTCCTACGAGAGAGAAAGAGAGAATTAGAGAGAGCATACTTAAATTCACACAGGACACCGGATAAGACAGAAGTACTCCAGATATAACAAACTGACCCTAGCCCCCCGACACACAAACTAATGCAGCATAAATACTGGAGGCTGAGACAGGAGGGGTCAGGAGACACTGTGGCCCCATCCGATGATACCCCCGGACAGGACCAAACAGAAAGGATATAACCCCACCCACTTTGCCAAGGCACAGCCCCCACACCACTAGAGGGATACCTTCAACCACCGACTTACCATCCTGAGACAAGGCCGAGTATAGCCCACAAAGTTCTCCGCCACGGCACAACTCAGACAGGAAGATCACGTCAGTGACTCAACCCACTCAAGTGACGCACCCCTCCTAGGGACGGCATGAAAGAGCACCAGTAAGCCAGTGACTCAGCCTCTGTAATAGGGTTAGAGGCAGAGAATCCCAGTGGAGAGAATTGGAATTGACCCTATACATTTGCAACACAAACAATATTTGACAAAATCATGATGAAAAAGGCCATTTTAGACATATTTATGCCTCTTGATTGTAATAGATGGTCATAAGTTTATGTCTGTTTGCTGTTCTCGTTCACACAGGAGAGAGACGTGACTATCGTGGATCCTTTGGGGAGCCTCAACAACATCCTGATGCTGACGAGTCAGAGAAGAATCTCTCCAGATCAGAACACCAGATGGTACAGCTTGGTCTGGTCTAGCATACAGCTTAGTTTGAACAAATACAATAGATCTGCCTAGTTGACAGGAAGATAGACTGGTATCTGTTACCAGGACAACCAGCAGAGTTCTGTTAGTTGACAGGAAGATAGACTGGTGGATATGGATGTTATGAATATCATAAGACTGAAAAAGGATTCTGCCAATGAAAAGAGAGAAACCAATAGACCATATAAAACCTTGATGAAAGTTATCTTTAGAGAGAAAGTTTCAAGATAATCTGATGTAAGGTGCTTGTTTTACAAAAACTTTTCCTTAAAACATTATGGATGTTACATTGTCTGTCCCAGTCAACCCCCCTTTCTTTACAAGACTGTAGAACAGGCAAACTAAACTCAAGACACTGTTAATTAATGGTTAACCTGGTTCAGGTTATCAATCAACCTACCAGGGTAGTTACAAACAGTAGAGGAATGAAATCATCAACATGTTTTGATCATATCTTTACTAATGCTGCAGAAATGTGTTTGAAAGCAGTTTCCAGATCCATCAGATGTAGTGATCACAATATAGTAGCCATATCTAGGAAAACCACAGTTCCAAAGGCTGGGCCTAATATTGTGTAAAAGAGGTCATACAATAAGTTTTGTAGTGATTCCTATGTTGTTGATGTAAATAATATTTGTTGGTCCGTGGTGTGTAATGATGAGCAACCAGACGCTGCCCTTGACACATTTGAAAATGCTTATCCCAGTTACTAATAAGCATGCACCCATTAAGAATATTACTGTAAACACTGTTAAATCCACGTGGATTGATGAGGAATAAAAAAATGGTATGATGAAGAGGCAAAAGAGATGGCAAATAGGTCTGGCTGTATAACTGATTGGCAAACCTATTGCAAATTGAGAAATCATGTGACTAAACTGAAAAAAAGAAGAAGAAACTACACTATGATTCAAAGATAAATTACATGAAGAATGATAGTAAAAAAATGGAGCATCTTCAATTAAATTTTGGGCAAAAAAATCAACAATGACATGTCACCGGTGTCTGACAACGTGGATGGAAAATTGAGGATAATAGCGGCCGATATTGCCACTCTTATTTGCCTTATCTTCAATTTAAGCCTACTAGAAAGTGTGTGCCCCCAGGCCTTTTACTGGCTTAAATAGCCGACCAATCAGCCTATTACCAACCCTTACATTTTTGGAAAAAAATAGTTTGGCCAGATACAATGTTATTTTACAGTTAACAAATTGAGACTTTCAGCTTATAGGGAAGGACATTCAACAAGCATAGCACTTACAAATGACTGATTGGCTGAGAGAAGTTGATGATGATAGAAATATTATTGGGGCTGTTTTGTTAGTCTTTAGTGCGGCTTTTGACATTATCGATCGTAGTCTGCTGCTGAAAAAAACGTATGGCTTTACACCCCCTGCTATATTGTGGATAATTTTTAAAATATATATTTTTAAATGTAACCTTTATTTAACTAGGCAAGTCAGTTAAGAACAAATTCTTATTTTCAATGACGGCCTAGGAACAGTGGGTTAACTGCCTTGTTCAGGGACAGAACAACAGAGTTTTACCTTGTCAGCTCGGGAATCCAACAATCTTTCGGTTACTGGCCTAACACCCCAGAGCTACCTGTCTAACAGAGAGTGTTCATTAATGGAAGCCTGTACAACAAAATCAAGGTAGAATCAGGAATTCCCCAGGGCAGCTGTTTGGCACCTACTTTTTTCAATCTTTACCAACAACATGCTAATGACATTTGAGTAAAGCCAGTGTGTCTATGTATGCAGATGACTCAGGTTGGTTGCAGTTCCTATTGCTTCCAGTAGATGTCAACAGTTTTTAGAACTTGGTTGATGTTTTTCTTAAGAGAAATGAAGAAGTACGGCTATTCAGAAGGGGTCCAGCCTAGTGCTCTCTAATGTTTTGATGCGCGCTCCAGGTCACACGCTTCACGTTGTTTTTATCCGGTATTGAACACAGTTTATCCCATCTTAAATTGTATTGATTATTTACCTTTTAAAATACCTGAAGTGTGATTAGGAAAGTTGTTTGAAATGTTTGGACAGCGTTTACAGGTAACTTATTAGATATTTTGTAGTTATGTTGGGCGAGTTGAAACCGGTGTTCCAAATAAATGGACATTTTGGAGATATAACGACGGAATTAATCGAACAAAAGGACCATTTGTGATGTTTATGGGACATATTGGAGTTCCAACAGAAGAAGCTCTTCAAAAGTAAGGCATGAATTATATCGTTATTTCTGAGTTTTGTTTCGCGCCTGGCGGGATGAAATATGATTGTCATGTGTTTGTTTGATGGGGTGCTGTCCTCAGATAATCGCATGGTTTGCTTTTGCCGTAAAGCCTTTTTGAAATCTGACACGGTGGCTAGATTAACAAGAAGTTAAACTTTAATTTGGTGTATTGCACTTGTGAATGCATGAAAGTTAAATATTTCGAATAAAAAATATATATATTTCGCGCTCTGCAATTTCACCGGATGTTGTCGAAACGTTCCGCTAGCGGAACCCCTAGCCATAACAGGTTTTAATGTGTTTGAGCCAATCAGTTGTGTTGTGACAAGGTAGGGGTGGTATACAGAAAATAGCCCTATTTGGTAAAAGACCAAGTCCATATTATGTCAAGAACAGCTCAAATAAGCAAAGAGAAACAACAGTCCATCATTACTTTTAGGACCATCACAGGAATGGAAAGCCCAGAGTTACTTCTGATGCATAAGTTCATTAGAGTTACCAGCCTTAGAAATTGCAGCCCAAATAAACGCTTCACAAAGTTCAAGCAACAGACATCTCAACATCATCGGTTCAGAGGAGACTGCGTGAATCAGGCCTTCATGGTCGAATTGCTGCAAAGAAACCACTACTAAAGGACACCAATAAGAAGAGACTTGCTTGTGCCAAGAAACACGAGCAATGGACATTAGACCGGTGGATATCTGTCCTTGGGTCTGATGAGTCCAAATTTGAGATTTTTGGTTCCGAGCGTCATGTCTTTGTGAGACGCGGAGTAGATGAACAGATGATCTCCGCATGTGTGGTTCTCACTGTGAAGCATGGAGGAGGAGATGTGATGGTGTGCGGGTGCTTTGCTGTTGACAATGTCAGTGATTTATTTATTCAAGTCACACTTAACCAGCATGGCTACCACATCATTCTGCAGCGATACGCCATCCCATCTGGTTTGGGCTTAGTCCCACTATCTTTTGTTTTTCAACAGGACAATGACCTTGGTCAACACACCTCCAGGCTGTGTAAGAGCTATTTGACCAAGAAGGAGAGTGATGGAGTGCTGCATCAGATGACCTGGCCTACTCAATCCCCCGACCTCAACCAAATTGAGATGGTTTGGGATGAATTGGATTGCAGAGTGAAGGGAAAGCAGCATACAAGTTCTCAGCATATGTGGGAACTCCTTCACAACTATTGGAAAAGCATTCCAGGTGAAGCTGGTTGAGAGAAAGCCAAGAGTGTGCAAAGCTATCAAGGCAAAGGGTGGCTACTTTTAAAGAATCTAATATATATTTTGATTTGTTTAACACTTGTGGTTACTACATGATTCCATGTGTTTTTTAATAATTTTGATGTCTTCTCTATTATTCTACAATGTAGAAAATAGTAAAAATAAAGAAAAACCCTTGAATGAGTAGGTGAGTCCTAACTTTTGACTGGTACTGTACATTAAATTCCCTGGCAACAGCTCCAGTGGACATTCCTGCAGTCAGCCTCCCAATTGCCCGCTCCCTCAGAGATCTGTGGCATTGTTGTGTGGTAACATTTTCGAGTAGCCTTTTATTATCCCCAGCACAAGGTGCACCTGTGTAATAATCAAGCTGTTCAATCAGCTTCTTGATATGCCACACCTGTCAGGAGGATGGATCGAACCCGTTCAACAACGGGGAGATGTTACCGATGTGCTTTGTGTCTTCGACGTAAAAACAAGTTTTGGACTATCACACAACACTACTTCTTTAGTTATTTTATGTTTAAGGAAGTGTGTAGGTCACATTCTGTATCATACAATTATGAAGGTTATATGTTTAGAACCACCTGCTGATAGGAATCCAGCGATGTCTGTGTTAGTGTCATAGAACTGTCTAGTTTTTTGTGTTCTGACTTGTAAAACAGGATGAATAAAATAAGTAATGTAAACATATCAGTAATTACCAGGATGCTCTACAACATTTGTTTTAAAATCACACAAAGATTGTTAAAACTGGCCTCAGGTTATTGAGAGATCTGATTCAGGATTTACCCTCGTAGCATGGTTGTTTTATCATGTGGAGGTTTCATTCAGGTCTCTATTTTTTTTTTAAAACACTGTCTTTGGCAGGAGAAAGACCAGACTCAGAGGAACCAGAGCCAGGGACGTCCAAACCAGCAAGACAACACCAGTGCTCCCACTGTAGAAAGGGTTGTAACAGGTTATGGGACCTGAAACAACATGAGAGAATCCACACAGGGGAGAAGCCTTACCACTGCTCCCAGTGTGGAAGGAGTTTTAGCCATAAAGGAAAGCTGAACCAACACGAGAGAATACACACAGGGGAGAAGCTTTATCACTGCTCCCAGTGCGGAAAGAGTTTCAACCTGCCGGGGAACCTGAAAAAACATGAGAGAATACACACAGGGGAGAAGCCTTACCACTGCTCCCAGTGTGGAAAGAGTTTCAACCAGCCGGGGGAGCTGAAATGGCATGAGAGAATACACACAGGGGAGAAGCCTTACCACTGCTCCCAGTGCGGAAAGAGTTTTAACGATTTAGGGAACCTGAAAAAACATGAGAGAATACACACAGGGGAGAAGCCTTACCACTGCTCCCAATGTGGAAGGAGTTTCAACCAGCCGGGGGAGCTGAAATGGCATGAGAGAATACACACAGGGGAGAAGCCTTACCATTGCTCCCAGTGTGGAAAGGGTTTCAACCGGCCGGGGGAGCTGAAATGGCATGAGAGAATACACACAGGGGACTTGCTGTCTTATATTGTTGACTGCTAATGATTACCTGTTTTTACCATATGAACTTGAATTGTACAAAGTATACTAAAACATATATTTGTATGTTTTTATTAGAAAACATGAATTGAATATGGAGTATGTCAATTTGAATATAGAGTAGGTCAGGTTCCATGTGTTTAAATGGTCCTTTTTCAAACTCTGTGTTTGTGTTTATCTGGGTGTCTTTCCACCCACACTACAGATAATCAAGTGATATTTGGATGTGATGCATTTGTTCCGTTGTTTACATTTGCAATGTTGGCCCACTGATGATTTAATGAAATGAAAATGTTCACAGACTCTGTAATGCAAAATGTTAATTGTATGTGTCCACATATCTGAGTATGTGACTTGTGGTGGATGAATCAGAATTAGTTGGGTAACATAGATAATTAAGATGTCTTATCTGCATAATATGCTGATGTGATATACTTGTTATTAGAATGTATCCCTTCGGACTCTGGTGTTGGCAGTTGCACTTCTTCCCTCAGCTGGGGCTCAGTCACCTGGGGCCCAGAGAGGGGAAAGGTCAGGCTTGTCTTTTACATGTCCCTGGTGCTATGCAGAATATCAGGAAGGGAAGAGGACAGGAGGGAACATTGTCTTCATATGTGAATGTATCTGTTAAACTATGTGAAGGGATGGTGTGATTAATGGGGAACCAATTACTGGTTTCCACAATATCTGTGCGCAAGTCACTCCTTCCTTTGGCATTGGGGGGAGGTGTATGGCAGTGTCTGGAACCATTGTATGTCCTCTCTGATGTTGCACTTATCCTGGGATAGTGTATGACCTAGAGGCTCACTCCCCTCAGTGAGCTTGTCCAGGAGTGGGGTCAAGAAGGGGTTTTACTTGAGATGGGAGTATCTAGAGTTGACAATTGAGTTATGCCATTGGATGAGTTGGTGTTTTTGTGCTATGAAGTACCAGGAAAGAGATTAGAACCTCGTTTTAGGGACCAAACTGAATGATAAATTATAGCGAATGCTATCTGGCTACAGGATACTCCTTTCTCATTATAAAGTCTCACTTTGTAAACTGTTCCTAATATCTGTGGTTTATGTCGACTAGGGGGTGGATCTTTGCTATAAAAGATCTCAGTAGCCATTGTGTTGCCACTCTCAACGGTTCATTAGAAATAGTGAATTGTTGAAAGTCATTGCAAAGATCTTATTATTAAAGATGTAGTTTAAGTATAACTCTGATTGGTGTGTGAAGTTTGTCTCTCCTCATTTGGTAATACAGAAATTAACCACCACAGACTTACCTTGTGAAACTGTCCTATTATAATCTCCTGTTCCTGGGAGTATCATCCTGTCATGCAAACCAGCTGCACCTGCGTCCTTGTATGAATAAAGTCCCGCCCAGGAACAGGAAACTATAAAGATATGTGCTCATCACCCAATGCTTCAGGAATTCAGACTGTCTACACTGTGCTGTGTAACTGTTATTCTCTCTGAGCTCAGAAATAAAGAATCTTGGTTTGACTTGGACTCCAGCAGATCCTTATTTTATAATATCCACCACAACTCTCCCACGGATTGCTGTTTATCATTGTCTCAATGAAGAGTTCTTTGTTTTACTTTCCTGGGGTCATTTTCAAGCCTCCCACTGGTTGAATAAATGTTGTTTCCACGTCATTTCAACAAAACAAATCCATGTGATGATGTTTGATTAATGTGGAAAACTGATTGGATTTGTAAAAAGCCATGAACATCAGGTATTTTTTATTTTTCACCGAACTGGCAACCTAAATCCAATGACAGGTGACATTTTGTGTAGTAGTAGGACTGCTGCTTCCTACCTGACTGGTAATAGGACTTCACTGCTACTTCCTATCTGACTGGTAATAGGACTTCACTGCTGCTTCCTATCTGACAGGTAATATGACTTCACTGCTACTTCCTATCTGACTTATAATAGGACTTTACTGCTACTTCCTACCTGATTGGTAATAGGACTTCTATTTATACAATCAATCAAGCAAATTTGTATGGCCTTTATTTTTTACCTCAGCAGCGGTCACAAAGTTATTTTACAGTCATCTGGCCCAGAGACACCTTGGACATACAGGGCACCACTGCCCCTGCCTTTCTCCCTGTGTGATGTCATATCCTTTTCCTGTTAAGGCACCTGACCAGCTGAGTGCAGGTGGGCTCTCCTGTGAACATGGGGCTGAAGATCAGACATTGAAGAGACTCCGGGGGCGGTGATGAAGGCTGTAGGAATGAAGATAGCATAATTTCCTGTAGGCAGTGTAGCATAACTTCCTGTGGGCAGTGTAGCATAACTTCCTGTAGGCAGTGTAGCATAACTTCCTGTAGGCAGTGTAGCATAACTTCCTGTAGGCAGTGTAGCAGAACTTCCTGTAGGCAGTGTAGCAGAACTTCCTGTAGGCAGTGTAGCATTACTTCCTGTAGGCAGTGTAGCATAACTTCATGTGAAAGTAGTGACATAAATGACATGGAATGAAAAGGTGTGGTATTTACTTCTGAGTATGTCCAATGTATATTGTGTGATCAAAATCTACTATAAAAATTATAGTTTTCTTAGTTTACCAAACTTAATTGCCAATCAACATTCCCAGCATGAACAGCAGCCTCGTAAACAAATTCGTATTTACAATGACAGCATGGCAAAATGCCTCCTGTGGGGCAGTAAACACAGATCTGGTTATTTTGAAAATACTTTGTATTAAGTTGTTAGCAAGAATAAACAATGCAATTAACATTTTCCCAAACTGCGTCACCCAAACTAGTCAGCAGATGATTCTTTCAAGTTGTTTCTTGCGTGACGTATAATCGAGTCGACGGGACCGTTCGACACAAGGCTACTGATTCAGACAGATCGGCAGCTTGCTAGCCAACATTCTATAATGAAAACAGGTACATTCTGAAAGGTTTTGATGTGATAACAAAAATGTTATTCACGTCTGAATTCTGGATAATACTGTTTGTTTTATTTTATTTAAATGTTATTATTTATGTATCATACTATGCGAATACACTATCAAGCAATGCAAGTAGATATTTGGAATTAACCCCAAAGAAGGTTTTAATCAATAATTTATTAAGAAAACCAGTAGTCACGATCAGACTATGCTTCCTATTCAGGCATCATATAATGCACAGCCACATGCAAATACATCAACTCCACCAATAAAATATTGAAAACTTTAACATGACTACTGGTGATGTCATTATTTTCGTCACCATCCATCAATGGTTAAATTGCATTATTATTCTTTGTACATGGTGTGCCTGCCTCCTGAGTCTGACTAGAAGTCCACTTGGAATACCTCTTCTCTGCCGTCGGCGACAAAGGATCACATTCTGGAAAGTCGTATTCCTGGTCGTAATGCTGGTGAGTTACCGCCGCTCTGATATCCAAATGTTATTTCCGGCTGTATGTAATGACACAACAAACGTCCTGGGCTAATAGAAATAACAAAACACTGCAAAGTTGCTGAGGAGCCAGAAGCAGAGTTTAGAACATGTCTCTTGGGAATATTTTAACTTCGCACATACAGTATTCAGACCCCTTGACCTTTCACCTTACAGCCTTATTCTAAAATTGATTAAATCGTTTTTTTTCCCCTACAAACAATACCCCATAATGACAGAGCGAAAACAGGTTTGAATTGTTTTGCAATTTTTGTGGTGTTGTGAACAATTATAAATGTACACTGACACATCGCGACCCACCATTAACAGGGTCGCGACCCATACTTTAAGAAAGGCGGTTGTAGGGTCATACCCAAGACTCGAAGCTGTAATCGCTGCCTAGGGTGCTTCAACAAAGTACTGAGTAAAAGGTCTGAATACTTATGTAAATGTGATATTTGCATTTTTAATTTTTAGTGTTAACCTGTTTTTACTTCGTCATTATTGGGTATTGTGTAGATTGATAATTTTAAAAAAATCTATTTTAAAATAAGGCTTTCACGTAACAAAATGTGGATAAAGGGGCCCGAATACTTCCGAAGGCATTGTATTTGCACCCTCTGAACTAATCCTAAAAAAAAGACTAAAATCCAATTTATGCTTTATCCAAAAATTTGGTCTCAGCCTCCAGAGGCCAAATGGAGCTCCGTACTGCACCGCCATGCGCCTCCCAAATGTTGTACCAATGAGGACAGCTCTGTATAGGTTCTCATTGACATGATTGGTCAATGCGGCAACTTCAGGAGAGTAATGGCACAATCTGCGAAAGCCAGCAGGAGAGGGAGAATGGTTGGGTCAGGTTAAAACCTCTTCCGGATAGGACCCTTCATCTCAATTTCCACCTAAAATGACCCAAATCTAACTGCCTGTAGCTCAGGACCTGAAGCAAGGAAATGCATATTCTATACTATTTGAAAGGGAACACTGAAGTTTGTGGAAATGGGAAATGAATGTAGGAGAATATAACACATCTGCTAAAAGATAAAAACAAAATAAACACGTTTACAATTTTTATTTGATAATCTTTGAAATGCAAAAGAAAGGACATACATTGATATAGGACGCTGGGGGTCATTTATATGTTGTCCACAACAGGGCAACAGTACATGTGCAAAGTCAGACTGATAACTTCAAGAATGAGCGAGTTACATGACATTTAGTATGAAGTCACCCAGGTGTCCCACACGAGTTGCCCAAATGTACCCAAATGGCCGAATTGATTTTTTCAAGAAAATAACTATATAGAAGATACAAAAATGCTATGCTAATAAAAAATACAAGTCTACACACTCCCAGGAATGTCATAAATGATGGATCATTAGCTTCCCTACATAAAAGGTACTAACGGGAAATGTGACAAGAATGCTGATCCAATATCTCCAAACACAGAAGTGAAACATTTAAGGGCCAAGTTAGCAGCCCACAGGGATCCAATGTCACTGTTGAACAACACCACAAACCACACAAAGTAAAAAACAAACAAAAAACAACAACTATTTGAACACTTTAGAATGACAGTATTTGGAAGACCCTCAGTCCTCTACACAATATTGTGCTGCTGATGCCAAGTCCCAAAGCAGTCTCTTTCTGCTGTAAAGCAGAGGCAAACCGAACAAGTCGTGCAGGTGATGGGGGACTTCATGTGACAAAGAACACAACGACGCCTCCATGCTGTGGCCTTTTTGCCCCGAGGCACATTCATGCCTGCAGTTATGAATTTGGCCATGTGAACACCACTGGTGGCAGGAGCAGAAGGGACAGAGGTAGAGGGGACAGAAGGTGATGCAGTGGACTTTGTGCCGTAGCCAGCAAGCTCCTGGATGAGCAGCTTTCTGAAGGCTAGCTGTGTCATGGGGGTCTGTCCACAGCTCTTAGCCATTTTTTTCTGGAGGATGAATGCATTCACCACAGCAATGTTGATGAAATGATAAAACAATGTTCGGTACCATTTCGTTGTCTTGTGGAGAACATTGTAGTAGCCTATCAGAGCATCTGACAGGTCCACACCTCCCATGCTCTTGTTGTAATCCTTCACAGCAGCAGGAATGGGAACATTTTTAGTGGTCTGTTCCCCATTAGCGTCCTTCACACGCCTGACGACGTGATCGCCACTGTACGATTTGTGGATACTGGAGCACATGACCACCTCTCTGGTATCCATCCACTTTACAAAGAGCAGGTCATCTTTACGAATCCATCGCATGGTACCCCTATCAGCCCGCTTAGGCATGTCGTTGACTTTTGTTTTGGGAAAACCCACTCTGTTGGGACGAATGGTGCCACAAGCCCACACATTCAGCTTCCTCAGGTCTGTGAACAGGGTAGGGCTTGTGTAGAAGTTGTCCACAAACAGTTTGTAGCCCGTCCCCAGCAGTTGAAAATCTAATAATTCCATAACGGAATCATAACTAAGTCCCTTACCGGTGGCTGAGATGGATTTCCCCTCGTAAACAAAAAAATTCCAAGTGTAGGCACACACAGAATCAGCCAAAACAAACAGTTTGTACCCCCCTTTTGTTGGCTTGTTACTCATATATTGTTTGAGGCCAATTCTAGCCTTTGAGGCTACCATCCTCTCATCTATGGACAGGTTCTGGTTGGGTTGAAAATGGGTCTTGCAAGCCTCAACCATGCTGGGATAGAGAGGTTTGATTTTGCAGAGCCTATCAAAGCTTGCTGTGCCTCTCTTCAGTATAATGCCCCTTAAAAACCACACATGCGTCGGGTGCGTCGGCGCTGGGGGCGGAGATGATGGCTAAATCTCAGTCCAAGTATAAACATTTTGATGATATTATTGCAGAAATTGACCAGGAGTGTGACACAGAAGGAATGGATGAGGACTCTGTGAGTGACCACAGTTATGATTCCAGCGCGGAAGAAATGTTTTTGGAAGGAAAAGATCCACTTTTAGACCAGTAAGTAAAATAGGTTTTTGCGTCTCATGCTAATGCAGTTGTTTAAATGGTCGCATATTCATTTGATATTTTTTATTTATTTATTTATATATATTTATACACACAGTCGAAGTTTACATAAACTTAGGTTGGAGTCAGTATAACTCGTTTTTCAACCACTCCACAAATTTCTTGTTAACCTCACTAGGGTATGTGGGACGGTAGCGTCCCACCTCGTCAACAGCCCGTGAAACTGCCGGGTGCCAAATTCAAAACAGAAATCCCATAATTTAAATTCCTCAAACATACAAGTATTTCACACTATTTTAAAGATACACCTGTTGTAAATCCAGCCAAAATGTCCGATTTCAAAAAGGTTTTACGACGAAAGCACACCAAACGATTATGTTAGGTTAGAGCCAAGTCACAGAAAAATACAGCCATTTTTCCAGCCAAAGAGAGGAGTAACAAAAAGCAGAAATAGAGGTAAAATGAATCACTAACCTTTGATGATCTTCATCAGATGACACTCATAGGACTTCATGTTACAGAATACATGTATGTTTTGTTCGGTAAAGTTCATATTTATATCCAAAAATCTGAGTTTAGGCGGGACGCTACTGTCTCACTTGGCCAAAAGCCAGAGAAGATGCAGAGCGCCAAATTCAAATGAATTACTATAAAAATCTAACTTTCATTAAATCACACATGAAAGATACCAAATTAAAGCTACACTGGTTGTGAATCCAGCCAACATGTCAGAATTCAAATAGGCTTTTCGGTGAAAGCAAACAATGCTATTATCTGAGGATAGCACCATTGTAAACAAAGAGAGATAAGCATATTTCAACCCTGCAGGCGCGACACAAAACGCAGAAATAAAAATATAATTCATGCCTTACCTGTGACGAGCTTCTGTTGTTGGCACTCCAATATGTCCCATAAACATCACAAATGGTCCTTTTTTTCGATTAATTCCGTCGATGTATATCCAAAATGTCCATTTATTTGGCACGTTTGATCCAGAAAAACACCAGTTCCAATTAGTGAAACGTGACTACAAAATATCTCAAAGGTTACTTGTAAACTTTGGCAAAAAATGTCAAACTACTTTTGTAATACATCTTTTGGTATTTTTTAACGTAAATAATCGATAAAGTTGAAGACGGGATGATCTGTGTTCAATACAGGATTAAAACCAACTGTAGCTAGCTTTCTGGTCACGCGCTTCTAACAAACAGGACTTCGAGTGACCCTCCTTCAAGATGGCCGTACTTCTTCATTACACAAAGGAATAACCTCAACCAATTTCTAAAGACTGTTGACATCCAGTGGAAGCGGTAGGAACTGCAAGAAGGTCCCTTAGAAATCTGGTTTCCCAATGAAACCTCATTGAAAAGAGAGTGACCTCAAAAAAAAAATCTGAATGGTTTGTCCTCAGGGACAAACCTGCTAAATAAGTTCTGTTATACTCACAGACATGATTCAAACAGTTTTAGAAACTTCAGAGTGTTTTCTATCCAAATATATCATAATCATATCTTATCTTCTGGGGATGAGTAGCATGCAGTTTAATTTGGGCATGCTTTTCATCCAAAATTCCGAATGCTGCCCCCTACCCAAGAGAAGTTAACTGGCTTGTTCAGGGGCAGAATGACATTTTTACCTTGTCAGCTCTGGGACTCGATCCACCAACCTTTGGGTTAGTGGCCCAACGCTCTAACCACTAGGTTACCTTATCGCCCCAAGGTTCCACATCATCAAGCGACATGGTCTGTTTGGTGCTGTTCCATTCACTCCATTCCATTGTTATATAAATAGCCATTGGAGGCTGTTGAGGGGAGGGCGGCCCACAACAATGGCCGGAATGGAGTAGAATGGAACAGCACCAGAACAGTACCATTCCACTCACCCCACCCCGGCCACCACTATGAGCCGTTCTCCCCTGACCAGCCTTATTCACCATTGATAAACACACACTTCACCGTCGTGATTATGTTCCCTCTACTCTATATAATAGACATCTGTTTATTTTACGTGTCGATACAGGGCTCATCTGTAGAAGTATTCTTACTGATTGTTTTTTCTTACACAGTGCCAGGGACTCGGATGAACAATGGGAACCCACAATGTCAAGGTGTCCATCCCCCACTAATTCAGACGCTGAAGCTGGTTCATCCAGCCGGACCCCTGCTGTCTCCTGCTCCACACCTTCCCCCGCCCGGCCATCTAGAGGTGTGAAGAGGCCAGCCCAGAAGCGGAGGAGGGCCAGTGAACCAGCGGCAACTACCACCGAGGCAGAGGACCGTTGGCACACTGTGCTAGAAGATGATGTGGAGCCACTTCCACCAACATTTAGACCGAAAAGGCAGCCAGGACCTCAGCTGGACATGACTGCAAAGTACAGCCCCCTTCATCTTTTCCAGATGTTTTTCTCCTTGTCAGTTCTTGATTCGCTGGTTTCTAACACCAACAAGTATGGGGCTAAGACACAAGCAGGCAAGACAGAGGCATGGAAGCCCATTTCCATCCAAGACCTGTACTGTTACATCTCACTGGTTATTTACATGGGGTTTGTGAAGTGTAAAAACCTCAAGGACTACTGGAGAACGTCAACACTCTACCAACTGCCTTTCCCCTCCACTGTCATGTCTTCTAAAAGGTTTCTGACTATCTCGCAGGCGCTTCATATTAGTGACCCACAAGTTGACGACGACAATGACAAGAAGAGAGGCACAGCAAGCTTTGATAGGCTCTGCAAAATCAAACCTCTCTACCCCAGCATGGTTGAGGCTTGCAAGACCCATTTTCAACCCAACCAGAACCTGTCCATAGATGAGAGGATGGTAGCCTCAAAGGCTAGAATTGGCCTCAAACAATATATGTGTAACAAGCCAACAAAGTACAAACTGTTTGTTTTGGATGATTCTGTGTGTGCCTACACTTGGAATTTTTTTGTTTACGAGGGGAAATCCATCTCAGCCACCGGTAAGGGACTTAGTTATGATTCCGTTATGGAATTATTAGATTTTCAACTGCTGGGGACGGGCTACAAACTGTTTGTGGACAACTTCTACACAAGCCCTACCCTGTTCACAGACCTGAGGAAGCTGAATGTGTGGGCTTGTGGCACCATCCCAACAGAGTGGGTTTTCCCAAAACAAAAGTAAACGACATGCCTAAGCGGGCTGATAGGGGTACCATGCGATGGATTCGTAAAGATGACCTGCTCTTTGTAAAGTGGATGGATACCAGAGAGGTGGTCATGTGCTCCAGTATCCACAAATCGTACAGTGGCGATCACGTCGTCAGGCGTGTGAAGGACGCTAATGGGGAACACACCACTAAAAATGTCCCCATTCCTGCTGCTGTAAAGGATTACAACAAGAGCATGGGAGGGGTGGACCTGTCAGATGCTCTGATAGGCTACAACAATGTTCTCCACAAGACAATGAAATGGTACAGGACATTGTTCTATCATTTCATTGACATTGCTGTGGTGAATGGATTCGTCCTCCAGAAAAAAATGGCTAAGAGCTGTGGACAGACCTCCATGACACAGCTAGCCTTCAGAAAGCTGCTCATCCAGGAGCTTGCTGGCTACGGCACAAAGTCCACTGCAGCACCTTCTGCCCCCTCTACCTCTGTCCCTTCTACTCCTGCCACCAGTGGTGTTCACATGCCCGAATTCATAACTGCAGGCATGAATGTGCCTCGGGGCAAAAAGGCCACAGCATGGAGGCGTCGTTGTGTTCTTTGTCGCAGGAAGTCCCCCATCACCTGCACGACTTGTTCGGTTTGCCTCTGCTTTACAGCAGAAAGAGACTGCTATGGGACTTGGCATCAGCAGCACAATATTGTGTAGAGGACTGAGGGTCTTCCAAATACTGTCATTCTAAAGTGTTCAAATATATATATATATATATTTTTTTTTACTTTGTGTGGTTTGTGGTGTTGTTCACAACAGTGACATTGGATCACTGTGGGCTGCTAACTTGGCCCTTAAATGTTTCACTTCTGTGTTTGGAGATATTGGATCAGCATTCTTGTCACATTTCCCGTTAGTACCTTTTATGTAGGGAAGCTAATGATCCATCATTTATGACATTCCTGGAAGTGTGTAGACTAAGCATTTTTGTATCTTCTATGTAGTTATTTTCTTGAAAAAATCAATTCGGCCATTTGGGCAACTCGTGTGGGACACCTGGGTGACTTCATACAAAATGGCATGTAACTCGCTCATTCTTGAAGTTATCAGTCTGACTTTGCACATGTACTGTTGCCCTGTTGTGGACAACATATACATGACCCCCAGCGTCCTATATCAATGTATGGCCTTTCTTTTGCATTTCAAAGATGATCAAATAAAAATTGAAAACATGTTTTTTGTTTTTTATCTTTTAGCAGATGTGTTATCTTTTACTGCCTCCCAAACCCGGATCCGGGAGCACCCCCCACCCCCCCCACACTGATTAGCATAGCTAGCATAGCTTCTCAAGTAAATAGTAGCATCTAAATATCATTAAATCACAAGTCCAAGACACCAGATGAAAGATATAGATCTTGTGAATAAACCCATCATTTCTGTTTTTTAAAATGTTTTACAGGGAAGACACAATATGTAAATCTATTAGCTAACCACGTTAGCAAAATACACCACTTTTCTAACTCCATCAGTTTCTTACTCCATCACTAGCTATCACCAATTCGGCCAAATAAAGATATTGATAGCCACTAACCAAGAAAAAACCTCATCAGATGACAGTCTGATAACATATTTATGGTATAGGATAGGTTTTGTTAGAAAAATGTGCATATTTCAGGTAGAAATCACAGTTTACAATTGCACCCACCATCACAACTCGACTAGAATTACTACAGAGAGCAACGTGTATGACCAATTTACTCATCATAAAACAGTTCATAAAAATAGACAAAGCATAGCAATGGAAAGACACAGATCTTGTGATTTCAGACAATATTTCAGATTTTCTAAGCGTTTTACAGCAAAAACACAATAAATCGATAAGTTAGCATACCACATGTGCAAACGTCACCCCAGCATGAATTCAAGCCAAAGGGAGCGATATCGTTATCATCGCCAAAAGATATAAATTTTTTCACTAACCTTTTCAGAATTCTTCCGATGACACTCCTGTAACATCATATTACAACATACATATATTGTTTGTTCGAAAATGTGCATATTTAGCCATAAAAAACCGTGGTTATACAATGAAAATAGTAGCAAATCAAGCCTCAAAATGTCGAACGCCATCTTTCAGAGTGATCTAGTTTAATCGAAAGCTAATCATATACTTGACTAAAAAATACAGGGTTGACAGGAATCGAAAGACAAATTAGTTCTTAATGCAATCGCTGATTTACATTTCTAAAATTATCCTTACTGTGCAATACAGGGTTCGCCAAGCGAAGCTATACCAAACAAAATGGCGGAATATGCGTTTAAAATATTTCGACAGAACAACGATTTATCATATTAAATATTTCTTACTATGAGGTGATTTTCCATCAGATTCTTGGGCAATGTATCCTTTCTTGGGTCTAATCTTCTTTTGGTCGAAAGATGTCCTCTGTCCGTCGAAATGCCCACTAACGTTCGACCGGGACCCCGAAACGTGCCCGGCGCTTCAAAGAGCATCACATAGAACTTCCTCAAAATCGCACTAAACGGATATAAATTGCTATAAAACGGTTTAAATTAACTACGTTATGATGTTTCTAACTCCTATATCGAATTAAATTACAGACGGATACATTTCACGTTGATAACCGAGCCTTTGAAAATGGCATCCCGAGGTCCTCTTCTGCGTAATGGCCAGAGTCGAAAGGGGGGCTACCCTCACTCCTTGGCCTTTTATAACCTCTGAGAGCTACGCAGAAAGCCCATTCCACTTCTCATTGGTTACTGACATCCAGGGGAAGGCGGGTGCAGTTCATGTCGTTCCATAGGATACACACAGACCTTAAAAACTGATCTGAAACCAGAGCTTCGCTCTCAGACCTTCGCACTATCTGTCATGGATTTCGCTGTAGAAAGAGTTCTGGGTCACCCACAGACATAATTCCAACGGTTTATGAAACTAGAGAGTGTTTTCTATCCAATAGAATTAATAATATGCATATTGTACGAGCAAGAATTGAACATGAGGCAGTTTAATTTGGAGACGACAAAATGCTAATTCGAAACAGCACCCCCTGTAGTCGCAAGAGGTTATATTCTCCTACATTAATTTCACATCTCCATGAACTTCAGTGTTCCCTTTCAAATAGTATCAAGAATATGCATTTCCTTGCTTCAGGTCCTGAGCTACAGGCAGTTAGATTTGGGTCATTTTAGGTGTAAATTGAGATGAAGGGTCCTATCCAGAAGAGGTTTTAACCTGACCCAAACATTCTCCTTCCTCTCCTGCTGGCTTTCGCAGATTGTGCCATTACTCTCCTGAAGTTGCCGCATTGACCAATCATGTCAATGAGAAGCTATACAGAGCTGTCCGCATTGGTACAACATTTAGGAGGCGCTTGGCGGTGCAGTACGGAGCTCCATTTGGCCTCTGGAGGCTGAGACTAAAATCCAATTTATGCTTTATCCAAAAATGTAGTATTTTTTAGGATTAGTTCACTGAGGGTGCAAATACAATGCCTTCGGAAGTTTTCAGGCCCCTTGACTTTTTCCACATTTTGTTACGTGACAGCCTTATTCTAAAATAGATTTTTTTTAAATCATCAATCTACACAATACCCAATAATGACGAAGTAAAAACAGGTTAACATAAAACATTTTTTTTTTTGAAATATCACATTTACGTAAGTATTCAGACCCTTTACTCAGTACTTTGTTGAAGCACCCTAGGCAGCGATTACAGCTTCGAGTCTTGGGTATGACCCTACAACCGCCTTTCTTAAAGTATGGGTCGCGACCCTGTGGGTTGCGATGTGTCAGTGTACATTTATAATTGTTCACAACACCACAAAAATTGCAAAAAAATTCAAACCTGTTTTCACTCTGTCATTATGGGGTATTGTGTGTTGATTGATGAGGGGGGAAAAAAAGATTTAATCAATTTTAGAATAAGGCTGTAAGGTGAAAGGTCAAGGGGTCTGAATACTGTATGTGCCAAGTTAAAATATTCCCAAGAGACATGTTCTAAACTCTGCTTCTGGCTCCTCAGCAACTTTGCAGTGTTTTGTTATTTCTATTAGCCCAGAACGTTTGTTGTGTCATTACATACAGCCGGAAATAACATTTGGATATCAGAGCGCCGGTAACTCACCAGCATTACGACCAGGAATACAACTTTCCAGAATGTGATCCTTTGTTCGTACCCCCCAGGGCTCGTCGCCGACGGCAGAGAAGAGGTATTCAGAGTGGACTTCTAGTCAGACTCAGGAGGCGGGCACACCATGTACAAAGAATAATAATGCAATTTAACCATTGATGGATGGTGACGAAAATAATGACATCACCAGTAGTCATGTTAAAGTTTTCAATGTTTTATTGGTGGAGTTGATGTATTTGCATGTGGCTGTGCATTATATGATGCCTGAATAGGAAGCATAGTCTGATCATGACTACTGGTTTTCTTAATAAATTATTGATAAAAACCTTCTTTGGGGTTAATTCCAAATATCTACTTGCATTGCTTGGTAGTGTATTCGCATAGTATGATACATAAATAATAACATTTAAGTAAAATAAAACAAACAGTATTATCCTGAATTCAGACGTGAATAACATTCTTGTTATCACATCAAAATCTTTCAGAATGTACCTGTTTTCATTATAGAACGTTGGCTAGTAAGCTGCCGATCTGTCTGAATCAGTAGCCTTGTGTCGAACGGTCCCGTCGACTAGATTATACGTCATCTGCTGACTTGTTTGGGTGACGCAGTTTGGGAAAATGTTTATTACATTGTTTATTCTTGCTAACAACTTAATACAAAGTATTTTCAAAATAACCAGATCTGTGTTTACTGCCCCACAGGAGGCATTTTGCCATGCTGTCATTGTAAATAAGAATTTGTTCCGAGGCTGCTGTTTATGCTGGGGAATGTTGATTGGCAATTAAGTTTGGTAAACTAAGAAAACTATCATTTTATAGTAGATTTTGATCACACAATATACATTGGACATACTCAGAAGTAAATACCACACCTTTTCATTCCATGTCATTTATTTCACTACTTTCACATGAAGTTATGCTACACTGCCTACAGGAAGTTCTGCTACACTGCCTACAGGAAGTTATGTTACACTGCCTACAGGAAGTTATGCTACACTGCCTACAGGAAGTTATGCTACACTGCCTACAGGAAGTTATGCTACACTGCCTACAGGAAGTTATGCTACACTGCCTACAGGAAGTTATGCTACACTGCCTACAGAAAGTTATGCTACACTGCCTACAGGAAGTTATGTTACACTGCCTACAGGAAGTTATGCTACACTGCCTACAGGAAGTTATGCTACACTGCCCACAGGAAGTTATGCTACACTGCCAACAGGAAGTTATGCTACACTGCCTACAGGAAGTTCTGCTACACTGCCTACAGGAAGTTCTGCTACACTGCCTACAGGAAGTTATGCTACACTGCCTACAGGAAGTTATGCTACACTGCCTACAGGAAGTTATGGTACACTACCTACAGGAAGTTATGCTACACTGCCTACAGGAAGTTTTGCTACACTGCCTACAGGAAGTTATGCTATACTGCCTACAGGAAGTTATGCTACACTGCCGACAGGAAGTTATGCTACACTGCCTACAGGAAGTTATGCTACACTGCCTACAGGAAGTTATGTTACACTGCCTACAGGAAGTTATGCTACACTGCCTACAGGAAGTTATGCTACACTGCCCACAGGAAGTTATGCTACACTGCCCACAGGAAGTTATGCCTCACTGCCTACAGGAAGTTATGCTATACTGCCTACAGGAAGTTACGCTACACTGCCTACAGGAAGTTACGCTACACTGCCTACAGGAAGTTATGCTACACTGCCTACAGGAAGTTATGCTACACTGCCTACAGGAAGTTATGCTACACTGCCTACAGGAAGTTATGCTACACTGCCTACAGGAAGCTATGCTATACTGCCTACAGGAAGTTATGCTATCTTCATTCCTACAGCCTTCATCACCACCCCCGGAGTCTCTTCACTGTCTGATCTTCAGCCCCATGTTCACAGGAGAGCCCACCTGCACTCAGCTGGTCAGGTGCCTTAACAGGAAAAGGATATGACATCACACAGGGAGAAAGGCAGGAGCAGTGGTGCCCTGTATGTCCAAGGTGTCTCTGGGCCAGATGACTGTAAAATAACTTTGTGACCACTGCTGAGGTAAAAAAAAGGCCATACAAATTTGGTTGATTGATTGTATAAATAGAAGTCCTACTACCAGTCAGGTAGGAAGTAGCAGTGAAGTCCTATTACCAGTCAGATAGGAAAAAGCAGTGAAGTCCTATTACCAGTCAGGTAGGAAGTAGCAGTGAAGTCCTATTACCAGTCAGGTAGGAAGTAGCAGTGAAGTCCTATTTCCAGTCAGGTAGGAAGTAGCAGTGAAGTCCTATTACCAGTCAGATAGGAAGTAGCAGTGAAGTCCTACTACCAGTCAGGTAGGAAGTAACAGTGTCAACACTGCCAAGTGGCTGGGATGTCCTCCACTGAGTCCACAGTCCTCTGCACCATAAACACCATCTGTTGTCTGCACACCTCTGACCAGATCAAATCAAATGTTATTGGTCTCATACACATATTTCTCTGATGTTATCCCTGTTGTATTGAAACAGTGCTGTAATATCTAACAATACAAAACAATACATGCAAATCCCCACAATTTATTTCAAGGATGAAGAAATATAGAAATAGTAGAACGAGCAATGTCAGAGTCTGGAATATAAATATATATACAGTTAGTTTACAATGTATATGATGGTGTGCATAGACATTATGGACTGTATATGAATATAAAAGGTGTGTACAGTAGTAGTTATATAGGATGAGCCTTGACTAGAATACAGGGTGGAGTACTGGGTGGTAGACGGCTAGTAACAGTGACTAAAGTTCAGGGCAGGATACTGTGCGGAGGCTGGCTAGAGGTGATTATTTAACAGTCTGATGATCTGGAGATAGACCACACATTAACCACACAATAAGCATTGTGGTGGCAGCATCATGTTATGGGTATGCTTGTCACCAGCAGGGACTGGGGAGTTTGTCAGGATCAAAATAAATATGAAAGGAGCAAAGCCCAGGTAAAAAGTTTGAGGAAAACCCACCTCAGTCTTCTGAGAACCTGTTTCCATCACACCTGTTGTGAGTTTTTTTTATAAGGTATGACTTTACTCACATAACATTTTGGATGGTTAATCAAGCAAAATACAGCCTAATTATTTTCCCCTCAGGAAGCTCCGGTAAACAGTGGTTGTAGTACACTGCTGCCACCACCAGTCCTGGAGGGCATTTTTACTTTGTTGATAGCTAGCTGCTGTGTGGACAAAGACGTAGCAGCTAGCTAACTGGCTACCGATCAAACCTATTGTGTGTATTGAACATTCATATTAGACAGCCTTACCTATAGAGTAGCACCACCACGATCAGCCCATTCTCTTCCTGACGTCAAATGGAAACAATGGAGCAAATGTATCACATGTAAATATCACTTGATTATCAGAGGAGTGTATTATGACATCAGATAGAACTACTCAGACATTCCAAATATCACTTGATTATCACAGGAGTGTATTATGACATCAGAACTACTCAGACATTCCAAATCAGGCTTCATCCATATCATGAAGGTGGATATTGATCCAACCATTTCTAAAGTAATGACGGGGCTGATGGAAACAGGATATGCCTGTACACTTTTATAAATGCAGACAGATGTTAGTTCGTTTGACATGGTGGGGTCTTTTTGTGTCAGTAAAAATGTATAAGTGAGAAATGGAGGTGGAAACTCCTTTATGAGCAAATATTTATATACTAACCATCACATCTTATTTAACTTGGAGTCAAGTGATGATATGGTGTGTGGTCCTCCCTCTACGACCTGGGAACACATGCAGTTTATTAGGCTACAGATGAAATAAGTAATGAACTTCACAGGGTGGTGAAACTGCATGTGATGAGCTTGATGCTCCTTTCCAATACATTTGGATGGTCTTATTCTGGTGACATGATGATTGATGCTTGGTTGCCATTTGACAAATAATATTGCTCTCATCCATAATAATCTCATTGTGTATGTAGCCTACCATCACTGTATATGTGAGCTGCTGACTACAGTGCACGGGACAAGAGGACATTTTCTATTTCACGCAACAGTTTTTAAAACCATCAGTGGAGTTGAAAATGTGATGGAAACCAATTTAACTTGTATTTTTCATTCGGTACATGGGAATTTAACAGCAAACTTTATTTTTTTGTGCACTACGTCATAACGCAAAGCCTTTAATCCGCAATAAGTCTGTTTGATGTAAACATTTCTGGTGGGAAAATATGTATTGTTTTATGCAGATTTTAGAATATTCACATGAAACTCTGCATGGAAACTTAGCAACGAATGTGGATATTGATCCAACACCTGCCGCCTTTTCAAACCAGCTCACTGGGCACAGACGTCAGCTCAACATCTAGTTTTTATTTACATTTCTTTGAGTCGTCAACTAAAGTGAATTCAACATGAAATCAACACAAAATGTCACCTGTCATTGGATTTAGGTTGCCAGTTCAGGGAAAAATAAAAAATACCTGATGTTCATGACATTTTACAAATTTAATCAGTTTTCCACATTGATCAAACATCATCACATGGATTTGTTTTGTTGAAATGACGTGGAAACAAAGTTTATTCAACCAGTGGGAGGCTTGTAAATGAACCCAGGAAAGTAAAACAAAGAACTCTTCATTGAGACAATGATAAACAGCAATCCGTGGGAGAGTTGTGGTGGATATTATAAAATAAGGATCTGCTGGAGTCCAAGTCAAACCAAGATTCTTTATTTCTGAGCTCAGAGAGAATAACAGTTACACAGCGCAGTGTAGACAGTTTGAATTCCTGAAGCATTGGGTGATGAGCACATATCTTTATAGTTTCCTGTTCCTGGGAGGGACTTTATTCATACAAGGATGCAGGTGCAGCTGGTTTGCAACGCAGGATGATACTCCCAGGAACAGGAGATTATAATAGGTCAGTTTCACAAGGTTAGTCTGTGGTGGTTAATTTCCGTATTACCAAATGAGGAGAGACAAACTTCACACACCAATCAGAGTTATACTTAAAAACTTCACACACCAATCAGAGTTATACTTAAACTACATCTTTAATAATAAGATCTTTGCAATGACTTTCAACAATTCACTATTTCTAATGAACCGTTGAGAGTGGCAACACAATGGCTACTGAAATCTTTTATAGCAAAGATCCACCCCCCTAGTCGACATAACAAACCACAGATATTAGGAACAGTTCACAAAGTGAGACTTTATAATGAGAAAGGAGTATCCTGTAGCCAGATAGCGTTCGCTATAATTTATCGTTCAGTTTGGTCCCTAAGACCAGGTTCTAATCTCGTTCCTGGTACTTCATAGCACAAAAACACCAACTCATCCAATGGCATAACTCAATTGTCAATTCTAGATACTCCCATCTCAAGTAAAACCCCTTCTTGACCCCACTCCTGGACAAGCTCACTGAGGGGAGTGAGCCTCTAGGTTATACACTATCCCAGGATAAGTGCAACATCAGAGAGGACATACAATGGTTCCAGACACTGCCATACACCTCCCCCAAAGGAGGGAGTGACTTGCGCACAGACATTGTGGAAACCAGTAATTGGTTCCCCATTAATCACACCATCCCTTCACATAGTTTAACAGATACATTCACATATGAAGACAATGTTCCCTCCTGTCCTCTTCCCTTCCTGATATTCTGCATAGCACCAGGGACATGTAAAAAAACAAGCCTGACCTCTCCCCTCTCTGGGCCCCAGGTGACTGAGCCCCAGCTGAGGGAAGAAGTGCAACTGCCAACACCAGAGTCCGAAGGGATACATTCTAATAACAAGTATATCACATCAGCATATTATGCAGATAAGACATCTTAATTATCTATGTTACCCAACTAATTCTGATTCATCCACCACAAGTCACATACTCAGATATGTGGACACATACAATTAACATTTTGCATTACAGAGTCTGTGAACATTTTCATTTCATTAAATCATCAGTGGGCCAACATTGCAAATGTAAACAACGGAACAAATGCATCACATCCAAATATCACTTGATTATCTGCAGTGCTGGAGGAATGACACACAGATAAACACACACACAGTGTCAGAGTTTAAAAAAGGACCATTTAAAACAGAAGGAATCTGACCTACTCTATATTCAAACTCCATATTCAATTCATGTTTTCTAATAAAAACATACAAATATATGTTTTAGTATACTTTGTACAATTCAAGTTCATATGGTAAAAACAGGTAATCATTATCAGTCAACAATATAAGACAGCAAGTCCCCTGTGTGTATTCTCTCATGCCGTTTCAGCTCCCCCGGCTGGGTGAAACTCATTTCCACATTGGGAGCAGTGGTACGGCTTCTCCCCTGTGTGTATTCTCTCATGCTGTTTCAGATCCGCAGGCCAGTTGAAACCCTTTCCACACTGGGAGCAGTGGTAAGGCTTCCCCCCTGTGTGTATTATCTCATGAACTTTCAAGTTCCTTAAATGGTTATAACTCTTTCCACATTGGGAGCAGTGGTAAGGCTTCTCCCCTGTGTGTTTTCTCTCATGTTTTTTCAGATCCCCTGACCGGCTGAAAAACTTTCCACACTGGGAGCAGTGGTAAGGCTTCTCACCTGTGTGTATTCTCTCGTGTTCTTTCAAGTTCCATAAATGGTTATAACTCTTTCCACATTGGGAGCAGTGGTAAGGCTTCTCCCCTGTGTGTTTTCTCTCATGCCGTTTCAGATCCCCAGGCCGGTTGAAACCCTTTCCACACTGGGAGCAGTGGTAAGGCTTCTCACCTGTGTGTATTCTCTCATGCCGTTTCAGATTCGCCGGCTGGCTGAAACCCTTTCCACACTGGGAGCAGTGGTAAGGCTTCTCCCCTGTGTGTATTCTCTCATGTTTTTTCAGATCCCCTGACCGGTTAAAACTCTTTCCACACTGCGAGCAGTGGTAAGATTTCTCCCCTGTGTGTATTCTCTCATGTCGGTACAGGTCCCTTAACTGGTTGAAACACTTTCCACAGTGGGAACACTGGTGTCTTCTTGTTGGTTTGGACGTCCCTGGCTCTGGTTCCTCTGAGTCTGGTCTTTCTCCTGCCAAAGACAGTGTGTTTTTAAAAAAAGAGACCTGAATGAAACCTCCACATGATAAATAGGCCTTGCTACGAGGGTAAATCCTAATCAGATCGCTCAATAACCTAAGGCCAGTTTTAACAATCTTGGTGTGATTTGAAAACACATGTTGTAGAGTTTCCTGGTAATTACTGATAATGTTTACATTACTTTTTTATTCATTCTGCTTTACAAGTCAGAACACAAAAAACTAAACCGTTCTTGGACACTCAAGACACAGACGTCGCTTAATTCCAATCGAGCAGGTGGTTCTAAATATATAACTTTCATAGCTGTATGATACAGAATGCGAGCTACAGTTGTGGCCAAAAGTTTTGAGAATGACACAAATATTAATTTCCACAAAGTTTGCTGCTTCAGTGTCTTCAGATATTTCTGTCAGATGTTACTATGAAATACTGAAGTATAATTACAAGCATTTCATAAGTGTCAAAGGCTTTTATTGGCAATGACATGAAGTTGATGCAAAGAGTCAATATTTGCAGTGTTGACCCTTCTTTTTCAAGACCTCTGCAATCCACCCTGGTGTCAATTAACTTCTGGGCCACATCCTGAGATGGCAGCCCATTCTTGCATAATCAATGCTTGGAGTTTGTCAGAATTTGTGGGTTTTTGTTTGTCCACCCGCCTCTTGAGGATTGACCACAAGTTCTCAATGGGATTAAGGTCTGGGGAGATTCCTGGCCTTGGACCCAAAATATTGATGTTTTGTTCTCCGAGCCACTTATCACGTTTGCCTTACGGCAAGGTGCTCCTTCATGCTGGAAAAGGAATTGTTCGTCACCGAACTGTTCCTGGATGGTTGGGAGAAGTTGCTCTCGGAGGATGTGTTGGTAGCATTCCTTATTCATGGCTGTGTTCTTAGGCAACATTGTGAGTGAGCCCACACCCTTGGCTGAAAAGCAACCCCACACATGAATGGTCTCAGGATGCTTTACCGTTGGCATGACACAGGACTGATGGAAGCGCTCACCTTGTCTTCTCCGGACAAGCTTTTTTCCAGATGCCCCAAACATTTGAAAATGGGATTCATCAGAGAAAATGACTTTACCCCAGTCCTCAGCAGTCCAATCCCTGTACCTTTGGCAGAATATCAGTCTGTGTGCAGATGCACTCACACCTGCCTGCTGCTATTCCTGAGCAAGCTCTGTACTGGTGGTGCCCCGATCCCGCAGCTGAATCAACTTTAGGAGACGGTCCTGGCGCTTGCTGGACTTTCTTGGGTGCCCTGAAGCCTTCTTCACAACAATTAAACCGCTCTGAAGCCTTCTTCACAACAATTGAACCGCTCTCCTTGAAGTTATCGATGATCTGATAAAGGGTTGATTTAGGTGCAATCTTACTGGCAGCAATATCCTTGCCTGTGAAGCCTTTTTTGTGCAAAGCAATGATGACGGCACGTGTTTCCTTGCAGGTAACCATGGGTGACAGAGGAAGAACAATGATTCCAAGCACCACCCTCCTTTTGAAGCTTCCAGTTTTGGGGGGGGGGGGGATTCAGTTCATTTGCATGGCAAAGAGGGACTTTGCAATTAATTACAATTCATCTGATCACTCTTCATAACATTCTGGAGTATATGCAAATTGCCATCATACAAACTGAGGCAGCAGACTGAAAATTCATATTTGTGTCATTCTGAAAACTTTGGCCACAACTGTACACACTTCCTTAAACATAAAACAAGTAAATAAGTAATTTTAAGTGAAAGTCCAAAACTTATTTTTACGTCGAAGACACAAAGCACATCAGTAAAATCTCCCCGTTGTCGAAAGGGTTCGACACCTGCTGTTTAAATGGCCCAATTTCTTATTTAGACGTTCACAGATTTTCAACATTTTGACTATCGCTGAAGTCATATTTTGGGTAAAGTAAAAAATAAAGTGAAATATTTGGGAAGATGTTCCTAAAACTGAGAATAACTATAATAAACAAAAATATTAACGCAACATGTAAAGTGTTGGATGTTTCATGAGCTGAAAAAAAAGATTGCAGAATTTTTTACATCCCTGTTAGTTAACATTTATTCTTTGCCAAGATAATCCATCCACCTGACAGGTGTGGCATATCAAGCTGATTAAACAGCATGATCATTACACAGGTGCACCTTGTGCTGGGGAGAATAAAGGCCTCTAAAATGTGCAGTTCTGTCACACAACAATGCCACAGATGTCTCAAGTTTTAAGGGAGCGTGCAATTGGCATGCTGACTGCA
The DNA here is from genome assembly GCF_016432855.1 of Salvelinus namaycush. Classification (NCBI taxonomy): domain Eukaryota; kingdom Metazoa; phylum Chordata; class Actinopteri; order Salmoniformes; family Salmonidae; genus Salvelinus; species Salvelinus namaycush. Next base: position 73,385,776 of record NC_052308.1, on the reverse strand, counting down.
GGAATATCCACTGGAGCTGTTACCAGATAATTGAATGTTAAATTCTCTACCAGAAGCCGCCTCCAACGTCATTTTAGAGAATTTGGCAGTACATCCAACTGGCCTCACAACCACAGAACACATGTAACGACGCCAGCCCAGGACCTCCACATCGTCTGAGACCAGCCACCCGAGTTGTATTTCTCTTTCTAATGAAGCCCTTTTGTGGGGAAATTCGTTAAAAACTTGTGCATTCGTTAAAAACTTCTCTAGGATAGGGGTCAGCATTTTCACGTTTGGATGAAAAGCATATCCAAATTCAACTGCCAGCTACTCATCCCCAGAAGATAAGATGTGCATATTATTAGGAGATTTGGATGGAAAACACTCTGAAGTTTCTAAAACGGTTTGAATCATATCTGTGAGTATAACAGAACTTATTTAGCAGGCGAAACCATTCAGATTTTTTTTTTTTTGAGGTCACTCTCTTTTCAATTATTTTTCATTGGGAATCCAGATTTCTAAGGGACCTTCTTGCAGTTCCTACCGCTTCCAATGGATGTCAACAGTCTTTAGAAATTGGTTGAGGTTTTTCCTTTGTGTAATGAAGAAGTACGGCCATCCAGAACGAGGGTAACTTGAAGTGTACTGTTAGATAGAGGCGCGTGACCAGAAAGCTAGCTACAGTTTGTTTTCCTCCTGTATTGAACACAGATCAGCCCGTCTTCAATTTTATCGATTATTTACGTTAAAAAATACCTACAGTTGTATTACAAAAGTAGTTTCAAATGTTTTGGCAAAGTTTACAGGTAACTTTTGAGATACTTTGTAGTCACGTTGCGCAAGTTGGAACCGGTGTTTTTATGGATCAAACGTGCCAAATAAATGGACATTTTGGATATATATCGACGGAATTAATCGAACAAAAGGACCATTTGTGATGTTTATGGGACATATTGGAGTGCCAACAAAAGAAGCTCGTCAAAGGCAAGGCATGAATTATATTTCTATTTCTGCGTTTTGTGTCGCGCCTGCAGGGTTGAAATATGCTTCTCTCTCTTTGTTTACTATGGTGCTATCCTCAGATAATAGCATCGTTTGGTTTCGCCGAAAAGCGTATTTGAAATCTGACATGTTGGCTGGATTCAACACAAGTGTAGCTTTAATTTGGTATATTGCATGTGTGATTTAATGAAAGTTTGATATTTATAGTATTTTAGTTGAATTTGGCACTCTGCATTTTTACTGCCTTTTGGCCAGGTGGGAGGCTAGCGTCCCACATATCCCAGAGAGGTTTTAAATATTCAGACCCCATCACCTTTTCCAAATTGTGTTACATTTCAGCATTATTCTAAAATTGATTCAATTGTTTCCCCCCCCCCCCGTCAATCTAAATTCAGCAAAAAAAAGAAACGTCCTCTCACTGTCAATTGCTTTTATTTTCAGCAAACTTAACATGTGTAAATATTTGTTGGAACATAACAAGATTCAATAACAGACATAAACTGAACAAGTTCCACAGACATGTGACTAACTGAAATTGAATAATGTGTCCCTGAACAAAGTGGGGGGGTCAAAATCAAAAGTAACAGTCAGTATCTGGTGTGGCCACCAGCTGCATTAAAGGAGGACTGTAGCATCTAATGATGAAACATGGAGTCTTAAAGGAGGCCTGTAGCTTCTAATGATGAATTACTATGGAGTCTGATGCTTTAACCTTTTCTCAATAGGGGGTGCTGTTTTCACTTTGTAAAAATTTCGTTCCCAAATTAAACTGCCTCGTACTCAATTCTTGCTCGTACAATATGCATACAATATGCATACAAGCAAACTTCCTGTGAGGAAGTGAGAAATCTGAAATCAGGCAGGCTGTTCTGGGGTCAGTTTATTAATTTGCATGTCTTCTATTGGTCGAGATGCACTGCATACGCCTTCCCCTAGATGTCAGCAAATAGTGAGAATTGGAATGGAGTTGCTAGGCAGATCTGAGGCCATATAAATGGGCTTGGAACGTGGGGTGCACTCTTTTCAACATTCGCCATGACGCAAGACAGACCTCAGGATGGCGTTCTGGAAAGCTCCCGTTATAGGCCTTAGATATATCCGGCTCTGATTTTATTCGATATAGGTGTTAAAGACATCATAATGTTGTTATTTTAAACCGAGTTATATCAGTATATTGCGATTTTCGGATATTTCTTTGTGCTGCGTTATAGTGAGTTGGGCACGTCTTCGCCACATGGCTAATGTTTACTGCTAATTCCAAAGTTGAAGGCGACAATCTACAACCGAGCAACGATTCCTCTGGACAAAGGACAACTTGCCCAAGATTCTGATGGGAGCTCATCAAAAAGTAAGAAGTATTTATGATGTTAATTCGTTGTTCTGTTGAAAAATGTGAAACTACTATTCCGCCATTAATTTCGGTGCGGTCTCGTTTTAACGCACGCTGTATGTCGTAGTGACGTTAATTTTAAAAATCTAACACAGCGGTTGCATTAAGAACTAATGTATCTTTCATTTGCTGTCCAACCTGTATTTTTTAGTCAAGTTTATGATTAGTTACTGATTAGATTAGGTGCCTCTCCCAAGATTTCTCCCGACATATTGTTGGCAGCTTGGCTACTATTCTCATTGTATAACCACGATTTGTGCCGCTAAATATGCACATTTTCGAACAAACTCTATATGTATTGTGTAATATGATGTTATAGGACTGTCATCTGAAGAAGTTTGAGAAGGTTAGTGAAAAAATTAATATCTTTTGCTGGTTTATTCGTTATCGCTATTGTTGGCTTGAATCAATGCTGTTGTGTGGTTGGCTATTGTAGTAAGCTAATATAATGCTATATGCTATAAAATCTGAAATATTGGCTGGATTCACAAGATCTTTGTCTTTCATTTGCTGTACGCTGTGTATTTTTCATAAATGTTTTATGATGAGTATTTAGGTAATTCACGTTGGTCTCTGTAGTTATTCTAGTTGCTTTGGTGAGAGTTGTGATGGTGGCTGCAATGTAAAACTATGACTTATACCTTATACTTATACGGTCCCGTGTGGCTCAGTTGGTAGAGCATGGCGCTTGCAACGCCAGGGTTGTGGGTCCATTCCCCACGGGGGGACCAGGATGAATATGTATGAACTTTCCAATTTGTAAGTCGCTCTGGATAAGAGCGTCTGCTAAATGACTTAAATGTTAAATGTACCTGAAATATGCACATTTTTCTAACAAAACATATGCTATACAATAAATATGTTATCAGACTGTCATCTGATGAAGTTGTTTCTTGGTTAGTGACTATTTATATCTTTATTTGGTCGAATTTGTGATAGCTACCTATGCAGTAAAAAAATGGTGGAGAAAAAAAAGTTGTCTTTTGCTATCGTGGTTAGCTAATAGAAATACATAGTATCTTCCCTGTAAAACATTTAAAAAATCAGAAATGATGGCTGGATTCACAAGATGTGTACCTTTCATCTGGTGTCTTGGACTTGTGATTTCATGATATTTAGATGCTAGTATTTACTTGTGACGCTATGCTAGTCAGCTTTTTTACTGATGGGGGTGCTCCCGGATCCGGGATTGTGTGCAAGTAGAAGTTAAAGGAGAAGTTTACCCAAAATCCAGAAACTCATAAGTGATTCCATACATTGAAACTAGTCCAGTGGAGTTTGCCCTCTCCCTCTCCCTGTAGTGCTGTCCTGAAACAGCTGCAAAACGTGACTCGTGACGTTGCTGGATGCGGGCCTCGCTCTGCTGCTTTGCCAGTTAATTTGTTATTTTATTACAGCTATGGCCTTTGTCTTTCACCTGGAGTTGTTCATTTATGTTTGAGAAAAACACACTTTTCAACATAAAACATATACAAAATAAACTCAGCAAAAAAAAATACGGGTCTTTTTCAGGACCCTGTCTTTCAAAGAATATTCGTAAAAATCCAAATAACGTCACAGATCTTCATTGTAAAGGGTTGAAACACTGTTTCCCATGCTTGTTCAATGAACCATGAACAATTAATGAACATGCACCTGTGGAACGGTTGTTAAGACACAAACAGCTTACAGACGGTAGGCTATTAATAACTTCTTGTCAATAGGGGGGCGCTGTTTTCACTTTGGAAAAAATCGTGCCCAAATTAAACGGCCTCGTACTCTGTTCTAGATCATACAATATGCATATTATTATTACTATTGGATAGAAAACACTCAGAAGTTTCTAAAACGGTTTGAATTATATCTGTGAGTAAAACAGAACTCATTTGGCAGCAAACTTCCATACAGGAAGTGAAAAATCTGAAAACGAGACTGTTTCAGGGCCTGTTTTTATTTGTCGATATGTATGCACTTCATACGCCTTCCACTAGATGTCAACAGGCAGTGGAAGGTTGAATGGGGTGTCTAGCTTGATCTGAGACCGAATGAGAGCTTTTGGAGTGACAGGTCCGGTATTTTGTCACATTTCGACAGCGCGCGGGGGATCTCGACATTGTCTTCAGAAAAGCGTTCGGTATACACGGCGAATATCTCCGGCTCTGATTTTATTTGATACATATGATAAAAACATCATAAAGTAGGATTTTTCAACCGCCTTTGATCAGTTTATTCAACGTTTATTGGGACTTTTGGAATTTTCCGTTCTTTGCGACAAGAGATGATGGGAATGTTCGCGCCACATGGCTAGCCAAGGTTGCTAATTCGACAGAAGAAAAGGACATTCTAAAACCAAACAACGATTTATTCTGGACCAAGGACTCCTTGCACAACATTCTGATGGAAGCTCAGCAAAAGTAAGACAACATTTATGATGTTATTTCGTATTTCTGTGTAAAATGTTGACTCCTATTCTCCGCCGTGTTGGTGAGCGCTGTCTCACAATAACGCAAGCTGTATGTTATGGTAAAGTTATTTTTAAAAATCTAACACAGAGGTTGCATTAAGAACCAGTGTATCTTTCATTTGCCATACAACAAGTATTTTTATGTAAAGTTTATGATGAGTTCTTTAATCAGATTAGGTGAGAGTCCAAAATATCTCCGGAGATTCTGGTGAATCGTTGCTACGTATTCACAATGTATAACCAGGATTTGTAGCTATAAATATGCACATTTTCGAACAAAACATAAATGTATTGTATAACATGATGTTATAAGACTGTCATCTGATGAAGTTGTCCAAAGGTTAGTGATTAATTTTATATCTATTGCTGGTTTTTGCGAAAGCTACCTTTGCGGTGAATAAATGCCTTTGTGTGTTTGGCTATTGAGGTAAGCTAATATAATTCTATATTGTGTTTTCGCTGTAAAACACTTTAAAAAAAATCGGAAATATTGGCTGGATTCACAAGATGTTTATCTTTCATTTGCTGTACACCATGTATTTTTCATAAATGTTTTATGATGAGTATTTATGTATTTCACGTTGCTCTCTGTAATTATTCTGGCTGCTTTGCTGCTATTTTTGATGGTGGCTGCAATGTAAAACTATGATTTATACCTCAAATATGCACATTTTCGAAAACAAAACATAAATGTATTGTATAACATGTTATAAGACTGTCATCTGATGAAGTTGTTCAAGGTTAGTGATTCATTTTATCGGTTTTGTGAAAGCTACCTATGCGGTGGAAACATGGTGAAAATATGCGGTTGTGTGTTTGGCTATTGTGGTTAGCTAATAGAAATACATAGTGTTTTCGCTGTAAAACATTTTAAAAATCAGAAATGATGGCTGGATTCACAAGATGTTTATCTTTCATTTGCTGTATTGGACTTGTGATTTCATGAAAATTATATTATATGATATCCCTGTCCCGTTAGGCTAGGCTATGCTAGTCAGCTTTTTTGATGAGGAGGATCCCGGATCCGGGAGGGTGATGAAGTAGAGGTTATTAAGGTTACAGTTATGAAAACTTAGGACTCTAAAGAGGCCTTTCTACTGACTCTGAAAAACACCAAAAGAAAGATGCCCAGGGTCCCTGCTCATCTGCGTGAACGTGCCTTAGGCATGCTGCAAGGAGGCATGAGGACTGCAGATGTGGCCAGGGCAATAAATTGCAATGTCCGTACTGTGAGACGCCTAAGACAGCGCTACAGGGAGACAGGACGGACAGCGCAGTGGCAGACCACGTGTAACAACACCCGCACAGGATCGGTACATCCGAACATCACACCTACAGGTACAGGATGGCAACAACAACTGCCCAAGTTACACCAGGAACGCACAATCCCTCCATTTGTGCTCAGACTAGAGGTCGACCGATTATGATTTTTCACCGCCGATACCGATTATTGGAGGACCAAAAAAAGCCGATACCGATTAATCGGCCGATTATTTTAATTTTATTTGTAATAATGAAAATTACAACAATACTGAATGAACACTTATTTTAACTTAATATAATACATCAATAAAATCAATAAATAATGAAACGTGTTCAATTTGGTTTAAATTATGCTAAAACAAAGTGTTGGAGAAGAAAGTAAAAGTGCAATATGTGCTATGTAAGAAAGCTAACGTTTCAGTTCCTTGCTCAGAACATGAGAACATATGAAAACTGGTGGTTCCTTTTAACATGAGTCTTCAATATTCCCAGGTAAGAAGTTTTAGGTTGTAGTTATTTTAGGAATTATAGGACTATTTCCCGCTATACCATTTGTATTTCATTAACCTTTGACTATTGGATGTTCTTATAGGCACTTTAGTATTGCAAGTGTAACAGTATAGCTTCCGTCCCTCTCCTCGCTCCTCCCTGGGCTCGAACCAGCAACACAACGACAACAGCCACCATCGAAGCAGCGCTACCCATGCAGAGCAAGGGGAACAACTACTAGAAGGCACAGAGCGAGTGACGTTTGAAACGCTATTAGCGCGCGCTAACTAGCTAGCCATTTCTCTTCGGTTACACCAGCCTAATCTCGGGAGTTGATAGGCTTGAAGTCATAAACAGCGCAATGCTTGACGCACAACAAAGAGCAGCTGGCAAAATGCACGAAAGTGCTTTTTGAATGAATGTTTACGCGCCTGCTTCTGCCTACCACCGTTCAGTCAGAAACGTAGATACTTGTATGCTTGTATGCTCAGTCAGATTATATGCAACGCAGGACACGCTAGATAATACCTAGTAATATCATCAAACATGTGTAGTTAACTAGTGGTTATGATTGATTGTTTTTTATAAGATAAGTTTAATGCTAGCTAGCAACTTACCTTGGCTTACTGCATTTGCGTAACAGGCAGTCTCCTTGTGGAGTGGAATGAGATAGAGGCAGGTTGTTATTGCGTTGGACTAGTTAACTGTAATGTTGCAAGATTGGAAACCCCGGGCTGACAAGGTGAAAATCTGTCGTTCTGCCCCTGAACAAGGCAGTTAACTCACCGTTCCTAGGCCGTCATTGAAAATAAGAATGTGTTCTTAACTGACTTGCCTAGTTAATTAAAGGTATCAAAAAAAGAAAAATGGGCAAATCGGCGCCCAAAAATACCGATTTACGATTATGAAAACTTGAAATCGGCCCTAATTAATCGGCCATTCCGATTAATCGGTCGACCTCTAGCTCAGACTGTCCGCAATTGAATGAGAGAGGCTGGACTAAGGGCTTGTAGGCCTGTTGAAAGGCAGGTCCTCACCAGACATCACCGGCAACAACGTCGCCTCTGGGCACAAACCCACCGTCATTGGACCAGACAGGACTGGCAAAAAGTGCTTTTCACTAACAAGTCGCGGTTCTGTCTCTAGGGGTGATGGTCGGATTCACGTTTATCGTCGGATTCGCGTTTATCGTTGAAGGAATGAGCGTTACACCGAGGCCTGCACTTTGGAGCGGGATCGATTTGTAGGTGGAGGGGCCGTCATGGTCTGGGGCGGTGTGTCACAGCATCATCAGACTGAGCTTGTTGTCATTGCAGGCAATCTCAACGGTGTGCGTTACAGGGAAGACATCCTCCTCCCTCATGTGGTACCCTTCCTGCAGGTTCATCCTGACATGACCCTCCAGCATGACAATGCCACCAGCCATACTGCTCCTTCTGTGCATGATTTCCTGCAAGACAGGAATGTTAGTGTTCTGCCATGGCCAGCGAAGAGCCCGGATCTCAATCCCATTGCGCACGTCTGGGACCTGTTGGATCGGAGGGTGAGAGCTAGGGCCATTCCCCCCAGAAATGTCCGAGAACTTGCAGGTGCCTTAGTGGAAGAGTGGGGTAACATCTCACAGCAAGTACTGTCAAATCTGGTGCAGTCCATGAGGAGGAGATGCACTGCAGTACTTAACCTGTTTGGGATAAGGGGCGGCATTTTCACGTTCGGATGAAAAGCGTGCCCAGAGTAAACTTCCTGCTACTCAGGCCCAGAAGCTAATATATGCATATTATTATTAGTATTGGATAGAAAACACTCTAAAGTTTCTAAAACTGTTTGAATTATGTCTGTGAGTATAACAGAACTCAAATGGCAGGCAAAAACCTGAGAAAAATCGAACCAGGAAGTGGGAAATCTGAGGTTTGTAGTTTTCAACTCATTGCCTATCGAATGTACAGCGTCTATGGGGTCATATTGCACTTCCTAAGGCTTCCACTAGATGTCAACAGTCTTAGAACATTGTTTGAGGCTTCTACTGTGAAGGAGGGGGGAATGAGAGCTGTTTCAACCAGAGGTCTGCCAGAGTGGCATGAGCTGATCACGCGCCTACACGTGAGCGCAACCTGCGTCCCATTGCAATTCTAAAGACAAAGGAATTCTCTGGTTGGAACATTATTGTAGATTTATGTTAAAAACATCCTAAAGATTGATTCTATACATCGTTTGACATGTTTCTACGAACTGTAACATACATTTTTGAACTTTTCATCGGAACATTCGCCTGGACTTGCCCGCGCCTCGTGAGTTTGGATTTGTTTACCAAACGCGCTAACAAAAGGAGGTATTTGGACATAAATGTTGGACTTTATCAAACAAAACAAACATTTATTGTGGAACTAGGATTCCTGGGAGTGCATTCTGATGAAGATCATCAAAGCGAATATTTAAATCGCTATTTCTGACTCAACAACATGGCGGGTATCTGCATGGCTTGTGTCTGAGCGCCGTACTCGGATTATTGCATGGTTTGCTTTTTCCGTAAAGCTTTTTTGAAATCTGACACAGCGGTTGCATTAAGGAGAAGTATCTCTATAATTCTGTGCATAATACTTGTATCAACTTTTATAAGTTTATTATGAGTATTTCTGTAAATTGATGTGCCTCTGAAAATTTGCAGGATGTTTTCGATGCACAACATTACTGACCATAAAGCGCCAATGTAAACTGAGATTTTTGGATATAAATATGCACTTTATCGAACAAAAGATACATGTATTGTGTAACATGAAGTCCTATAAGTGCCATCTGATGAAGATCATCAAAGGTTAGTGATAAATTTAAATGAATCTATATTTCTGCTTTTTGTGACTCCTCTCTTTGGCTGGAAAATGTCTTTGTGTGTTTTTGTGACTAGGCTCTGACCTAACATAATTATATGGTGTGCTTTCGCTGTAAAGCTTTTTTGAAATCGGACACGATGGGTAGATTAACAAGAAGTTAAACTTTAATTTGGTGTATTGCACTTGTGAATGCATCAAAGTTACATATTTCAAAAAAATATTTTTGAATTTAGCGCTCTGCCTTTTCAGCGGAATGTTGTCGAGGGGTTCCACTAGCCATAAGAAGTTTTAAGACTCCATAATGTTTCATCATTAGATGCTACAGTCCTTCTTTAACTTATTATGGCTGAAGGGGCAGTATTGAGTAGCTTGGATGAAAGGTGCCCATATCAAACGGCCTGCTCCTCAGTCATAGTTGCTAATATTTGCATATTATTATTAGTATTGGATAGAAAACACTCTAAAGTTTCTAAAACTGTTTGAATTATGTCTGTGAGATTAACAGACCTCATATTGGCAGGCAAAATCCTCAGTTGAAATCAAAACAGGAAGTCAGAAATCTGAGCTTGTATGTATTCACCAGAGTCCCTAAAGAAATTCCCTTGAGATATGAGTTTGCACTGCCTATGGGTTCCACTAGATGTCAACCATCAATATAAATTATAATGAGACTTCTATGATGTTGTGGGAGAGAATGAGAGCAGAATCAGTCAGGTGTACATCAAGCAGCCATTTTCTGATCATGCTTTTTCCTCATTCCTCAAGAAGACAAGAAAGAATACTCCGGTTGGAACTTTATTGAAGCTATATGTTAAAAACATCCTAATGATTGATTGTGTACTTAGTTTGAAATGTTTCTCCGACCGGTAATATCACTTTTTGTCCGATATAACGCTGACCAGAATTAGTGTTTGGATATGTAAACCAGACGCGCTAACAAAAGAAGGTATTTGGACATAAATAACGGATTTTTTCAAACAAAACAAACATTTATTGTGGACCTGGGATTCCTGGTGTGCTTTCTGATGTAGATCATCAAAGGTAAGGGAATATTTATCATATATTTTCTTGTTTATTTTGACGCCATCTTTGCGGCTCTGGTGTTTTACTTTTGAGCGCCGTCTCAGATTATAGCGTGGGTTTCTTTTCCGTAAAGTTTTTTTTAAATCTGACACAGCGGTTGCATTAAGGAGAGGTATATCTATAATTCCATGTGTATAACTTGTATTATCATCTATTTATGATGAGTATTTCTGTTGAAACGATGTGGCTATGCAAAGTTACTTGATGTTTTTGCAACTAGTGAATCTAGTCGCCTCAATGTAAACTCAGATTTTTTTATATAAATATGAATTTAATCAAACAAAACATGCATGTATTGTGTAACATGAAGTCCTATGAGTGTCATCTGATGAAAATAATCAAAGGTTAGTGATTCATTTGATCTGTATTCAGGTTTTTGTGAAGCTATCTTTAGCTGAAAAAAATGGCTGTGATTATTGTGGTTTTGTGGTGACCTAACATAATCGTTTGTAGTGCTTTCGCTGAAAAGCCTATTTGAAATCGGACACTTTGGTGGGATTAACAACAAGATTACCTTTAAAATGATATAAGACACATGAATGTCTGAGGAATTTTAATTATGAGATTTCAGTTTTTTTTTTATTTGGCGCCCTGCACTTTCACTGGCTGTTGTCATATCATCCCGTTACCGGGATTGCAGCCTTAAGACTCCATCATGTTTCATCATTAGATGCTAAAGTCCTCCTTTATGACTCCATCATGTTTAGAATGTGTCTGGAAGCGCTACTCTATCTATCCTACTCTCATCCTTTCGGTTTTAATAATATTTTATAATAATAATAATGTTATAATACGTAATAACTAACTTTAATAACTAGGGTTAATACCTGCCTGGCTCCCCAACAAAATCTTTATCTTTACCCCCCTCTAACAATACCGCTACAGAATTAGCATAGTAGGCCTTGTAACTTAAGGTCATCTGAAATATTTTGGACTAACTAACTATTCCTTGCCACCCATTCTGAAACTCACTGCAGCTCTTTGTTAAGTGTTGCTGTCATTTCAGTTGCTGTGGTAGCTGACGTGTACAGTGTTGCGTCATCCGCATACATAGACACACTGGCTTTACTCAAATGTCGTTGGCATGTCGTTGGTAAAGATTGAAAAAGTAGGTGCCAAACAGCTGGCCCTGTGGAATTCCTGATTCTACCTTGATTTTGTTGTACAGGCTTCCATTAAAGAACACTCTCTGTGTTCTGTTAGACAGGTAGCTCTGGGGCGGCAGGTAGCCTAGTGGTTAGAGCGTTAGGCCAGTAACCAAAAGGTTGCTGGATCGAATCCCCGAGCTGACAAGGTAAAACTCCGTCGTTCTGTCCCTGAACAAGACAGTTAACCCACTGTTCCTAGGCCGTCATTGAAAATAAGAATTTGTTCTTAACCAACTTGCCTAGTTAAATAAAGGTTACATTTTTTTTTTTAAAGCTCTTTATCCACAATATAGCAGGGGGTGTAAAGCCATACGTTTTTTTCAGCAGCAGACTATGATCGATACTGTCAAAAGTCGCAATGAAGTCTAACAAAACAGCCCCAACAATATTTCTATCGTCATCAACTTCTCTCAGCCAATCAGTCATTTGTAAGTGCTATGCTTATTGAATGTCCTTCCCTATAAGCTGAAAGTCTCAATTTGTTAACTGTAAAATAGCATTGTATCTGGCCAAACTATTTTTTCCAAAAAATGTAAGGGTTGGTAATGCGCTGATTGGTCGGCTATTTAAGCCAGTAAAGGGAGCTTTACTATTATTGGTTAGTGGAATGACTTTAGCTTCCCTCCAGGCCTGAGGGCACACACTTTCTAGTAGGCTTACATTAAAGACAAGGCAAATAGGAGTGGCAATATCGGCCGCTATTATCCTCAATTTTCCATCCACGTTGTCAGACACCGGTGACATGTCATTGTTGATTTTTTTGCCCAAAATTTTATTGAAGATGCTCCATTTTTTTTCCCGATCATTCTTAATGTCATTTATCTGTTTCATAGTGTAGTTTCTTCTTCTTTTTATTTAGTCACATGATTTCTCAATTTGCAATACGTTTGCCAATCAGTTATACAGCCAGATCTATTTGCCATCTCTTTAGCCTCTTCATCATACCATTTTTTAATTCCTTATCAATCCACGTGGATTTAACAGTGTTTACAGTAATATTCTTAATGGGTGCATTCTTATTAGTAACTGGGATAAGCATTTTCAAATGTGTCAAGGGCAGCGTCTGGTTGCTCATCATTACACACCACGGACCAAAAAATATTATTTACATCAACAACATAGGAATCACTACAAAACTTATTGTATGAACTCTTTTACACAATATTAGGCCCAGCCTTTGGAACTGTGGTTTTCCTAGACATGGCTACTATATTGTGATCACTACATCTGATGGATCTGGATACTGCTTTAAAACACATTTCTGCAGCATTAGTAAAGATATGATCAAAACATGATGATTTCATTCCTCTACTGTTTGTAACTACCCTGGTAGGTTGACTGATAACCTGAACAAGGTTGACGGCACTGGTTACAGTTTGAAGCTTTCTCTTGAGTGGGCAGCCTGATCACAGCTTTCCTCCAGTATTAATTAATTAACAGTGTCTGGAGTTTAGTTTGCCTGTTCAACAGTCTTGTAAAGATAGGGGGGTTGACTGGGACAGGCAATGTAACATCCATGTTTTAAGGAAAAGTTTTTGTAAAACAAGCACCTTACATCAGATTATCTTGAAACTTTCTCTCTAAATCTAACTTTCATCAAGGTTTTATATGGTCTATTGGTTTCTCTCTTTTCATTGGCAGAATCCTTTTTCAGTGTTATGATATTCATAACATCCATATCCACCAGACTATCTTCCTGTCAACAAACAGAACTCTGCTGGTTGTCCTGGTAACAGATACCAGTGGGCAGATCTATTTATTTGTTCAAACTAAACTACAGCACTTACTTTGATGAGTCAAATCTGATCCTATCTTCTCTCCTCCTCCTCTCACAGTTCCACTCAGCCCCGTTGTTTTCCTGCAGTCCACCAGCAGCACAGACAACCTCTTCATACCCAGCAGTACGGCGCTACCGGGAGAGGCACGACACGGGGACTCCGGGAGGGAGGAAGGGCTAGCGTTGTCCTGGTAATCATAAAGAGGGGACAGACACATATAATTATGGATGCTGATGTCACTGTTGACATGAAGTGCTTTACAGACACCCAGCCCAGACCCAGATAGAGCAAGCTGTATGCTAGACCAGACCAAGCTGTACCATCTGATGTTCTGATCTGGAGAGACTCTTCTCTGACTCGTCAGCATCAGGATGTTGTTGAGGCTCCCCAAAGGATCCACGATAGTCACGTCTCTCTCCTGTGCGAACGAGAACAGCAAACAGACGTAAACTTATGACCATCTATTACAATCAAGAGGCATGAATATGTCTAAAATGGCCCTTTTCATCATGATTTTGTCAAATATTGTTTGTGTTGCAAATGCATAGGGTCAATTCCAAAAAATGGGTGCCTTTAACATCCCTTTGATATTTTAAGTAGATTTTAAAAGCCTGTTATATTAGATGAGGTGAACTTTAATGTAGACCACATGGAGAATGAGAATTCAATAATCAAAGTCCCAAAAACATATGTACCAATGGCAGATGGCCCCTTAAACAATTCCTACAGTACTGAACAACATATTCAAGTGTAGAACTGAAGTAGAATGTCCCTTTAAAACCCCCACATTAGTTCAACAACTGCATTATGCCCGTACTCACTGGTGTTAATCTGATCTTCAGCCTCCTCCTTTTTCACTCCCAAAACGTCTTCCTCCTCTTTTATTGAGATAGCCTCCTCTTCCTCTTTTGCTCTAAAAGGTTCTTCCTCTTCTTTCACTACATTCTCTTCTTTCAATGTTATGGCATCTTCCTCCTTTTTGATTCTGAAAGCTTCTACCTCCTCCTCTTCCACTTTGACAACCTCTTTCCCATCTTCCCCTTTCACTGTAATATCATCCTCTTCTTCTTTCAATGTGATAGACTCATCTTCCTCCCTATTCATGCTGAAAGCTTCTTCCACTCCTTTCACCAGAGTCTCTTTCTCCGTCGAGCTTAGTGAGCTCATGCTCCGGTCGATTAGCCTAGTACATTATCAATTTACCACATTTGCTAATTTAACAGGCAAATTACGTTTAAATGAACTAGTAGAAAGGTAAACAGAATTATATTCAAAACACTAAGAGTAATATACACAAGATTGGTCTAAAGAGCTCCAATGTTTCGGTTTTATGTTCGCTAGCAAACCACCACGTTGGTTAAATCAGAAGCCTTTTGTCGCTGTTGAAGAAGCCTCCTGTCCCGTCCACTAAATTATACGTCACGCAAGAAGCATCACCTGAAATACTCATATCGCCATCTACTGACTGGAGTGGGTAATGCAGATTGGAAAAGTATTATTTACAATGTTTATTCTGGCAAGCAATGTCATGAGAAGTAATTTAAAAACAACCAGATGTTATGTTTTCTCTTACTTCTTACAGCCAATACTTTCCTCCAGGGCTGACCTGCCCATTAGGTAGGATTAGGTGACAGATTGATGAGTATTCATTTTTTGTCATAGTTATTCTGAACCCACTGCCTGCAAGTTGACATTAAATTAGCCTCAGTGATTTGTATTTTCCTTAAACTTTCTGAAGAGGAAACAGCCCGGAAATCCCCCTGTCTGAGTGCATTTGTCTACCACTATGTTTAGCTGTTAGCGATGATGCTAATGACAACCATCTTCTGGTTGATAGAAAAGTTCTCACACAAACCTTGTCAATTAAATGTTAACTACAAAGTAGTCTATAACTACCTGGCAGAATGATATCATGATTATTTGCATCAATCCAGTTGTGATTTGTTCAGCAAACACTGCAATCACATGTGTGCTACAGAGACACCACTAACCAAGCAAGGCTCTTGCTGGTGCCTCTTGAATTAAAGGGTATCTACAAACAAAAATTAATTTTATTTCAAAAGTGGTCTCCTGATGTAGTTTGAGTATTGTTGAGGACTTAGAACATCCAATGTTGTTGTTTTTCTATTAACAGTGTGATTTAGAGAGAAAAACAGAAAAACAGGGACAAATCAGAAACCTGGAAAAACCTAAACGGAGAAAATGGAATTAGGTTAAAAAAAGAAAAGAAAACAGATTTTATACAGATCTTATACATAGATAGAGATGTTATAGAGCCCTAAATAATGTAGAAATGTTCTCTTATTACTGGATTATCTAGGGATAGTGTAGAGTAACAGCTGTGTCCTGAAGTGACCTTTAACCTCCCTGCTCCTCAATACTTCTTCCACTGGATCAAAGCTTCAGCCAAGTAGGATACATGATAGTGGCAACACATGGAGCTGGGTTGGATATAGTCATGGTAGGATACATGATAGTGGCAACACATGGACCCGGGTTGGATATAGTAATGGTAGGATACATGATAGTGGAAACACATGGAGTAGGGTTTGATATAGTCATGGTAGGATACATGATAGTGGTAACACATGGAGTTGGGTTGGATATAGTCATGGTAGGATACATGATAGTGGCAACACATGGAGTAGGGTTGGATATAGTCATGGTAGGATACATGATAGTGGCAACACATGGAGTAGGGTTGGATATACATGATAGTGGTAACACATGGAGTAGGGTTGGATATACATGATAGTGGAAACACATGGAGTAGGGTTTGATATAGTCATGGTAGGATACATGATAGTGGTAACACATGGAGTAGGGTTTGATATAGTCATGGTAGGATACATGATAGTGGCAACACATGGAGTAGGGTTTGATATAGTCATGGTAGGATACATGATAGTGGCAACACATGGAGTAGGGTTGGATATAGTCATGGTAGGATACATGATAGTGATAACACATGGAGTAGGGTTTGATATGGTCATGGTAGGATACATGATAGTGGAAACACATGAAGTAGGGTTTGATATAGTCATGGTAGGATACATGATAGTGGCAACACATGGAGTTGGGTTGGATATAGTCATGGTAGGATACATGATAGTGGCAACACATGGAGTTGGGTTTGATATAGTCATGGTAGGATACATGATAGTGGCAACACATGGAGTAGGGTTGGATATAGTCATGGTAGGATACATGATAGTGATAACACATGGAGTTGGGTTGGATATATTCATGGTAGGATACATGATAGTGGCAACACATGGAGTTGGGTTGGATATAGTCATGGTAGGATACATGAGTGGCAACATGGAGTAGGGTTTGATATAGACATGGTAGGATACATGATAGTGATAACACATGGAGTAGGGTTTGATATAGTCATGGTAGGATACATGATAGTGGAAACACATGAAATAGGGTTTGATATAGTCATGGTAGGATACATGATAGTGATAACACATGGAGTTGGGTTGGATATAGTCATGGTAGGATACATGATAGTGGCAACACATGGAGTTGGGTTGGATATAGTCATGGTAGGATACATGATAGTGGCAACACATGGAGTTGGGTTGGATATAGTCATGGTAGGATACATGATAGTGATAACACAGGGAGTAGGGTTGGATATAGTCATGGTAGGATACATTATAGTGATAACACATGGAGCAGGGTTTGATATAGTCATGGTAGGATACATGATAGTGGAAACACATGAAGTAGGGTTTGATATAGTCATGGTAGGATACATGATAGTGGTAACATGTGGAGTAGGGTTGATATAGTCATGGTAGGATACATGATAGTGGCAACACATGGAGTAGGGTTTGATATAGTCATGGTAGGATACATGATAGTGGTAACATGTGGAGTTGGGTTTGATATAGTCATGGTAGGATACATGATAGTGGCAACACATGGAGTAGGGTTTGATATAGTCATGGTAGGATACATGATAGTGGAAACACATGAAGTAGGGTTTTATATTATCATGGTAGGATACATGATAGTGGTAACATGTGGAGTAGGGTTGATATAGTCATGGTAGGATACATGATAGTGGCAACACATGGAGTAGGGTTTGATATAGTCATGGTAGGATACATGATAGTGGTAACATGTGGAGTAGGGTTGATATAGTCATGGTAGGATACATGAGTGGCAACACATGGAGTTGGGTTTGATATAGTCATGGTAGGATACATGATAGTGGAAACACATGGAGTAGGGTTTGATATAGTCATGGTAGGATACATGATAGTGGAAACACATGGAGTAGGGTTTGATATAGTCATGGTAGGATACATGATAGTGATAACACAAGGAGTAGGGTTTGATATGGTCATGGTAGGTTACATGATAGTGGCAACACATGGAGTAGGGTTGGATATACATGATAGTGGAAACACATGGAGTAGGGTTTGATATAGTCATGGTAGGATACATGATAGTGGTAACACATGGAGTAGGGTTTGATATAGTCATGGTAGGATACATGATAGTGGCAACACATGGAGTAGGGTTTGATATAGTCATGGTAGGATACATGATAGTGGCAACACATGGAGTAGGGTTGGATATAGGCATGGTAGGATACATGATAGTGATAACACATGGAGTAGGGTTTGATATGGTCATGGTAGGTTACATGATAGTGGAAACACATGAAGTAGGGTTTGATATAGTCATGGTAGGATACATGATAGTGGCAACACATGGAGTTGGGTTGGATATAGTCATGGTAGGATACATGATAGTGGCAACACATGGAGTTGGGTTTGATATAGTCATGGTAGGATACATGATAGTGGTAACACATGGAGTAGGGTTTGATATAGTCATGGTAGGATACATGATAGTGATAACACATGGAGTTGGGTTGGATATATTCATGGTAGGATACATGATAGTGGCAACACATGGAGTTGGGTTGGATATAGTCATGGTAGGATACATGATAGTGGCAACATGGAGTAGGGTTTGATATAGACATGGTAGGATACATGATAGTGATAACACATGGAGTAGGGTTTGATATAGTCATGGTAGGATACATGATAGTGGAAACACATGAAATAGGGTTTGATATAGTCATGGTAGGATACATGATAGTGATAACACATGGAGTTGGGTTGGATATAGTCATGGTAGGATACATGATAGTGGCAACACATGGAGTTGGGTTGGATATAGTCATGGTAGGATACATGATAGTGGCAACACATGGAGTTGGGTTGGATATAGTCATGGTAGGATACATGATAGTGATAACACATGGAGTAGGGTTGGATATAGTCATGGTAGGATACATGATAGTGATAACACATGGAGCAGGGTTTGATATAGTCATGGTAGGATACATGATAGTGGAAACACATGAAGTAGGGTTTGATATAGTCATGGTAGGATACATGATAGTGGTAACATGTGAAGTAGGGTTTGATATAGTCATGGTAGGATACATGATAGTGGTAACATGTGGAGTAGGGTTGATATAGTCATGGTAGGATACATGATAGTGGCAACACATGAAGTAGGGTTTGATATAGTCATGGTAGGATACATGATAGTGGTAACATGTGGAGTAGGGTTGATATAGTCATGGTAGGATACATGAGTGGCAACACATGGAGTTGGGTTTGATATAGTCATGGTAGGACACATGATAGTGGAAACACATGGAGTAGGGTTTGATATAGTCATGGTAGGATACATGATAGTGATAACACAAGGAGTAGGGTTTGATATGGTCATGGTAGGTTACATGATAGTGGCAACACATGGAGTTGGGTTTGATATAGTCATGGTAGGATACATGATAGTGGCAACACATGGAGTAGGGTTGGATATAGTCATGGTAGGATACATGATAGTGATAACACATGGAGTAGGGTTTGATATGGTCATGGTAGGATACATGATAGTGGCAACACATGGAGTTGGGTTGGATATAGTCATGGTAGGATACATGATAGTGGCAACACATGGAGTTGGGTTTGATATAGTCATGGTAGGATACATGATAGTGGCAACACATGGAGTAGGGTTTGATATAGTCATGGTAGGATACATGATAGTGGAAACACATGAAGTAGGGTTTGGTATAGTCATGGTAGGATACATGATAGTGGTAACATGTGGAGTAGGGTTGATATAGTCATGGTAGGATACATGATAGTGGCAACACATGGAGTAGGGTTTGATATAGTCATGGTAGGATACATGATAGTGGTAACATGTGGAGTAGGGTTGATATAGTCATGGTAGGATACATGATAGTGGCAACACATGGAGTAGGGTTTGATATAGTCATGGTAGGATACATGATAGTGGAAACACATGAAGTAGGGTTTGGTATTGTCATGGTAAGCAAAATACTTTACTCAACATATTGTGCAGCTTTCTGTTGCGGGATCTTTTTATGGGGGGGGGGGGGGGGGGGGGGCCCTTTGTTGTTTACACTTCACACACATGGTTATGGGCTTAAGAATTAAGAATTTGTTCTTAACTGACTTGCCGAGTTAAATATAAAACATTTAAATGACAAAGGAAAAACAGGTTTATAGAAACATTTATTAAAGATAAAAAATATACCTTCTTTACATAACAGTAAGTATTCAGACCCTTTATTATGAGACTGTCAGAGTAAAAACCAAGCCATGAGGTAGAAGGAATTGTCTGTAGAGCTCCGAGACAGGATTGGGTCGGGCCACAGATCTTGGGAAGGGTACCAACACATTTCTGCAGCATTGGAGGTCCCAAAGAACAGAGTGGCCTCCATCAATCTAAAATGGAAGAAGTTTGGAACCACCAAGACTCTTCCTAGAGCTTGCTGCACGGCCAAACTGAGCAGTCGGGGGAGATGGGCCTTGGTCAGGGAAGTGACCAAGAATCTGATGGTCACTCTGACAGAGCTTTAGAGTTCCTCTGTGGAAATGGGAGAACCTTCCAGAAGGACAACCATCTCTCCACCTCTCCACCAATCAAGCCTTTATGGTAGAGTGGCCTGACGGAAGCCACTCCTCAGTCAAAGGAACATGACAGCCCACTTGGAGTTTGCCAAAAGGCACCAAAAGGACTTTCAGACCATGAGAAACCAGATTCTCTCGTCTGATGAAACCAAGATTGAACTCTTTGGCCTGAATGCCAAGCGTCACGTCTGGAGGAAACCTGGCACCATCCCTAGGGTGAAGCATGGTGGTGGCAGCGTCATGCTGTGGTGATGTTTTTCAGCGGCAGGGACTAGGAGACTAGTCAGGATCAAGGGAAAGATGAACTGAGCAAAGTACAGCGAGATCCTTGATGAAAACCTGCTCCAGAGCGCTCAGGACCTCAAACTGAGGGCGAAGGTTCACCTTCCAACAGGACAACAACCCTAAGCACACAGCCAAGACAATGCAGTAGTGGCTTCGAGTCAAGTCTCTGAATGTCCTTGAGTGGCCGAGCCAGAGCCTGGACTTGAACCCGATCTAACATCTCTGGAGAGACCTGAAAATAGCTGTGCAGCAACACTCCCCATCCAACCTGAAACCTGACAAAGCTTGAGAGAATCTGCAGAAAAGAATGGGAGAAACTCCCCAAATACAGGTGTGCCAAGCTTGTAGCATCATACCCAAGAAGACTCAATGCTGTAATCGCTGCCAAAGGTGCTTCGACAAAGTACTGAGTAAAGGGTCTGAATAGTTATGTAAATGTTATTTTTCAGTTTTTTATTTTTTAAATAATTAGCAACAATTTCTAAAGACCTGTTTTTGTTTTGTCGTTATGGGATATTGTGTGTAGATTGATGAGAGGGAAAAAATGATTTAACTTTTACCGCCTCAGAAACCCGGATCCGGGATCACCCCCCACCCCCCCCACACTGATTAGCATCGCTAGCATAGCGTCACAATTAAATAGTAGCATCTAAATATCATTAAATCACAAGTCCAAGACACCAAATGAAAGATACAGATCTTGTGAATAAAGCCACCATTTCAGATTTTTTAAATGTTTTACAGGGAAGACAAAATATGTAAATCTATTAGCTAACCCCGTTAGCAAAATACACCACTTTTCTAACTCCATCAGTTTCTTACTCCATCAGGTGCTATCACCAATTCGGCCAAATAAAGATATTGATAGCCACTAACCAAGAAAAAACCTCATCAGATGACAGTCTGATAACATATTTATTGTATAGCATAGGTTTTGTTAGAAAAATGTGCATATTTCAGGTATAAATCATAGTTTGCAATTGCAGCCACCATCACAAATCTCCCCAAAGCGACTAGAATTACTACATAGAGCAACGTGTATTACCAATTTACTCATCATAAAACATTTCTTAAAAATACACAGCTCACAGCAATGGATAGACACAGATCTTGTGAATTCAGACAATATTTCAGATTTTCAAAGTGTCTTACAGCGAAAACACAATAAATCGTTATATTAGCATACCACATATGCAAACGTTACCCGACCATTGATTCAAGCCAAAGAGAGCGATATCGTTATCATCGCCAAAATATATTAATTTTTTCACTAACCTTCTCAGAATTCTTCCGATGACACTCCTGTAACATCATATTACACAATCCATATAGAGTTTGATCGAAAATGTGCATATTTAGCCGCACAATTCGTGGTTACACAACGTGATTAGTGGGCAAAAAATCAAGCAATTTGCCCGGCGCCATTTTGGAAAGGCACCTAATCTTATCGAAAACTATTCATAAACTTGACTAAAAAAATACAGGTTGGACATGAAATGAAAGATGCATTAGTTATTAATGCAACCGCTGAGTTAGATTTTTTAAATTAACGTTACTAGACATACAGTGTGCGTTACAGCCAGACTAGTGCCGCAATAATGGCGTCACTAGTCGCCATTATTGAGTTTACATTTTTCCACATAAAAACGGAATAACATCATAAATAGCTCTTACTTTTCGACGAGCTTCCATCAGAATCTTGGCCAAGTGGTCCTTTGTCCAAAAGAATCGTTGCTTGGTTGTAAAACGTTGCATTCAACTTCTGATATAGCAGCTAACAATAGCTAACAATAGCTATTTTGCCCCAACGTGTCCAAATCCTCAAGACGCAATACTGAGGAAATTCCGAAAAATAGCAATATACTCGCATAATCTGATATAACTCGGTTTAAAATAGCTTCGTTATGATGTTTCTAAAACCTATATCGAATTAAATTACAGACGGATACATCTAACGTTGATAATTGAGCGTTTGAAAATGGCATCCTGAGGTCCCTCTCTGCGCAATGGTCAGCGTCGAAAAGAGGGCGCACCTCACTCCTTGGCCTTTTATAACCTCTGAGAGCTACGTAGCAAGCCCATTCCACTTCTCATTGGTTACTGACATCCAGGGGAAGGCGGGTGCAGTTCATGTCGTTCCATAGGATACACACAGACCTTTAAAACTGATCTGAGACCAGAGCTTCGCTCTCAGACCTTCGCAGTACCTGTCATGGATTTCGCTGTAGAAAGAGTTCTGGGTCACCCACAGACATAATTCCAACGGTTTATGAAACTAGAGAGTGTTTTCTATCCAATAGAATTAATAATATGCATATTGTACGAGCAAGAATTGAGTACGAGGCAGTTTAATTTGGCGACACCCA
Organism: Salvelinus namaycush; assembly: GCF_016432855.1. Taxonomy (NCBI): domain Eukaryota; kingdom Metazoa; phylum Chordata; class Actinopteri; order Salmoniformes; family Salmonidae; genus Salvelinus; species Salvelinus namaycush. The sequence goes on along the minus strand of NC_052308.1, from coordinate 73,362,733 downwards.
GAAAAAAAAAATGCTAACTGCTCCCCCTATTGACAAAAGGTTAATACACAATAGAATAAGGCTGTAATGTAACAAAATGTGGAAAAAAGTCAAGGGGTCTGAATACTTTCTGAAGGCATTGTATATAGCCATGTTATAAAGTATGAAAAGGCTTGTTCATTCACATGTCATGAATTCACTATGACATCATCATATTTGTATATATCCTAATTAAACAACTTTTGATGGAAACATGGTTATTATTTATTTAACAATGTAAGTCAACTGAGAACACATTCTCATTTACAGCAACAACCTGGGGAATAGTTACAGGGGAGAGAAGGGAGGATGCATGAGCCAAATTGTAAACAGTTTCCTCCCATGCATGCTGTTCTCAGTTGACGTCCCATCTGAAAGATGGCACCCGACACAAGGCAATGTCCCCAATCTGAATACTTTCCAAAGGCACTGGAAGTGATTGAGGAGACACCGTAATTGCTATATTCTAATTAAAATGATTGACCCATAAGAGAACACATGACCAAAGCAAGGCGTGACCATTTAGAAATAAAACAATATTCTTAATGATAAACATAATCTAATAAACAAATGTTTGCATAACCAACCAGGACCAACCCTGTTTAGCTTCAGAAGCAAGCCAAGCTTCAGAAGCAAGCCAGCTGTGGGAAGTAGGGTGGTATGCTGCTGGCTCCAAAATCAAGCTATATACAGCATAATTGTTTTCCCCTCAGGAAGCTCTGGTAAACAGTTGATGTAGTACACTGCTGCCACCACCAGGCCTGGAGGGCATTCTGACTTTGTTGATAGCGAGTTGTGTTGCTAAAAACGTAGCAGCTAACTAACTGGCTACTGATCAACCTATTGTGTGTATTGAACATTCACATTCATATTGGACAGCCTTACCTGTATAGTAGCACCAACACCCATCAGCCCAATCTCTTCTTGATGTCAAAGCTGCAGTGTATTGTTGCTATAGGAGTATTAAATTAATGAATAATCCTATTTATTTAAAGCCACGCTAAGATGTCACCATACTATTCCTTTAAAGCCCCTCTGTCAGATATAAATCATCAGAGTGGGAAACCAACTGACATGGAAACAATGGAGCAAATGTATCACTATCAGAGGGGTGTATTATGACATCAGATAGAACTACTCAGACATTCCAAATATCACTTGATTATCAGAGGGGTGTATTATGACATCAGATAGAACCCCGCCCACATTCCACTGAAAAGGCAGCGCGCGAAATTCAAAAAAAAAAAAACGAAATATTTTGCTTTCACACATTAACAAGTCCAATACAGCAAATGAAAGATAAACATCTTGTGAATCCAGCCAACATGTCCGATTTTTTAAATGTTTTACAGCGAAAACACCACGTATATTTATGTTAGCTCACCACCAAATACAAAAAAGCACAGACATTTCTTTCACAGCACAGGTAGCTTGCACAAAACCAACCAAACTAACCAAGAACCAACCAAACTAACCAAGAAACAACTTCATCAGATGACAGTCTTATAACATGTTATACAATAAATCTATGTTTTGTTCGAAAAATGTGCATATTTCAGGTATAAATCATAGTTTTACATTGCAGCTACAATCACAAATAGCACCGAAGCAGCTAGAACAATTACAGAGACCAACATGAAATACCTAAATACTCATCATAAAACATTTATGAAAAATACATGGTGTACAGCAAATGAAAGACAAACATCTTGTGAATCCAGCCAATATTTCAGATTTTTTAAGTGTTTTACAGCGAAAACATAATATAGCATTATATTAGCTTACCACAATAGCCAAAAACACAACCCATTTATCAGCAGCAAAAGTTAGCGATCGCAAAAAAACAGCAAAAGATATATAATTTTTCACTAACCTTGACAAGCTTCATCAGATGACAGTCCTATAACATCAGGTTATACAATACACTTATGTTTTGTTCGAAAATGTGCATATTTAGAGCTGAAATCCGTGGTTATACATTGTGAAAACGTAGCAACTTTTTTCCAGAATCTCCGGATATATTTCTGACACTCACCTATTCTGACCAAATAACTCATCATAAACTTTACTAAAAAAGACATGTTGTACAGCAAATGATAGATACACTAGTTCTTAATGCAATCGCCGTGTTAGAATTCTAAAAATAACTTTAGCACGACATACAGCTTACGTTATAGCGAGACAGCGCCCAAAATCAGGGCGGAAAATAATACTAAACATTTGACAGAAATACGAAATAACATCATAAATGGGTCCTACTTTTGCTGAGCTTCCATCAGAATCTTGTACAAGGGGTCCTTTGTCCAGAATAATCGTTGTTTGGATTTAGAATGTCCTCTTCGTCTGTCGAATTAGCAACCAAAGCTAGCCAAGTGGCGCGAAGCTGTCCATCGTCACCAAACGCAGAGAACGGAACACGCCAAAACTCCCGATAAACTTTCAATAATCTGATAAAACTATATTGAAAAAACATACTTTACGATGATATTATCACATTTATCAAATAAAATCAAAGCCGGAGATAATAGCCGTCTATAACGAAAGCTTTTCAGAAGGCAATCCAGAGTTCCTTCCCGCGCCTTCCTGAACAAAGGAAATTGGGGTCATGTCATTCCAAGAGCTCTCTTTTGACCTCAGATCAAGCTATACACTCCATTTCACCTCTCACTGCCTATTGACATCTAGTGGAAGGCGTATGAAGTGCATGTTTATCCATAGATTTCAAGCAAATGAATAGGGAGGCCCTGGAACACAGCCTCGATTTCAGATTTTTCACTTTCTGACAGGAAGTTTGCTGCAAAATTAGTTCTGTTTTACTCACAGATATAATTCAAACGGTTTTAGAAACCTGAGAGTGTTTTCTATCCAATAGTAATAATAATATGCATATTGTACGAGCAAGAATTGAGTACGAGGCAGTTTAATTTGGGAACGATTTTTTACAAAGTGAAAACAGCGCCCCCATATCCCAAACAGGTTTTAACTTGTATTTTTCCATTCGGCACATGGGAATTCAACAGCAAAAGTATTTTTTGGTCTCGTAAAGCCTTTGATCAGCAATAAGTCTGTCTGATAAAAACATTTCTTGTGGAAAAATGCATATATTGTGTAATGCAGATTTTAGAATATTCACATGAACATCTGTTGCAAATTACATGGAAACTTAGCTACTAAGGTGGATATTGATCCAACACCTGCCGCTTATTCAAACCAGCCCACTAGGCACAAACGTCAGTTCAACATCAAGTTTCTATTTACATTTCTTTGAGTCGTCAACTAAAGTCAAATCAACATAAAATGTCACCTGTCATTGGATTTAGGTTGCAAGTCCATGAAACAAAAGGTGTTTTGTTGAAATGACGTGGAAACGTTTATTCAACCAGTGGAAGCTTGCACCCAGGAAAGTGGAACGAGGAACTCTTCTTTGAGACAATGATGAAACAGCAATCCGTGGGAGAGTTGTGGTGGATATTATAAAATAAGGATCTGCTGGAGTCCAAGTCAAACCAAGATTCTTTATTTCTGAGCTCAGAGAGAATAACAGTTACACAGCGCAGTGTAGACAGTTTGAATTCCTGAAGCATTAGGTGATGAGCACATATCTTTATAGTTTCCTGTTCCTGGGAGGGACTTTATTCATACAAAGACGCAGGGGCAGCTGGTTTGCAACGCAGGATGATACTCCCAGGAACAGGAGATTATAATAGGTCAGTTTCACAAAGTTCGTCTGTGGTGGTTAATTTCTGTATTACCAAATGAGGAGAGACAAACTTCACACACCAATCAGAGTTATACTTAAACTACATCTTTAATCATAAGATCTTTGCAATGACTTTCAACAATTCACTATTTCTAATGAACCGTTGAGAGTGGCAACACAATGGCTACTGAGATCTTTTATAGCAAAGATCCACCCCCCTAGTCGACATAACAAACCACAGATATTAGGAACAGTTCACAAAGTGAGACTTTATAATGAGAAAGGAGTATCCCGTAGCCAGATAGCATTCGCTATAATTATCATTCAGTTTGGTCCCTAAGACAAGGTTCTAATCTCTTTCCTGGTACTTCATAGCACAAAAACACCAACTCATCCAATGGCATAACTCAATTGTCAACTCTATCAATTGTCAACTCTAGATACTCCCATCTCAAGTAAAACCCCTTCTTGACCCCACTCCTGGACAAGCTCACTGAGGGGAGTGAGCCTCTAGGTCATACACTATCCCAGGATAAGTGCAACATCAGAGAGGACATACAATGGTTCCAGACACTGCCATACACCTCCCCCCAATGCCAAAGGAGGGAGTGACTTGCGCACAGACATTGTGGAAACCAGTAATTGGTTCCCCATTACTCACACCATCCCTTCACATAGTTTAACAGATACATTCACATATGAAGACAATGTTCCCTCCTGTCCTCTTCCCTTCCTGATATTCTGCGTAGCACCAGGGACATGTGAAAGACAAGCCTGACCTCTCCCCTCTCTGGGCCCCAGGTGACTGAGCCCCAGCTGAGGGAAGAAGTGCAACTGCCATCACCAGAGTCCGAAGGGATACATTCTAATAACAAGTATATCACATCAGCATATTATGCAGATAAGACATCTTAATTATCTATGTTACCCAACTAATTCTGATTCATCCACCACAAGTCACATACTCAGATATGTGGACACATACAATTAACATTTTGCATTACAGAGTCTGTGAACATTTTCATTTCATTAAGTCATCAGTGGGCCAACATTGCAAATGTAAACAACGGAACAAATGCATCACATCCAAATATCACTTTATATCTGTAGTGCTGGAGGAAAGACACACAGATAAACACAAACACAGAGTTTAAAAAAGGACCATTTAAACACATGGAATCTGACCTACTCTATATTCAAACTGACATACTCCATATTCAATTCATGTTTTCTAATAAAAACATACAAATATATGTTTTAGTATACTTTGTACAATTCAAGTTCATATGGTAAAAACAGGTAATCATTATCAGTCAACAATACAAGACAGCAAGTCCCCTGTGTGTATTCTCTCATGCTATTTCAGCTCCCCCGGATGGTTGAAACTCCTTCCACATTGGGAGCAGCGGTAAGGCTTCTTCCCTGTGCGCATTCTCTCATGTTTTTTCAGGCTCCCTAATTCGTTAAAACTCTTTCCACACTGGGAGCAGTGGTAAGGCTTCTCCCCTGTGTGTATTCTCTCATGTATTTTCAGGTTCCCTAACTTGTTAAAACACTTTCCACACTGGGAGCAGTGGTAAGGCTTCTCCCCTGTGTGTATTCTCATGACATTTCAGCTCCCCCGGCTGGTTGAAACACTTTCCACACTGGGGGCAGTGGTAAGGCTTCTCCCCTGTGTGTATTCTCTCATGCTTTTTCAGATACCCTGACCGGTTAAAACTCTTTCCACACTGAGAGCAGTGGTAAGACTTCTCCCCTGTGTGTATTCTCTCATGTTGTTTCAGGTCCCATAACTGGTTAAAACACTTTCCACAGTGGGAACACTGGTAAGGCTTTTCAACTGTATGTATTCTCTCATGTTGTTTCAGGTTCCCTAACTGGTTAAAACACTTGCCACACTGGGAGCAGTGATAAGGCTTCTCCCCTGTGTGTATTATCTCATGAACTTTCAGGTTACTTAAATGGTTAAAACTCTTTCCACACTGGGAGCAGTGGTAAGGCTTCTCACCTGTGTGTATTCTCTCAAGTTGTTTCAGGTCCCTTAACTGGTTAAAACACTTTCCACAGTGGGAACACTGGTGTCTTCTTGTTGGTTTGGACGTCCCTGGCTCTGGTTCCTCTGAGTCTGGTCTTTCTCCTGCCAAAGACAGTGTGTTTTAAAAAAAAGAGACCTGAATGAAACCTCCACATGATAAATAGGCCTTGCTACGAGGGTAAATCCTAATCAGATCGCTCAATAACCTAAGGCCAGTTTTAACAATCTTGGTGTGATTTTAAAACAAATGTAGAGTTTCCTGATAATTACTGATAATGTTAACATTACTTTTTTATTCATTCTGCTTTACAAGTCAGAACACAAAAAACTAAACCGTTCTTGGACACTCAAGACACAGACGTCGCTTAATTCCAATCGAGCAGGTGGTTCTAAATATATAACTTTCATAGCTGTATGATACAGAATGCGAGCTACAGTTGTGGCCAAAGGTTTTGAGAATGACACAAATATTAATTTCCACAAAGTTTGCTGCTTCAGTGTCTTCAGATATTTTTGTCAGATGTTACTATGAAATACTGAAGTATAATTACAAGCATTTCATAAGTGTCAAAGGCTTTTATTGGCAATGACATGAAGTTGATGCAAAGAGTCAATATTTGCAGTGTTGACCCTTCTTTTGCAAGACCTCTGCAATCCACCCTGGTGTCAATTAACTTCTGGGCCACAACCCTAGATGACAGCCCATTCTTGCATAATCAATGCTTGGAGTTTGTCAGAATTTGAGGGGTTTTGTTTGTCCACCCGCCTCTTGAGGATTGACCACAAGTTCTCAATGGGATTAAGGTCTGGGGAGATTCCTGGCCATGGACCCAAAATATTGATGTTTTGTTCTCCGAGCCACTTATCACGTTTGCCTTACGGCAAGGTGCTCCTTCATGCTGGAAAAGGAATTGTTCGTCACCGAACTGTTCCTGGATGGTTGGGAGAAGTTGCTCTCGGAGGATGTGTTGGTAGCATTCCTTATTCATGGCTGTGTTCTTAGGCAACATTGTGAGTGAGCCCACACCCTTGGCTGAAAAGCAACCCCACACATGAATGGTCTCAGGATGCTTTACCATTGGCAATGACACAGGACTGATGGAAGCGCTCACCTTGTCTTCTCCGGACAAGCTTTTTTCCAGATGCCCCAAACAATCGAAAAGGGGATTTATCAGAGAAAATGACTTTACCCCAGTCCTCAGCAGTCTAATCCCTGTACCTTTTGCAGAATATCAGTCTGTGTGCAGATGCACTCACACCTGCCTGCTGCTATTCCTGAGCAAGCTCTGTACTGGTGGTGCCCCGATCCCGCAGCTGAATCAACTTTAGGAGACGGTCCTGGCGCTTGCTGGACTTTCTTGGGTGCCCTGAAGCCTTCTTCACAACAATTAAACCGCTCTGAAGCCTTCTTCACAACAATTGAACCGCTCTCCTTGAAGTTATCGATGATCCGATAAAGGGTTGATTTAGGTGCAATCTTACTGGCAGCAATATCCTTGCCTGTGAAGCCTTTTTTGTGCAAAGCAATGATGACGGCACGTGTTTCCTTGCAGGTAACCATGGGTGACAGAGGAAGAACAATGATTCCAAGCACCACCCTCCTTTTGAAGCTTCCAGTTTTGGGGGGGGATTCTGTTCATTTGCATGGCAAAGAGGGACTTTGCAATTAATTACAATTCATCTGATCACTCTTCATAACATTCTGGAGTATATGCAAATTGCCATCATACAAACTGAGGCAGCAGACTGAAAATTCATATTTGTGTCATTCTCAAAACTTTTGGCCACAACTGTACACACTTCCTTAACTTCTTGTCAATATGGGGGCGCTGTTTCACCATTGGAAAAAATAGTGCCCAAATTAAACTGCCTCGTACTCAATTCTTGCTCGTACAATATGCATATTATTATTACTATTGGATAGAAAACACTCTCTAGTTTCTAAAACCGTTTAAATTATGTCTGTGAGTGAAACAGAACTGGACTTGTATGTGAGAATGCCAAATTTTCCTGTTTGCTGTTCTGAGACCTGTGTATAACTCTGCCTGTCTTCTATTGGTTGAGATGCACTGCATACGCCTTCCACTGGGTGTCAGCGAATAGGGAGACTTGAAATGTAGTCTCTACGTAGATCTCAAAGGTTATAAATGACATGGCAAAGACGTGTATCGTTCTTTTCCCCCTTCGCTCTGACGCACTGAGGACCTTGGCACATTGTAATAGAACCATCGGTTATAGATCTTAGACATTTCCGGCTGTGTTTTTATTCGATATAGGCTTTAAAGACATCATAATCTTGTTATTTTGAACCGAATTATATCAGTTTATGTCAGTATATTGCGATTTTCGGGTATTTATTTCCGTGGCGTTGTAGGAAGTTGGGTATCTCTCTCTTTCATGCTAATGTTTACTGCTAATTGCAACGTGGAAGAGGACGTTCTCCAACCTAGCAACGATTCTTTTGGACAAAGGACACCTTTCCCAAGATTCTGATGAGAGTTCATCGAAAAGTAAGAACTATTTATGCTGATAATTCGTTGTTCTGTTGAAAAATGTCAAATAATAATTCCGCCATGAATTTCGGTGCGTCTCGCTTTAGCGCACGCTGTATGCTTGAAGCAACATTAATTTTAAAAATGTAACCCAGCGATTGCATTAAGAACTAATTTGTCTTTCAATTGCTGTCCAACCTGTATTTTTTTAGTCAAGTTTATGAATAGTTTTCTATTAGTATAGGTGCCTCTCCAAGATGGCGCCGGACAGATTGCTTGAGGTTTTGGACACTAATCACATTGTATAAGCACGATTTGTGCCGCTAAATATGCACATTTTCGAACAAACTCTATATGCATTGTGTAATATGATGTTATAGGACTGTCATCTGAAGAATTCTGAGAAGGTTAGTGAAAAAATGTATATATTTTGGTGGTTTATACGTTATCGCTATTTTTGCCTTGAATCAATGCTGTTGTGATGTTTGCTATTGTGGTAAGCTAATATAACGCTATATTGTGTTTTCGCTGTAAAACACTTAGAAAATCTGAAATATTGTCTGGATTCACAAGATCTGTGTCTTTCATCTGCTGTACGCTGTGTATTTTTAAGAAATGTTTTATGATGAGTAATTAGCTAATACACGATGGTCTCTGTAGTTATTCTAGTCGCTTTGGTGAGAGTTGTGATAGTGGCTGCAATGGTAAACTATGATTTATACCTCAAATATGCACATTTTTCTAACAAAACATATGCTATACAATAAATATGTTATCAGACTGTCATCTGATGAAGTTGTTTCTTGGTTAGTGGCTATTTATATCTTTATTTGGTCGAATTTGTGATAGCTACTGATGGAGTAAAAAAATGGTGAAGTAAAGAAGTGGTGTCTTTTGCTAACGTGGTTAGCTAATAGATTTACATATTGTGTCTTCCCTGTAAAACATTTAAAAAATCAGAAATGATGTCTGGATTCACAAGATGTGTATCTTTCATTTGGTGTCTTGGACTTGTGATTTCATGAACATTTTATTATATGATATCCCTGTGGCTTTAGGCTAGGCTATGCTAGTCAGCTTTTTTGATGGGGGTGCTCCCGGATCCGGGTTTGTGAGGCGTTAGAGGTTAAACATAAAATAAGTAAATACGTAATTTTAAGTGGAAGTCCAAAACTTGTTTTTACGTCGAAGACACAAAGCACATCAGTAAAATCTCCCCGTTGTCGAAAGGGTTCGACGCCTGCTGTTTAAATGGCCCAATTTCTTATTTAGACGTTCACAGATTTTCAACATTTTGACTATCGCTGATGTCATATTTTGGGTAAAGTAAAAAATAAAGTGAAATATTTGGGAAGATGTTCCTAAAACTGAGAGTAACTACAATAAACAAAAATATTAACGCAACATGTAAAGTGTTGGATGTTTCATGAGCTGAAAAAAAAGATGGAAGAATTTTTTACATCCCTGTTAGTTAACATTTATTCTTTGCCAAGATAATCCATCCACCTGACAGGTGTGGCATATCAAGCTGATTAAACAGCATGATCATTACACAAGTGCACCTTGTGCTGGGGAGAATAAAAGGCCTCTAAAATGTGCAGTTCGGTCACACAACACAATGCCACAGATGTCTCAAGTTTTAAGGGCGCGTGCAATTGGCATGCTGACTGCAGGAATATCCGCTGCAGCTGTTACCAGATAATTGAATGTTAAATTCTCTACCAGAAGCCGCCTCCAACGTCATTTTAGAGAATTTGGCAGTACATCCAACTGGCCTCACAACCACAGAACACATGTAACAACGCCAGCCCAGGACCTCCACATCGTCTGAGACCAGCCACCCGAGTTGTATTTCTCTTTGTAATGAAGCCCTTTTGTGGGGAAAAACTAATTCTGATTGGCTGGGCCTGGCTCCGCAATGGGTGGGCGCATGCCCTCCAGGGCCCACCAATGGCTGTGCCCCTGCCCAGTTATGTAAGGTCCATAGATTAGGGCCTCATTTATTTATTTAAAATCACTGACTCATATAAACTGTAAATCTTTGTTTATATTTTGGTTCAGTATACACACACACAGTGCATTCGTTAAAAACTTCTCTAGGATAGGGGTCAGCATTTTCACGTTTGGATGAAAAGCATATCCAAATTCAACTGCCAGCTACTCATCCCCAGAAGATAAGATGTGCATATTATTAGTTGATTTGGATGGAAAACACTCTGATGTTTCTAAAACTGTTTGAATCATGTCTGTGAGTATAACAGAACTTATTTAGCAGGCGAAACCCAGAGGACAAACCATTCAGATTTTGTTTTTTTTGAGGTCACTCTCTTTTCAATTATTTTTCATTGGGAATCCAGATTTCTAAGGGACAGTTCCTACCGCTTCCAATGGATGTCAACAGTCTTTAGAAATTGGTTGAGGTTTTTCCTTTGCGTAATGAAGAAGTACGGCCATCCAGAACGAGGGTAACTTGAAGTGTACTGTTAGACAGAGGCGCGTGACCAGAAAGCTAGCTACAGTTTGTTTTCCTCCCGTATTGAACACAGATCATCCCGTCTTCAATTTTATCGATTATTTACGTAAAAAAATACCAAAAGTTGTATTACAAAAGTAGTTTCAAATGTTTTGGCAAAGTTTACAGGTAACTTTTGAGATACTTTGTAGTCACGTTGCGCAAGTTGGAACCGGTGTTTTTATGGATCAAACGTGCCAAATAAATGGACCTTTTGGATATATATCGACGGAATTAAATCGAACAAAAGGACCATTTGTGATGTTTATGGGACATATTGGAGTGCCAACAAAAGAAGCTCGTCAAAGGTAAGGCATGAATTATATTTTTATTTCTGCGTTTTGTGTCGCGCCTGCAGGGTTGAAATATGCTTCTCTCTCTTTGTTTACTATGGTGCTATCTTCAGATAATAGCATCGTTTGCTTTCGCCGAAAAGCCCATTTGAAATCTGACATGTTGGCTGGATTCACAACAAGTGTAGCTTTAATTTGGTATATTGCATGTGTGATTTAATGAAAGTTTGATATTTATAGTATTTTAGTTTTATTTGGCACACTGCATTTTTACTGGCTTTTGGCCAGGTGGGAGGCTAGCGTCCCACATATCCCAGAGAGGTTTTAAGTATTCAGACCCCATCACCTTTTCCAAATTTTGTTACATTTCAGCATTATTCTAAAATTGATTCAATTGTTTCCCCCCCCTCGTCAATCAGCAAAAAAAAGAAACGTCCTCTCACTGTCAACTGCTTTTATTTTCAGCAAACTTAACATGTGTAAATATTTGTTGGAACATAACAGGATTCAATAACAGACATAAACTGAACAAGTTCCACAGACATGTGACTAACTGAAATTGAATAATGTGTCCCTGACCAAAGTGGGGGGGGTCAAAATAAAAAGTAAGTCAGTATCTGGTGTGGCCACCAGCTGCATTAAAGGAGGACTGTAGCTTCTAATGATGAATTACTATGGAGTCTGATGCTTTAAAGGAGAAGTTTAACCAAAATCCAGAAACTCATAAGTGATTCCATACATTGAAACTAGTCCAGTGGATTATTTCCCTCTCCCTGTAGTGCTGTACTGAAACAGCTGCAAAACGTGACTCGTGACGTTGCTGGATGCGGGCCTCGCTCTGCTGCTTTGCCAGTTAATTTGTTATTTTATTACAGCTTTGGCCTTTGTCTTTCACCTGGAGTTGTTTATTTATGTCTGAGAAAAAAACACTTTTCAACATAAAACATATACAAAATAAACTCAGCAAAAAAAATGACGGGTCTTTTTCAGGACCCTGTTTTACAAAGAATATTCGTAAAAATCCAAATAACGTCACAGATCTTCATTGTAAAGGGTTGAAACACTGTTTCCCATGCTTGTTCAATGAACCATAAACGATTAATGAACATGCACCTGTGGAACGGTCGACACAAACAGCTTACAGACGGTAGGCAATTAAGGTCACAGTTATGAAAACTTAGGACTCTAAAGAGGCCTTTCTACTGACTCTGAAAAACACAGAAAAAAAGATGCCCAGGGTCCCTGCTCATCTGCGTGAACGTGCCTTAGGCATTCTGCAAGGAGGCATGAGGACTGCAGATGTGGCCAGGGCAATAAATTACAATGTCCGTACTGTGAGACGCCTAAGACAGCGCTACAGGGAGACAGGACGGACAGCTTATCGTCCTCGCAGTGGCAGACCACGTGTAACAACACCTGCACAGGATCGGTACATCCGAACATCACACCTACAGGTACAGGATGGCAACAACAACTGCCCAAGTTACACCAGGAACGCACAATCCCTCCATCGGTGCTCAGACTAGAGGTCGACCGATTATGATTTTTCAACGCCGATACCGATTATTGGAGGACCAAAAAAGCCGATACCGATTAATCGGACGATTTTTATTTATTTATTTGTAATACTGAAAATTACAACAATACTGAAGGAACACTTATTTTAACTTAATATAATACATCAATACAATCAATTTAGCATCAAGTAAATAATGAAACATGTTAAATTTGGTTTAAATTATGCAAAAACAAAGTGTTGGAGAAGAAAGTAAAAGTGCAATATGTGCTATGTAAGAAAGCTAACGTTTCAGTTCCTTGCTCAAAACATGAGAACATATGAAAGCTGGTGGTTCCTTTCAACATGAGTCTTCAATATTCCCAGGTAAGAAGTTTTAGGTTGTAGTTATTATAGGAATTATAGGACTATTTCCCTCTATACCATTTGTATTTCATTAACCTTTGACTATTGGATGTTCTTATAGGCACTTTAGTATTGCAAGTGTAACAGTATAGCTTCCGTCCCTCTCCTCGATCCTCCCTGGGCTCGAACCAGCAACACAACGACAACAGCCACCATCGAAGCAGCGCTACCCATGCAGAGCAAGGGGAACAACTACTAGAAGGCTCAGAGCGAGTGACGTTTAAAACGCTATTAGCGCGCGCTAACTAGCTAGCCATTTCACTTCGGTTACACCAGCCTCATCTCGGGAGTTGATAGGCTTGAAGTCATAAACAGCGCAATGCTTGACGCACAACGAAGAGCTGCTGGCAAAACGCACGAAAGTGCTTTTTGAATGAATGTTTACACGCCTGCTTCTGCCTACCACCGTTCAGTCAGAAAGGTAGATACTTGTATGCTTGTATACTCAGTCAGATTATATGCAACGCAGGACACGCTAGATAATACCTAGTAATATCATCAACCATGTGTAGTTAACTAGTAGTTATGATTGATTGTTTTTTATAAGATAAGTTTAATGCTAGCTAGCAACTTACCTTGGCTTACTGCATTTGCGTAACAGGCAGTCTCCTTGTGGAGTGGAACGAGAGAGAGGCAGGTCGTTATTGCGTTGGACTAGTTAACTGTAAGGTTGCAAGATTGGATCCCCCGGGCTGACAAGGTGAAAATCTGTCGTTCTGCCCCTGAACAAGGCAGTTAACTCACCGTTCCTAGGCCTTCATTGAAAATAAGAATGTGTTCTTAACTGACTTGCCTAGTTAACTAAAGGTATAAAAATAATAATAATAATAATAATAATAATAATAATAATAATTCGGCGCCCAAAAATACCGATTTCCGATTATGAAAACTTGAAATCGGCCCTAATTAAATCGGCCATTCCGCTTAATCGGTCGACCTCTAGCTCAGACTGTCCGCAATTGAATGAGAGAGGCTGGACTAAGGGCTGTTGAAAAGGCAGGTCCTCACCAGACATCACCGGCAACAACGTCGCCTCTGGGCACAAACCCACCGTCACTGGACCAGACAGGACTGGCAAAAAGTGCTTTTCACTGACAAGTCGCGGTTTTATCTCCAGGGGTGATGGTCGGATTCACGTTTATCGTCGAAGGAGGGGATTTGTAGGTGGAGGGGCCGTCATAGTCTGGGGCGGTGTGTCACAGCATCATCAGACTGAGCTTGTTGTCATTGCAGGCAATCTCAACGGTGTGCGTTACAGGGAAGACATCCTCCTCCCTCATGTGGTACCCTTCCTGCAGGCTCATCCTGACATGACCCTCCAGCATGACAATGCCACCAGCCATACTGCTCCTTCTGTGCGTGATCTCCTGCAAGACAGGAATGTTAGTGTTCTGCCATGGCCAGCGAAGAGCCCGGATCTCAATCCCATTGCGCACGTCTGGGACCTGTTGGATCGGAGGGTGAGAGCTAGGGCCATTCCCCCCAGAAATGTCCGGGAACTTGCAGGTGCCTTGGTGGAAGAGTGGGGTAACATCTCACAGCAAGTACTGTCAAATCTGGTGCAGTCCATGAGGAGGAGATGCACTGCAGTACTTAACCTGTTTGGGATAAGGGGGCAGCATTTTCACGTTCGGATGAAAAGCATGCCCAGAGCAAACTTCCTGCTACTCAGGCCCAGAAGCTAATATATGCATATTATTAGTAGTATTGGATAGAAAACACTCTGAAGTTTCTAAAACTGTTTGAATTATGTCTGTGAGTATAACAGAACTCATATGGCAGGGGAAAACCTGAGAAAAATCCAACCAGGAAGTGGGAAATCTGAGGTTTGTAGTTTTCAACTCATTGCTTATCGAATGTACAGTGTCTATGGGGTCATATTGCACTTCCTAAGGCTTCCACTAGATGTCAACAGTCTTAGAACATTGTTTGAGGCTTCTACTGTGAAGGAGGGGGGAATGAGAGCTGTTTCAACCAGAGGTCTGCCAGAGTGGCATGAGCTGATCACGCGCCTAAACGTGAGAGCGACCTGCGTCCCATTGCAATTCTAAAGACAAAGGAATTCTCTGGTTGGAACATTATTGAAGATTTATGTTAAAAACATCCTAAAGATTGATTCTATACATCGTTTGACATGTTTCTACGAACTGTGATATACATTTTTGAACTTTTCATCCGAACTTTCGCCTGGACTTGCCCGCGCCTCGTGAGTTTGGATTTGTTTACCAAACACGCTAACAAAAGGAGGTATTTGGACATAAATGTTGGACTTTATCGAACAAAACAAACATTTATTGTTGAACTGGGATTCCTGGGAGTGCATTCTGATGAAGATCATGAAAGTGAATATTTAAAACGCTATTTCTGACTCAACAACATGGCGGGTATCTGCACGGCTTGTGTCTGAGCGCCGTACTCGGATTATTGCATGGTTTGCTTTTTCCGTAAAGCTTTTTTGAAATCTGACACAGCGGTTGCATTAAAGAGAAGTATCTCTATAATTCTGTGCATAATACTTGTATCAACTTTTATAAGTTTATTATGAGTATTTCTGTAAATTGATGTGCCTCAAAATTTGCAGGATGTTTTCGATGCACAACATTACTGACCATAAAGCGCCAATGTAAACTGACATTTTTGGATATAAATATGAACTTTATCGAACAAAACATACATGTATTGTGTAACATGAAGTCCTATAAGTGCCATCTGATGAAGATCATCAAAGGTTAGTGATAAATTTAATTTAATCTATATTTCTGCTTTTTGTGGACTGCTCTCTTTGGCTGGAAAATGGCTGTGTGTGTTTTTGTGACGAGGCTCTGACCTAACATAATTATATGGTGTGCTTTCGCTGTAAAGCATTTTTGAAATCGGACACGATGGGTAGATTAACAAGAAGTTAAGCTTTAATTTGGTGTATTGCACTTGTGAATGCATCAAAGTTACATATTTCTAAAAAATATTTTTGAATTTAGCGCTCTGCCTTTTCAGCGGAATGTTGTCGAGGGGTTCCACTAGCCATAAGAAGTTAAGACTCCATAATGTTTCATCATTAGATGCTACAGTCCTCCTTCAAGACTCCATAATGTTTCATCATTAGATGCTACAGTCCTCCTTTAAGACTCCATAATGTTTCATCATTAGATGCTACAGGCTACAAATCAACAATGGGTGTCATGAATCTTTCCCACTTGCTCTGTAATATGAGTAGTATTCGGATTTCATTCAAACATTTCTTACATGAATATTGAAAATATAAATGTTGATTTTTGTATATCTTGTTGAATATAATATACTGTAAGGGTATATCAGTTCCAGGATCTCTGCTAGTGTTAAAGTTATGGGCCATTTTATACAGAGAAATTGTGGCGAAATCCTGCATGGAGCCTTCACCATGCGCTGTCACTTTAAGAGCTTTAGATCTTCTTTAGAAAGAGTTTCATGCTGGTTTTTGAAAAAATGAGACAGAAATTGTAGCTTTTCTAGGTGGCTCCCATTTTGGCTGTATTGTTTCCAAGCGCGTGGAAGAGAGCGCGTTCTTTGGTATTTTCCTCCGGTAAAGACAATAACGATTCTCCGTCTTAAATTGTATTGTTTATTTACGTATTAGGGTACCTAAGGTTTGATTATAAACGTTGTTTGACTTGTTTGGAAAAGTTCATTAGTAACGTTTGGGATTCATTTTGTATGCATTTTGATGGAGGGAAACTGGGTGGATTATTGACTGAAGCGCGCCAGCTAAACTGAGTTTTTATGGATATAAAGAAGGACATTATCGAACAAAAGGACCATTTGTGATGTATCTGGGACCTTTTGGAGTACCAACAGAAGAAGATCAAAGGTAAGGCATTCATTATATCGCTATTTCTGACTTTCGTGGCGCACCTGCCTGGTTGAAATATGTTTTTCATGCTTTTGTACGCGGGGTGCTGGCCTCAGATAATCGCATGGTGTGCTTTCGCCTTAAAGCCTTTTTGAAATCTGACACAGCGGCTGGATTAACAAGAAGTTAAGCTTTATTTTGATGTATTACACTTGTGATTTTATAAAAGTTAAATATTTATAATTCTGTAGTTTGAATTTCGCGCTCTGCAATTTCACCGGATGTTGGCCAGGTGGGACGCTACCGTCCAGACACAGACTTCTGTCCATAAGAAGTTAGAGGGAGTTTGCGTGAGAGCTCATGTTTATTGTCGTTTGAATTGTATTGATTTTTTGTGGGACTGTTTACATTTTAAGGCCTTTGTTGTCTATACACACACCCACCAACACACCCATGCATACCCCCCTGCACTCCACCACTGGGAGGTAATACAGATTATTGCAAATCCTCTAATGTTGATGATTGGGTTCTTTCTTGCGAATTGTTTCTATGAAGTTGCCATTAAATTGCTCTGCTATTATTATTGTATGAGGTATTATTGGTTGGGTTACCCCTGGGCTGTGACGGGCGTTTTATATGGTGGGTCTTATGTTCTCTCCCCACTGGCAATCTGGCCAACAGGCTCCACTCTAGTCTCCACTGGCTATCTGGCCAACAGGCTCCACTCTAGTCTCCACTGGCTATCTGGCCAACAGGCTCCACTCTATTCAGTATCTTCTGCTGATGTGTGCCTGGTAGCACTACTCTACTCTTTTCCTTTCAGCAGGTTAATACCTGCCTGGCGCCCCAACAAAATCTTTATCTTTACGCTCCTCTAACAATACAGCTACAGAATTAGCATAGTAGGCCAATGTAACTTAAGGTTACCTGAAATATTTAGGACTAACTTATTCCTTGCCACCCATTCTGAAACTAACTTCAGCTCTTTGTCAAGTGTTGCTGTCATTTCAGTTGCTGTGGTAGCTGACGTGTATAGTGTTGAGTCATCCTCATACCTAGACACACTGGCTTTACCCAAAACCAGTGGCATGTCGTTAGTAAAAATTGAAAAAAGTAAGGTGCCTAGACAGCTGCCCTGGGGAATTCCCGATTATACCTTGATTCTGTTGTACTGGCTTCCATTCTGGAACACCCTCTGTGTTCTGTTAGACAGGTAGCTTTTTATCCACAATATAGCAGGGGGTGTAAAGCCATAACAAGTTTTTCCAGCAGCAGGCTATGATCGCATTGTATCTGGTCAAACAATCTTTTCAAAAAGTGTAATGGTTGGTAACAGGCTGATTGGTCAGCAATTTCAGCCAGTAAAGGGTGCTTTACTATTCTTAGGTAGCGGAAAGACTTTTGCCTCCCTCCAGGCCTGAGGGAACATACTTTCTACTAGGCTTAAATTGAAGATATGGCAAATTGGAGTGGCAATATCATCCACTATTATCCTCAATCCTTTTCCATCCACGTTGTCAGACCCCGGTGACTTGTCATTGTTGATAGACAATTGTTTCACCTCTTCCACACTTACTTTACAGATTCAAAATTACAATGCTTGTCTTTCATAATTTGGTCCAATATACTTGGATGTGTAGTGTCAGCGTTTGTTGCTGGCATGTCATGCCTAAGTTTGCTAATCTTGCCAATTAAAAAATTATTCAAGTAGTTGGCAATATCAGTGGGTTTTGTGATAAATGAGCCATCTGATTCAATGAATGATGGAGCAGAGTTAGCCTTTTTGCCCAAAATTTCATTGAAGATGCTCCAAAGCTTTTTACAATCATTCTTTGTCATTTATCTTGGTTTTATAGTGTAGTAGTTCTTTTTATTCAGTTTAGTCACATGATTTCTCAATTTGCAATAAGTTTGCCAATCAAATAGCCAGACCTATTTGCCATCTCTTTTTTTGCCTCACTCTACACCAGGTATTCCCAAACTGGGGTACGCCAAATAAAAATGTGATTCACATGATCAAGCAGTCCATTTATATTTTCCAACTGGGCTATACATTTGGGTGAGTTTTTTCTCTCACCTGAGTAGCCTCATTTCCCTGCCAAAAATAAAATTAAACCATTTAGAGTTCAGCGAAATAACAACACAATGTCAAATACAGGTAGCCTAATCAAATACTTAACATCCAATCACATTAACCGTTACTCTCTCGCGGGAATTCCACTAACGGTCCAAATGTAGCCAAACGTAGCTGCTGCTGATGTTGGTATCTGTACTGATGGAGCAAATGCCATGACAGGGAAACATAGTGGAGTGGTAACGCGCGTGCAAGCAGTTGCTCCCGACGCCACTTGGGTACACTGCAGCATCCACCGAGAGGCTCTTGCTGCCAAGGGAATACCTGACTGCTTGAAAGACGTTTTGGACACTACAGTGAAAATGGTTAACTGAACTCCCGTGTATTTTCTGCACGATGCAATGATATGGGCAGCGACCATGTAGCGCTTTTACAAAATACAGAAGCGCGCTGATAATCAAGGGCGCAAAGTATTGACACATTTTAAATACAGACATAGACTGTGTGGAAAATTATTTCAGACTATTTTATTCTCTCCAATACAACATTGCAGAGTTATGTGCATCCTTTCAAGCACACCCTTCTCATTAACCTGTCTTGCAACCTTACAGTTAAGTAGTCCAATGCTCTAACACCTGATTACATTGCACTCCACGAGGAGCCTGCAGTAAGCTAAGGTAAGTTGCTAGCTTGCATTAAACTTATCTTATAAAAAACAATCAATCAATGACTGTCATTGCTCCATTGTGTACTTAACCATAAACATCAATGCCTTTCTTAAAATCAATACACAAGTATATATTTTTAAACCTGCATATTAAGCTAAGAGAAATCCAGGTTAGCAGGCAATATTAACCAGGTGAAATTGTGTCATTTCTCTTGCGTTCATTGCACGCAGTCAGGGTATATGCAACAGTTTGGGCCGCCTGGCTCTTTGCGAACTAATTTGCCAGAATTTTATGTAATTATGACATAACATTGAAGGTTGTGCAATGTAACAGGAATATTTAGACTCATGGACGCCACCCGTTAGATAAAATACGGAACGGAATAAACGTTTTGTTTTCGAGGTGATAGTTTCCGGATTAGTCAAAGGTATATGGTTTAGAGAGAAATAGTCGACGCGTTATAATTCCTGTAATAACTTGCGGCTGAACTTGAAAGGGGTTCTATCGTTATTTTACCGTTCATGTCTTCCATAGAGAATGTCTTGATCTACTTCAAATAAGGTCTGTTTCGTGGAGGAGCAGACTGAAAGGGGACCATGCAGACAAGCTCTGCTATCTGCACTACAACCTAAAACTTAACTGGGAATATTGAAGACCCATGAAAGCTGGTGGTTCGTTTTAACATATGTTCTCATGTTATTTGAGACTAAATTGATTTTATTTATGTATTATATTAAGTTAAAATAAAAGTGTTCATTGTTCATTCAGTATTGTTGCAATTGTCAATATTACAAAAATGTGTGTGTGTATGATATACACTGCTCAAAAAAATAAATGGAACACTAAAATAACACATCCTAGATCTGAATGAATGAAATATTCTTATTAAATACTTTTTTCTTTACATAGTTGAATGTGCTGACAACAAAATCACCCAAAAATTATCAATGGAAATCAAATTTATCAACCCATGGAGGTCTGGATTTGGAGTCACACTCAAAATTAAAGTGGAAAACCACACTACAGGCTGATCCAACTTTGATGTAATGTACAAAAAAGTCCAAATGAGGCTCAGTAGTGTGTGTGGTCTCCACGTGCCTGTATGACCTCCCTACAACGCCTGGGCATGCTCCTGATGAGGTGGCGGATGGTCTCCTGAGGGATCTCCTCCCAGACCTGGACTAAAGCATCCGCCAACTCCTGGACAGTCTGTGGTGCAACGTGGCGTTGGTGGATGGAGCGAGACATGATGTCCCAGATGTGCTCAATTGGATTCAGGTCTGGGGAACGGGCGGGCCACTCCATAGCATCAATGCCTTCCTCTTGCAGGAACTGCTGACACACTCCAGCCTCATGAGGTCTAGCATTGTCTTGCATTAGGAGGAACCCAGGGCCAACCGCACCAGCATATGGTCTCACAAGGGGTCTGAGGATCTCATCTCGGTACCTAATGACAGTCAGGCTACCTCTGGCGAGCACATGGAGGGTTGTGCGGCCCCCCAAAAGAAATGCCACCCCACACCATGCCTGACCCACCGCCAAACCGGTCATGCTGGAGGATGTTGCAGGTAGCAGAACGTTCTCCACGGCGTCTCCAGACTGTCACGCCTGTCACATGTGCTCAGTGTGAACCTGCTTTCATCTGGGAAGAGCACAGAGTGCCAGTGGCGAATTTGACAATCTTGGTGTGGGCTGTAAGCACAACCCCCACCTGTGGACGTCGGGCCCTCATACCACCCTCATGGAGTCTGTTTCTGACCGTTTGAGCAGACACATGCACATTTGTGGCCTACTGGAGGTCATTTTGCAGGGCTCTGGCAGTGCTACTCCTTGCACAAAGGCGGAGGTAGCGGTCCTCCTACGGCCTCCTCCACGTCTCCTGATGTACTGGCCTGTCTCCTGGTAGCGCCTCCATGCTCTGGACACTACGCTGACAGACACAGCAAACCTTCTTGCCACAGCTCGCATTGATGTGCCATCCTGGATGAGCTGCACTACCTGAGCCACTTGTGTGGGTTGTAGACTGTCTCATGCTACCACTAGAGTGAAAGCACCGCCAGCATTCAAAAGTGACCAAAACATCAGCCAGGAAGCATAGGAACTGAGAAGTGGTCTGTGGTCACCACCTGCAGAACCACTCCTTTATTGGGGGTGTCTTGCTAATTGCCTATAATTTCCACCTGTTGTCTATTCCATTTGCACAACAGCATGTGAAATGTATTGTCAATCAGTGTTGCTTCCTAAGTGGACAGTTTGATTTCACAGAAGTGTGATTGATTTGGAGTTACATTGTGTTGTTTAAGTGTTCCCTTTATTGTTTTGAGCAGTGTATATATATATATATATATATTTTTTTTTTAAATTGGCCGATTAATCGGTATCGGCTTTTTTTGTCCTCCAATAATCGGTATCGGCGTTGAAAAATCATAATCGGTCGACCTCTAATAGGAAGAGTTGGGTTTTGACAAACTCACACTCATTCTTATGTTTAATAAATGTATCGTATAGTGTGTGTGACCGGCTTACAATGATGGCAAAATTGTAACGGATTTCCTCCTCCTCTTCGGAGCAAGGATTCGACCAAAATGCAGCGTTGGAATAGGACATAATGAATTTATTTAAACAAGACAAAAACGAACTATACTTGAATAACTAACAAAATAACAAACGACGTAGACAGACCTGGACATGCGAACTTACATGTAACGAAGAACTCACGAACAGGAAAATGACTACACAAAAGAACGAACGTACAAACAAACCGAGACAGTCCTGTGTGGCGCGACAAACACAGACACAGGAGACAACCACCCACAACACTCAATGTGAAAACACCTACCTTAATATGGCTCTCAATCAGAGGAAATGAAAACCACCTGCCTCTAATTGAGAACCATATCAGGTCACCCTTTAACAAACATAGAAACACATAACATAGACTACCCACCCAAACTCACGCCCTGACCGTCAAACACATACAAAATAACAGAAAACCGGTCAGGAACGTGACAAAAATACAACACTTGAGAGTGCGCTGACCCTGGTGCTAGAGGGGGTACAGCTGGAGTTTGAATGTTTGAAGGGGTATCAGACTATAAAACGTTTGGGAACCACTGCATATACACCATACCATTTTTCTATTCCTCATCAATCCACGTGGATTTAACAGTTTTTACAGTCATTTTCTTATCGGGTGCATTCTTATTAGTAACTGGGATAAGCAATTTCATAAATGTGTCAAGGGCAGCGTCTGGTTGCTCATCATTACACACCACGGACCAACAAATATTATTTACATAAAAAACATAGGAATCACTACAAAACGTATTGTATGACCTCTTGTACACAATATTAGGCCCAGCCTTTGGAACTTTGGTTTTCCTAGATATGGCTACTATATTGTGATCACTACATCTGATGGATCTGGAAACTGCTTTAAAACACATTTCTGCAGCATTAGTAAAGATATGATCAAAATATGTTGATGATTTAATTTCTGTACTGTTTGTAACTACCCTGGTAGGTTGATTGATAACCTGAACAAGGTTGACGGCACTGGTTACAGTTTGAAGCTTTCTCTTGAGTGGGCAGCCTGATCACAGCTTTCCTCCAGTATTAGTGAATTAATTAACAGTGTCTGGAGTTTAGTTTGTCTGTTCAACAGTCTTGTAAAGATAGGGGGTTTGACTGGGACAGGCAATGTAACATCCATAATGTTTTAAGGAAAAGTTTTTGTAAAACAAGCACCTTACATCAGATCATCTTTACATTTTTTCTCTAAAGCTAACTTTCATCAAGGTTTTATATGGTCTATTGGTTTCTCTCTTTTCATTGGCAGAATCCTTTTTCAGTGTTATGATATTCATAACATCCATATCCACCAGTCTATCTTCCTGTCAACTAACAGAACTCTGCTGGTTGTCCTGGTAACAGATACCAGTCCATCTTCCTGTTAACTAACAGAACTCTCCTGGTTGTCCTGGTAACAGATACCAGTCCATCTTCCTGTCAACTAACAGAACTCTGCTGGTTGTCCTGGTAACTGATACCAATCTATCTTCATGTCAACAGAACTCTGCTGGTTGTCCTGGTAACAGATACCAGTCTATCTTCATGTCAACATAACTCTGCTGGTTGTCCTGGTAACAGATACCAGTGGGCAGATCTATTGTATTTGTTCAAACTAAACTACAGCACTTACTTTGATGAGTCAAATCTGATCCTTTCTTCTCTTCTCCTCCTCTCACAGTTACACTCAGCCCCGTTGTTTTCCTGCAGTCCACCAGCAGCACAGACAACCTCTTCATACCCAGCAGTAAGGTGCTACCGGGAGAGGCATGACACAGGGACTCCAGGAGGGAGGAAGGGCTAGCGTTGTCCTGGTAACCATAAAGAGGGGACACAGACACATATCATTATGGATGCTTGTCACCGCTGTCATGAAGTGCTTTACAGAAACCCAGCCCAGACCCTGATAGAGCAAGCTGTATGTTAGACCAGACCAAGCTGTACCATCTGGTGTTCTGATCTGGAGAGACTCTTCTCTGACTCGTCAGCATCAGGATGTTGTTGAGGCTCCCCAAAGGATCCACAATAGTCACGTCTCTCTCCTGTGTGAACGAGAACAGCAAACAGACGGTACACTTATGACTATCTATTACAATCAAGAGGCATGAATATGTCTAAAATGGCAACTTTCGTGATTTTGTCAAATATTGTGTGTTGCAAATGCATAGGGTCAATTCCAAAAAATGGGTGCCTTTAACATCCCGTTGATATTTTAAGTATATTTTAAAAGCCTGTTATATTAGATGAGGTGAACTTTAATGTAGACCACATAGAGAATGAGAATTCAATAAACAAAGTCCCAAAAACATATGTACCAATGGCAGATTGTCCCTTAAACAATTCCTACAGTACTGAACAACATATTCAAGTGTAGAACTGAGGTATAATGCCCCGTTAAAACAATACATTATTTCAAAAACTGCATAGTTTGTGCCCCCGTTTTTAAGACAGTGCTCACTGGTGGTAATCTGATCTTCAACCTCCTCCTTTTTCACTCCCAAAACGTCTTCCTCCTCTTTTATTGAGATAGCCTCCTCTTCCTCTTTTGCTCTAAAAGGTTCTTCCGCTTCTTTCACTACATTCTCTTCTTTCAATGTTATGGCATCTTCCTCCTTTTTGATTCTGAAAGCTTCTACATCCTCTTCCACTTTGACAACCTCTCTCCCATCTTCCCCTTTCACTGTAATATCATCCTCTTCTTCTTTCAATGTGATAGCCTCCCTTTCCTCCCTATTCATGCTGAAAGCTTCTTCCACTCCTTTCACCAGAGTTTCTTTCTCCGTCGAGATTAGTGAGCTCATGCTCCGGTCGATTAGCACAAGATTGGTCTAAAGAGCTCCAATGTTTCAGTTTTACGTTCGCTAGCAAACCACCACGTTGGTTAAATCAGAAGCCTTTTGTCGCTGGTGAAGAAGCCTCCAGTTCCGTCCACTAGATTACACGTCACGCAAGAAGCATCACCTGAAAGACTCAAATCGCCATCTACTGACTGGAGTGGGTAATGCAGATTGGAAAAATATTATTTACAATGTTTATTCTGGCAAGCAATGTCATGAGAAGTAATTTTAAAACAACCAGATGTTATGTTTTCTCTTCCTTCTTACAGCCAATACTTTCCTCCAGGGCTGACCTGCCCATTAGGTAGGATTAGGTGACAGATTGATGAGTATTCATTTTTTGTCATAGTTATTCTGAACCCTCTGCCTGAAAATTGTCGATAAATTTAAGGATAGGACTGGATGGTCTTCAGAGATAGATGGGAGAGGTTTAGGGTAACTGAAGGATAGGACTGGGTGGTCTTCAGAGATAGATGGGAGAGGTTTAGGGTAACTGAAGGATAGGACGGGGTGGTCTTCAGAGATAGATGGGAGAGGTTTAGGGTAACTGAAGGATAGGACTGGATGGTCTTCAGAGATAGATGGGAGAGGTTTAGGGTAACTGAAGGATAGGACTGGGTGGTCTTCAGAGATAGATGGGAGAGGTTTAGGGTAACTGTAGGATAGGACTGGTTGGTCTTCAGAGATAGATGGGAGAGGTTTAGGGTAACTGAAGGATAGGGCGGGGTGGTCTTCAGAGATAGATGGGAGAGGTTTAGGGTAACTGAAGGATAGGACTGGGTGGTCTTCAGAGATAGATGGGAGAGGTTTAGGTTAACTGAAGGATAGGGCGGGGTGGTCTTCAGAGATAGATGGGAGAGGTTTAGGGTAACTGAAGTTTAGGACTGGATGGTCTTCAGAGATAGATGGGAGAGGTTTAGGGTAACTGAAGGATAGGACTGGATGGTCTTCAGAGATAGATGGGAGAGGTTTAGGGTAACTGAAGGTTAGGACTGGGTGGTCTTCAGAGATAGATGGGAGAGTTTTAGGGTAACTGTAGGATAGGACTGGATGGTCTTCAGAGATAGATGGGAGAGGTTTAGGGTAACTGAAGGATAGGACTGGATGGTCTTCAGAGATAGATGGGAGAGGTTTAGGGTAACTGAAGTTAGGACTGGATGGTCTTCAGAGATAGATGGGAGAGGTTTAGGGTAACTGAAGGATAGGACTGGATGGTCTTCAGAGATAGATGGGAGAGGTTTAGGGTAACTGAAGGATAGGACTGGATGGTCTTCAGAGATAGATGGGAGAGGTTTAGGGTAACTGAAGGTTAGGACTGGGTGGTCTTCAGAGATAGATGGGAGAGGTTTAGGGTAACTGAAGGATAGGACTGGGTGGTCTTCAGAGATAGATGGGAGAAGTTTAGGGTAACTGAAGGATAGGACTGGATGGTCTTCAGAGATAGATGGGAGAGGTTTAGGGTAACTGAAGGTTAGGACTGGGTGGTCTTCAGAGATAGATGGGAGAGGTTTAGGGTAACTGAAGGATAGGACTGGGTGGTCTTCAGAGATAGATGGGAGAGGTTTAGGGTAACTAAAGGTTAGGACTGGATGGTCTTCAGAGATAGATGGGAGAGGTTTAGGGTAACTAAAGGAGTGGACTGGATGGTCTTCAGAGATAGATGGGAGAGGTTTAGGGTAACTGAAGAATAGGACGGGGTGGTCTTCAGAGATAGATGGGAGAGGTTTAGGGTAACTGAAGGATAGGATTAAAAACAAACTAAATATAACTATTGTAAATTACATTGTGTCCGTAAAATGTACATAGTATGTAGAAGCTGGACGTAGAAGCCTAATAGTTGTTGTGCATTAGTTTACTCTAATTAGGGGATGGATGGTAGGGTTAGTGGAAAACATGTTTTTATATACATACAGTGCCTTCGGAAAGTATTCAGGTTTTTAGAAATGTTTGCAAATTATAGAAAATCAAAAGAAATACCTTATTTACATACGTTTTCAGACCCTTTCATATGAGACTCGCTCAGGTGCATGCTGTTTCCATTGATCATCCTTGAGATGTTTCTACAACTTGATTGGAGTCAACCTGTGGTAAATTCAATTGATTGGACATGATTTGGAAAGGCACACGACTGTCTATATAAGGTCCCACAGTTCACAGTGCATGTCAGAGCAAAAACCAAGCCACGAGGTCGAAGGAATGGTGCGTAGAGCGCCGACACAGGATTGTGTCGAGGCACAGATCTGGGGAAGGGAGACACATTTTTTTGCAGCATTGAAGTTCCCAAAGAACACAGTGGCTGTAGCCAAGACCATAAGCAAATAGTTGAACTGGGATATGACTACTGAGGGTAGTGCGTACAGCCCAGTGCATCACTGGGGTCAAGTTTCCTGCCATCCAGGACGTATATCAAATCCAATTTTATTGGTCACATACACGTTATTAGCAGATGTTATTGCAGGTGTAGCGAAATGCTTGTGTTTCTAGCTCCAACAGTGCAGTAATATCTAACAAGTAATATCTAACAAATTGCACAACATATAGCCAATACACACAAATATAAGTAGGAATGAAAGAAGACTATATACATAAGGACGAGCGATATCAGAGCGGAACGGACTAGGATACCGTAGACTAGTATAGAATACAGTATATACATATGAGATGAGTAATGCCAGATATGTAAACTTATTAAAGTGACTAGTGTTCCATTCCTTAAAGTGGCTAGTGATTTCTAGTCTATGCCTATAGGCAGCAGCCTCTAATGTGCTAGTAATGGCTGTTTAACAGTCTGATGGCCTTGAGATAGAAGTTGTTTTTCAGTCTGTCAGTCACAGATTTAATGCACTTGTACTGACCTCGCCTTCTGGATGATAACGGGGTGAACAGGCAGTGGCTCGGGTGGTTTATGTCCTTGATTATATATTTTTGGGCATCGGGTGCTGTAGGTGTCCTGGAGGGTGGGTAGTTTGCCCCCGGTAATGCGTTGGGCAGACCGCACCACCCTCTGGAGAGCCTTGCAGTTGTGGGTGGTGCAGGTGCCGTACCAGGCGGTAATACAGCCCGACAGGATGCTTTCATTGTGCATCTGTAAAAATTTGTGAGTGTTTTAGGTGACAAGCCAAATTTCTTTAGCCTCCTGAGGTTGAAGAGGCTCTGTTGCGTCTTCTTCACCACACTGTGTTCTTGGGGTCCTTCAATGCTGCAGAAGTGTTTTGGTACCCTTCCCAAGATCTGTGCCTCAACGCAATCCTGTCTCGGAGCTCTACGGACAATTCCTTCTACCTCATGGCTTGATTTTTGCTCTGACAGTCTCATAGCAAAGGATCTGAATACTTACTGTTATGTAAATAAGGTATTTCTGTTTTATCTTTAAGAAATTCGCTAAATTTTCATAAAACCTGTTTTTGCTTTCTCATTATGGGGTATTGTGAAGATTGCTGATAAAGAACCAGTTC
Organism: Salvelinus namaycush; assembly: GCF_016432855.1. NCBI lineage: Eukaryota > Metazoa > Chordata > Actinopteri > Salmoniformes > Salmonidae > Salvelinus > Salvelinus namaycush. The sequence continues at coordinate 73,334,334 of NC_052308.1, read as the reverse complement.
GGAATATGTAATTTTTTAAAATAAGGCTGTAACTTAACAAAATGTGGAAAAAGTCAAGGGGTCTGAATACTTTCCGAAGGCACTGTACAAACATCACATTGAATATTCACCTCGCTTTTGAAAAGCTCCATGAGAAAGAAAGGATTCCCAGATGATCTTTTAGATGTTCTGTCTTCAGGATGTTCTGGGTTGATGTCTGTTGGAGAGGGGAGGGGCAGTTGAGTGAGCTGGGGGCCTTTTATTGCCCTGCCTCTGGGAGCCTGACAGCTTGTGACACAGTGAGAGAGGGTCTACCTGTAAGATATTCAGTTAGGCGAATTTAACAATGACTTGCAGGCAGTGGGTTAAGAATAACTATGACAAAAAATGAATACAGATTATACCACCACCCAAAAGGGCACTTCAGAGACTGTAAGGGCAAAGGGGCATGTGCTCTACAAAGGGAGAGCCCTATCTGTCCACGTCCTGTCTGTCCTTAAACAAAGTGGGCACTGCTACATGTGGCAACAGCAACACTCACCTAAATAGTCCATATGCCACTGGGTGAGAGAAGTTTTCATTATTTTTGGGCAGCATTATGTGATGTGTTATTATGTGTTCTTACCGATGACCCTTTGCAATTTAGCTCGGAATATGCCACCCTCTTCAATCTGTCACCTAATCCTGCCTAATGGGCAGGTCAGCCCTGGAGGAAAGTATTGGCTGTAAGAAGGAATAGAAAACATAACATCTGGTTGTTTTTAAATTACCTCTTATGTCATTGCTTGCCAGAATAAATATTTTTATGAATATTTTTCCAATCTGCGTTACCCACTCCAGTCAGCAGATGGCGATATGAGTTTTTTTTACAGGTGATGCTTCTTTCGTGACGTATAATCTAGTGGACGGGACAGGAGGCTTCTTCAACAGCGACAACACAGACTACTGATTCAACCACGCGGTTGTTTGCTAGCGAACATAAAACCGAAACATTGAAGCGTTTAAGACAAATCTTGTGTATATTACTCTTGGTGTTTTAAACAGAATTCTGTTTACCTATTTACTAGTTCATTGAAACGTAATTTGCTTGTTAAATTAGAAAATTGATACAGCACTAGGCTATTCGCCCGGAGCATGAGCTCAGTAAGCTTGGCGGAGATAGAAGCCCTGGTGAAAGGAGAGGAAGAAGCTTTCAGAATGAAAAAGGAGGAAGATGCGGTAACATTGAAAGAAGAGGAAGAACCTGTTGGAGTGGCAGAGGAGGCTATCTCAATAAAAGAGGAGGAATACATTTTGGGAGTGAAAGTGGAGGAGACTGAAGATCCAATTAACACCAGTGAGTACTGTCTTGCAAATGTCTTAAAAATAGGGGCACAAACTGTGCAGTTGTTGAACTACTGTGGGGGTTTTAAGGGGCATTCTACTGAAGTTCTACACTTGAATATGTTGTTCAGTACTGTAGGAATGGTTTAAAGGGTTAATCTGCCTTTGGGACATATATTTTGTGGACGTTTACATTAGATGTATTGAATTCTCCATGTGGTCTACATTAAAGTTCCCCTCATCTAATATAACAGGCTTTAAAATTCAATATTGGAGCATCATTTATACTTAAAATATCAAAGGGATGCAAAAGGAACCCATTTTGTGAAACGATCGAAATCATGACAAAAGTGGTCAATTTTGGTGCTTTTAGACATATTCATGCCTCTTGTAAGATCATATAATTCAAAGGTCATAAGTTCACCATCTGTTTGATGTTCTCATTCACACAGGAGAGAGACATGACTATTGTGGATCCTCTGGGGAGCCCCAACAACATCCTGATGCTGACGAGGAAGAGAAGAGTCTCTCCAAATAGCAGCACTGTTGGAGCGAGTGGTCGCATTTCGCTCCGCAGGTAGTATTACATTTCATTACAGTACAACGGTTTGACTTGTCTGATCTTAGCTAGCTACATAGCCGTCTTTGTATCAAAGATAATTGTGTAGTTTAGAGTAATTATCGTAATTACCGAGGTTAGCTAGTCAGCTATTTTCGTCCTAGTCCTAGTCAACACTGCTAGCTAGCCAGCAGCTAGCAGCTAGCCAACGTCTACCGTCTACCGAATAGCAGCACTGTAGAAACTATTACATTAGTTTCTACATTACAACGGAACGACTTGATTAGTGTAGTGTTAGCTAGCTACATAGTTGTCGTTGCTGTCTTTGTATCCAAGGTAATTGTGTAGTTTAGAGTAATTATCGTAATTACCGAGGTTAGCTAGCCAGCTATTTTCATCCTAACGTAGGCAACACTGCTAGCAAGCCAGCAGCTAGCCAACGTCTACCGTCTACCGAATTGCAGCACTGTAGAAACTATTACATTACAACGGAACGACTTGATTAGTGTAGTGTTAGCTAGCTACATAGTTGTCTTTGCTGTCTTTGTATCCAAGATAATTGTGTAGTTTAGAGTAATTGTCAAGGTTACCTAGCCAGTTACCGAGGCTACCTAGCCAGCTACACTTTCAAACTAAGTCAACAACGCAGCCACTGCTAGCTAGCCTACTTCAGCAGTACTGTATCATTTTAGTCAATAAGATTTTTTGCAACGTAAGCTTAACTTTCTGAACATTCGAGACGTGTAGTCCACTTGTCATTCCAATCTCCTTTGCATTAGCGTAGCCTCTTCTGTAGCCTGTCAACTATGTGTCTGTCTATCCCTCTTCTCTCCTCTCTGCACAGACCATACAAACGCTTCACACCGCGTGACCGCCGCCACTCTAACCTGGTGGTCCCAGCGCGCACGACCCACGTGGAGTTCCAGGTCTCCGGCAGCCTCTGGAACTGCCGATCTGCGGCCAACAAGGCAGAGTTCATCTCAGCCTATGCTTCCCTCCAGTCCCTCGACTTCTTGGCACTGACGGAAACATGGATTACCACAGATAACACTGCTACTCCTACTGCTCTCTCCTCGTCTGCCCACGTGTTCTCGCACACCCCGAGAGCTTCTGGTCAGCGGGGTGGTGGCACTGGGATCCTCATCTCTCCCAAGTGGACATTCTCTCTTCCTCCCCTGACCCATCTGTCTATCGCCTCCTTTGAATTCCATGCTGTCACAGTTACCAGCCCTTTCAAGCTTAACATCCTTATCATTTATCGCCCCCCAGGTTCCCTTGGAGAGTTCATCAATGAGCTTGACGCCTTGATAAGTTCCTTTCCTGAGGATGGCTCACCTCTCACAGTTCTGGGTGACTTTAACTTCTTGCAACTATAGGGGGAGCTGTTTCGCATTAGCATAATTTGCTCTCCAGATGAAACTGCCTAGTACTCAATTCTTGCTCGTACAATATGCATATTATTGTTATTATTGGATAGAAAACACTCTCTAGTTTCTATAGCCGTTTGAATTATGTCTCTGAGTGAAACAGAACTCATTCTACAGCACTTTTCCTCCCAGTGTGTGAGATTTCAGACATCTTGGCCTCTGGTTCCAGATCAGTTTTAAACTCCCTGTAAATCCTATGAGGATATAAACACTGCCCACGCCTTCCTCTAGATGTCAGTAAGTGGTGACAATTTGAATGGAGTCGATTGCGCAATCAGTGCCTGTATAAAACGGCAAAGACCGGATGTACCGTCCCTTTGCTCCCTGCGCCTTACGCACGATGGACGTTGGACCTCCTCTCTTTCCAGGCTTTGGTTTAGCCACTTATATATCGCCGGTCATGTTTTTACTCGTTAGAGGTGTTAAAAACATCATAAGGTAGTTAATTTAAACCGTTTTATAGCAATTTATATCCGTTTAGTGCGATTTTGAGGCAGTTCTATGTGATGCTCTTTGAAGCTTTGGGCACGTTTCGGGGTCCCGGTCGAACGTTAGTGGGCATTTCGACGGACAGAGGACATCTTTCGACCAAAAGAAGATTAGACCCAAGAAAGGATACATTGCCCAAGATTCTGATGGAAGATCACCTCACAGTAAGAAATATTTAATATGATAAATCGTTGTTCTGTCGAAAAATTTTAAACGCATATTCCGCCATTTTGTTTGGTATAGCTTCGCTTGGCGAACCCTGTATTGCACAGTAAGGATAATTTTAGAAATGTAATTCAGCGATTGCGTTAAGAACTAATTTGTCTTTCGATTCCTGTCAACCCTGTATTTTTTTGTCAAGTATATGATTAGCTATTGATTAAACTAGATCACTCTGAAAGATGGCGACCGACATTTTCAGGCTTGTTTTGCTACTATTTTCATTGTATAGCCACGTTTTTTTATGGCTAAATATGCACATTTTCGAACAAACTCTATATGTATGTTGTAATATGATGTTACAGGAGTGTCATCGGAAGAATTCTGAGAAGGTTAGTGAAAAAATTAATATATTTTGGCGATGATAACGATATCGCTCTCTTTGGCTTGAATCAATGGTCGGGTAACGTTTGCATATGTGGTATGCTAATATAACGATTTATTGTGTTTTCGCTGTAAAACACTTAGAACATCTGAAATATTGTCTGAATTCACAAGATCTGTGTCTTTCCATTGCTGTGAGTTGTGTATTTTTAAGAAATGTTTTATGATTAGTAATTAGGTAATACACGTTGCTCTGTGTATTTATTCTAGTCGAGTTGTGATGGTGGGTGCAATTGTAAACTAGGATTTATACCTGAAATATGCACATTTTTCTAACAAAACCTATCCTATACAATAAATATGTTATCAGACTGTCATCTGATGAGGTTTTTTCTTGGTTAGTGGCTATCAATATCTTTATTTGGCCGAATTGGTGATAGCTAGTGGTGGAGAGAAAAAATGGTGGACAAAGAAAAATTGTGTATTTTGCTAACGTGGTTAGCTAATAGATTTACATATTGTGTCTTCCCTGTAAAACATTTTAAAAAACAGAAATGATGGGTTTATTCACAAGATCTGTATCTTTCATCTGGTGTCTTGGACTTGTGATTTAATGATATTTAGATGCTACTATTTAATTGTGACGCTATGCTAGCGATGCTAATCAGTGTGGGGGGGGGGGTGGGGGGTGATCCCGGACCCGGGGTTGAGGCTCGGTAAAGGTTAACCTCCCCACGTCTACCTTTGACTCATTCCTCTCTGCCTCCTTCTTTCCACTCCTCTCCTCTTTTGACCTCACCCTCTCACCTTCCCCCCCTACTCACAAGGCAGGCAATACGCTTGACCTCATCTTTACTAGATGCTGTTCTTCCACTAATCTCATTGCAACTCCCCTCCAAGTCTCCGACCACTACCTTGTATCCTTTTCCCTCTCGCTCTCATCCAACACTTCCCACACTGCCCCTACTCGGATGGTATCGCGCCGTCCCAACCTTCGCTCTCTCTCCCCCGCTACTCTCTCCTCTTCCATCCTATCATCTCTTCCCTCTGCTCAAACCTTCTCCAACCTATCTCCTGATTCTGCCTCCTCAACCCTCCTCTCCTCCCTTTCTGCATCCTTTAACTCTCTATGTCCCCTATCCTCCAGGCCGGCTCGGTCCTCCCCTCCTGCTCCGTGGCTCGACGACTCATTGCGAGCTCACAGAACAGGGCTCCGGGCAGCCGAGCGGAAATGGAGGAAAACTCGCCTCCCTGCGGACCTGGCATCCTTTCACTCCCTCCTCTCTACATTCTCCTCTTCTGTCTCTGCTGCTAAAGCCACTTTCTACCACTCTAAATTCCAAGCATCTGCCTCTAACCCTAGGAAGCTCTTTGCCGCCACCTCCTCCCTCCTGAATCCTCCTCCCCCTCCCCCCTCCTCCTCCCTCTCTGCGGATGACTTCGTCAACCATTTTGAAAAGAAGGTCGACGACATCCGATCCTCGTTTGCTAAGTCAAACGACACCGCTGGTTCTGCTCACACTGCCCTACCCTGTGCTTTGACCTCTTTCTCCCCTCTCTCTCCAGATGAAATCTCGCGTCTTGTGACGGCCGGCCGCCCAACAACCTGCCCGCTTGACCCTATCCCCTCCTCTCTTCTCCAGGCCATGTCCGGAGACCTTCTCCCTTACCTCACCTCGCTCATCAACTCATCCTTGACCGCTGGCTACGTCCCTTCCGTCTTCAAGAGAGCAAGAGTTGCACCCCTGCTGAAAAAACCTACACTCGATCCCTCCGATGTCAACAACTACAGACCAGTATCCCTTCTTTCTTTTCTCTCCAAAACTCTTGAACGTGCCGTCCTTGGCCAGCTCTCCTGCTATCTCTCTCAGAATGACCTTCTTGATCCAAATCAGTCAGGTTTCAAGACTAGTCATTCAACTGAGACTGCTCTTCTCTGTGTCACGGAGGCGCTCCGCACTGCTAAAGCTAACTCTCTCTCCTCTGCTCTCATCCTTCTAGACCTATCGGCTGCCTTTGATACAGTGAACCATCAGATCCTCCTCTCCACCCTCTCCGAGTTGGGCATCTCCGGCGCGGCCCACGCTTGGATTGCGTCCTACCTGACAGGTCGCTCCTACCAGGTGGCGTGGCGAGAATCTGTCTCCGCACCACGTGCTCTCACCACTGGTGTCCCCCAGGGCTCTGTTCTAGGCCCTCTCCTATTCTCGCTATACACCAAGTCACTTGGCTCTGTCATATCCTCACATGGTCTCTCCTATCATTGCTATGCAGACGACACACAATTAATCTTCTCCTTTCCCCCTTCTGATAACCAGGTGGCGAATCGCATCTCTGCATGTCTGGCAGACATATCAGTGTGGATGACGGATCACCACCTCAAGCTGAACCTCGGCAAGACGGAGCTGCTCTTCCTCCCGGGGAAGGACTGCCCGTTCCATGATCTCGCCATCACGGTTGACAACTCCATTGTGTCCTCCTCCCAGAGTGCTAAGAACCTTGGCGTGATCCTGGACAACACGCTGTCGTTCTCAACTAACATCAAGGCGGTGACCCGTTCCTGTAGGTTCATGCTCTACAACATTCGCAGAGTACGACCCTGCCTCACACAGGAAGCGGCGCAGGTCCTAATCCAGGCACTTGTCATCTCCCGTCTGGACTACTGCAACTCGCTGTTGGCTGGGCTCCCTGCCTGTGCCATTAAACCCCTACAACTCATCCAGAACGCCGCAGCCCGTCTGGTGTTCAACCTTCCCAAGTTCTCTCACGTCACCCCGCTCCTCCGCTCTCTCCACTGGCTTCCAGTTGAAGCTCGCATCCGCTACAAGACCATGGTGCTTGCCTACGGAGCTGTGAGGGGAACGGCACCTCCGTACCTTCAGGCTCTGATCAGGCCCTACACCCAAACAAGGGCACTGCGTTCATCCACCTCTGGCCTGCTCGCCTCCCTACCTCTGAGGAAGTACAGCTCCCGCTCAGCCCAGTCAAAACTGTTCGCTGCTCTGGCACCCCAATGGTGGAACAAACTCCCCCACGACGCCAGGTCAGCGGAGTCAATCACCACCTTCCGGAAACACCTGAAACACCACCTCTTTAAGGAATACCTAGGATAGGATAAAGTAATCCTTCTAACTCCCCCCCCCCTTAAAAGAGTTAGATGCACTATTGTAAAGTGGTTGTTCCACTGGATATCATAAGGTGAATGCACCAACTTGTAAGTCGCTCTGGATAAGAGCGTCTGCTAAATGACTTAAATGTAAATGTAAATGTCTCCAGATCAGAACACCAGATGGTACAGCTTAGTCTGGTCTAGCATACGGCTTGCTCTATCGGGGTCTGGGGCTGGGTTTCTGTAAAGCACTTCATGACAACAGTGGCATCAGCATCCATAATGATATGTGTCTGTGTCTCCTCTATGGTTACCAGGAAAAAGCTTGCCCTTCCTCGCTCCCGGAGTCCCCGTTTCGTGCCTCTCCCGGTAGCACCTTACTGCTGGGTATGAAGAGGTTGTCTGTGCTGCTGGTGGACTGCAGGAAAACAACGGGGCTGAGTGGAACTGTGAGAGGAGGAGAAGAGAAGAAAGGATCAGATTTGACTCATCAAAGTAAGTGCTGTAGTTTAGTTTGAACAAATACAATAGATCTGCCCACTGGTATCTGTTACCAGGACAACCAGCAGAGTTCTGTTAGTTGACAGGAAGATAGTATGGTAGATATGGATGTTATGAATAAAATAACACTGAAAAGGGATTCTGCCAATGAACAGAGAGAAACCAATAGAACATATAAAACCTTGGTGTAAGTTAGCTTTAGAGAGAGAGTTTCAAGATAATCTAATGTAAGGTGCATGTTTTACAAAAACTTTTTCTCAAAACATTATGGATGTTACATTGCCTGTCCCAGTCAACCCCCCCTTTCTTTACAAGACTCTAGAACACACAAACTAAACTCCAGACACTTCAATGTGGTCTGTATTGCTTCATTAACATCTGATCTACAGATATATTATTGTACACTACTGGTCAAAAGTTTTAGAACACCTACTCATTCAAGGGTTTTTCACATAGTCTACCAATGTGGTGAGGTCTCGCATAGGAGTTTCATCGTCTTTCGGCGCCAATAACAAATCATCCACGTATTGTACCAATACAGAACCTACAATTGACACCCTTTTAACGATTGTTTCAATGCAAAATGATACCAAGTGGGACTATTTGTAAATCCCATCGGTACTCTGCTAAAAGTTAGGTACAACGTGATCTAACACGTCTTCCACCACATAGAAACTGTAACCTCTATGAACCACTTATCGATCCAACAGACTATACACCTCTAGGTGAAAGTTCTATTCCTGCTAACCTCAAAACCAGTATTTGTTGATCTTTTGAAAAAGATGCAAACTCTTGTATAGCTGCATTTCCTGCTAATGCACTAGGTTCCAGTATCACCTTACACTCATTCTTCCAATGCCCGATAGTCCCACATCTAAAACAGGGAGCCATCTCCTTACACTTTGATGTTTGTTCGCTACGTTTCTTAGTTTGATCCTGGCCATTGAAACCATAGTTAGTGGTTAGGGAGGGTTTGGCCGGTAGGGATATCCTTGTCTCAGTATGTAAAAATGTATGCACTCTACTGTAAGTCGCTCTGGATAAGAGCGTCTGCTAAATGACTAAAATGTAAAATGTAATGTAAATGTAGTGATTTTCTCTATGGTCCTATTAACCCCTCGCACGTCTGCGAGGTGAGCGAAGTCATATTCCACCCTCAAAACGTTGTCTTGAATTAAATCTACTACCCCCGCAATTATCGTGTTGATCACAGGGTTCAACCCCGTCATTAAAGCAGAAGCGCTAATACACTCCCGTTCTCAGTCCTTCTGTATTAGTGTACTGGTGTTACACTTTCTGGGGTTATCGTTATGCATTTTCTGTTGATAGAATGCTGACATCAAAACACTGGTATATATTGAGCTTTTGATTCTGGTGTTATGTCCTTGTGCCAAGTCTTAATTGCCTCCCTGAATTCTTTATTTGATTTGAGTTCTCCTTCAGCAGGGAAAGTGTTGTCCTATTTAATCCAGTTGGCTGAATGTTTCCCATATTCCAGGTGAATTGGTAGAATGCTCGTGCTCTTCTTTTAGCGCCTCCATGGCTTTCTTCAGTTCTACTGGCCCTATTTTACAGGGAGGAACGGGTCCGTTTGTCGCCATGTCAATAGTTATTATTCCCTAAACACTCCCGACGGAGTTCAGGGTATTTTAGATTTCTTCACTCCCGTCTATAATACACACCTTCTATTAACTATTTTCTAAGATAGCACTACACACTTCCCAGGATAATAATTAATTGGTCACGGCACTTAATACCTTGTATTAGAACCGATACCATAAACGTCTGCGAATCCATTACTGGAGAATACGGACAGGACTTTATGTCCTATTCCAGTACTTCCTCAAATATCACTATTATTGATAACCCTCATCTCTCATCGCGCCCTCTCCCCATAGGCATAAACCAACCTCTTTTACACACACACACTCACACACTGCGTTCTCACGTCCCCTGCTACCGGGCCTGTTGCCCTACACTCACACCCTGCGCTCTCACGTCCACTGCTACCGGGCCTGTTGCCCTACACTCACACCCTGCGCTCTCACGTCCACAGCTACCGGGCCTGTTGCCCTACACTCACACCCTGCGCTCTCACGTCCACAGCTACCGGGCCTGTTGCCCTACACTCACACCCTGCGCTCTCACGTCCACTGCTACCGGGCCTGTTGCCCTTCTTACAGGTCTATATACCGTTACACGATTGTTTTACCCTCCACAGGATTACCCTGTTCAGGTCTTCCCCTCTATGAGATTACACCCTCCATAGGATTACCCTGTTCAGGTCTTCCCCTCTATGAGATTACACCCTCCACAGGATTACCCTGTTCAGGTCTTCCCCTCTATGAGATTACACCCTCCACAGGATTACCCTGTTCAGGTCTTCCCCTCTATGTGATTACACCCTCCACAGGATTACCCTGTTCAGGTCTTCCCCTCTATGAGATTACACCCTCCACAGGATTACCCTGTTCAGGTCTTCCCCTCTATGAGATTACACCCTCCACAGGATTACCCTGTTCAGGTCTTCCCCTCTATGAGATTACACCCTCCACAGGATTACCCTGTTCAGGTCTTCCCCTCTATGAGATTACACCCTCCACAGGAACTATCCTGCTCGGGACTTATGAGACTTACCCTCCACAGATCTATTCTGCTCGGGACTTACTATATACTTATGTGGCTACTACAACTAGGCTCTCACCCCTTTGTAGTTTTGCAGGGAACCAACCCCGCCGGTATTTACCCCCTAGGACTTACCCTACAGGTACCAGCCTGTATGAGTTTACCTTCCGGGACTTACCTTTTACTCTAAAGCTGCGACTAGTCGTTACACAATGGGCCTATAGAATTAAACTTTGGAATGAAACAGACATCTCAACATCATCTGTTCAGAGGAGACTGCGTGAATCAGGCCTTCATGGTTGAATTGCTGCAAAGAAACCACTACTAAAGTACACCAATAAGAAGAAGAGACTTGCTTGGGCCAAGAAAAACGAGCAATGGACATTAGACCGGTGGATATCTGTCCTTTGGTCTAATGAGTCCAAAGTTGAGATTTTTGGTTCCACGCATCATGTCTTTGTGAGATGCGGGGGAGGTGAACGGATGATCTCAGCATGTGTTGTTCCCACCGTGAAGCATGGAGGAGGAGATGTGATGGTGTGCAGGTGCTTTGCTGTTGACAATGTCAGTGATTTATTTAGAATTCAAGTCACACTTAACCAGCATGGCTACCACAGCATTCTGCAGCGATATGCCATCCCATCTGGTTTGGGCTTAGTCCCACTGTCATTTGTTTTTCAACAGGACAATGACCCAACACACCTCCAGGCTGTGTAAGAGCTATTTGACCAAGAAGGAGAGTGATGGAGTGCTGCATCAGATGACCTGGCCTACACAATCCCCCGACCTCAACCAAATCGAGATGGTTTGGGATGAGTTGGATTACAGAGTGAAGGAAAAGCAGCCTACAAGTTCTCAGCATATGTGGGAACTCCTACAATACTGTTTGAAAAGCATTCCAGGTGAAGCTGGTTGAGAGAAAGCCAAGAGTGTGCAAAGCTGTCAAGGCAAAGGGTGGCTACTTTTGAAGAATCTAATATATTTTGATTTGTTTAACACTTGTGGTTACTACATGATTCCATGTGTTTTTTAATAATTTTGATGTCTTCTCTATTATTCTACAATGTAGAAAATAGTAAAAATAAAGAAAAACCCTTGAATGAGTAGGTGAGTCCAAACTTTTGACCTGTACTGTACATTAAATTCCCTGACAACAGCTCCAGTGGACATTCCTGCAGTCAGCATGCAGGTTGCCCACTCCCTCAGAGATCTGTGGCATTGTTGTGTGACAAAACTGCACATTTTCGAGTGGCCTTTTATTATCCCCAGCACAAGGTGCACCTGTGTAATAATCAAGCTGTTCAATCAGCTTCTTGATATGCCACACCTGTCAGGTGGATGGATTATCTTGGCAAAGAATAAATGTTGACTAACAGGGATGTAAAAAATTCTGCAGTCTTTTTTTTCAGCTTATGAAACATCCAACACTTTACATGTTAAGTTTATATTTTTGTTTATTGTAGTTACTCTCAGTTTTAGGAACAGCTACCCAAATATTTCACCTTATTCTTAACTTTACCCAAAATATGACATCAGCGCTAGTCAAAAATGTTTAAATCTGTGAACGTCTAAATAAGAAATTGGTCCATTTAAACAGCCCCTTTCAACCACGGTGGATATGTTACTGATGTGCTTTGTATCTTCGACGTAAAAACAAGTTTTGGACCTCCACACAAAATTACTTCTTTAGTTATTTTATGTTTAAGGAAGTGTGTAGGTCACATTCTGTATCATACAGCTATGAAAGTTATATATTTAGAACCACCAGCTCAATTGGAATCCAGCGACGTCTGTGTTCTAGTGTCCTAGAACTATTTAGTTTTTTGTGTTCTGACTTGTAAAACAGGATGAATAAAATAAGTAATGTAAACATATCAGTAATTACCAGGATGCTCTACAACATTTGTTTTAAAATCACACAAAGATTGTTAAAACTGGCCTCAGGTTATTGAGAGATCTGATTCAGGATTTACCCTCGTAGCATGGTTGTTTTATCATGTGGAGGTTTCATTCAGGTCTCTATTTTTTTTAAACACTGTCTTTGGCAGGAGAAAGACCAGACTCAGAGGAACCAGAGCCAGGGACGTCCAAACCAGCAAGACGACACCAGTGCTCCCACTGTAGAAAGGGTTGTAACCGGTTATGGGACCTGAACCAACATGAGAGAATGCACACAGGGGAGAAGCCTTACCACTGCTCCCAGTGTGGAAGGAGTTTTTGCCATAAAGGAAACCTGAACCAACATGAGAGAATACACACAGGGGAGAAGCCGTACCACTGCTACCAGTGTGGAAAGGGTTTCAACCGGCCTGCGGACCTGAAACGGCATGAGAGAATACACACAGGGGAGAAGCCTTACCGCTGCTCCCAATGTGGAAGGAGTTTCAACCAGCCGGGGGAGCTGAAATGGCATGAGAGAATACACACAGGGGAGAAGCCTTACCATTGCTCCCAATGTGGAAAGTGTTTCAACCAGCTGGGGGAGCTGAAATGGCATGAGAGAGTACACACAGAGGACTTGCTGTCTTATATTGTTGACTGCTAATGATTACCTGTTTTTACCATATGAACTTGAATTGTACAAAGTATACTAAAACATATATTTGTATGTTTTTATTAGAAAACATGAATTGAATATGGAGTTTGAATATAGAGTAGGTCAGATTCCTTCTGTTTTAAATGGTCCTTTTTTTAAAACTCTGACACTGTGTGTGTGTTTATCTGTGTGTCATTCCTCTAGCACTGCAGATAATCAAGTGATATTTGGATGTGATGCATTTGTTCCGTTGTTTACATTTGCAATGTTGGCCCACTGATGATTTAATGAAATGAAAATGTTCACAGACTCTGTAATGCAAAATGTTAATTGTATGTGTCCACATATCTGAGTATGTGACTTGTGGTGGATGAATCAGAATTAGTTGGGTAACATAGATAATTAAGATGTCTTATCTGCATAATATGCTGATGTGATATACTTGTTATTAGAATGTATCCCTTCGGACTCTGGTGATGGCAGTTGCACTTCTTCCCTCAGTTGGGTGCTCAGTCACCTGGGGCCCAGAGAGGGGAGAGGTCAGGCTTGTCTTTCACATGTCCCTGGTGCTATGCAGAATATCAGGAAGGGAAGAGGACAGGAGGGAACATTGTCTTCATATGTGAATGTATCTGTTAAACTATGTGAAGGGATGGTGTGATTAATGGGGAACCAATTACTGGTTTCCACAATGTCTGTGCGCAAGTCACTCCCTCCTTTGGCATTGGGGGGAGGTGTATGGCAGTGTCTGGAACCATTGTATGTCCTCTCTGATGTTGCACTTATCCTGGGATAGTGTATGACCTAGAGGCTCACTCCCCTCAGTGAGCTTGTCCAGGAGTGGGGTCAAGAAGGGGTTTTACTTGAGATGGGAGTATCTAGAGTTGACAATTGAGTTATGCCATTGGATGAGTTGGTGTTTTTGTGATATGAAGTACCAGGAACGAGATTAGAACCTCGTCTTAGGGACCAAACTGAACGATAAATTATAGCGAACGCTATCTGGCTACGGGATACTCCTTTCTCATTATAAAGTCTCACTTTGTGAACTGTTCCTAATATCTGTGGTTTGTTATGTCGACTAGGGGGGTGGATCTTTGCTATAAAATATTTCAGTAGCCATTGTGTTGCCACTCTCAACGGCTCATTAGAAATAGTGAATTGTTGAAAGTCATTGCAAAGATCTTATTATTAAAGATGTAGTTTAAGTATAACTCTGATTGGTGTGTGAAGTTTTTAAGTATAACTCTGATTGGTGTGTGAAGTTTGTCTCTCCTCATTTGGTAATACAGAAATTAACCACCACAGACGAACCTTGTGAAACTGACCTATTATAATCTCCTGTTCCTGGGAGTATCATCCTGCGTTGCAAACCAGCTGCCCCTGCGTCTTTGTATGAATAAAGTCCCTCCCAGGAACAGGAAACTATAAAGATATGTGCTCATCACCCAATGCTTCAGGAATTCAGACTGTCTACACTGCGCTGTGTAACTGTTATTCTCTCTGAGCTCAGAAATAAAGAATCTTGGTTTGACTTGGACTCCAGCAGATCCTTATTTTATAATATCCACCACAACTCTCCCACGGATTGCTGTTTCATCATTGTCTCAAAGAAGAGTTCCTCGTTCCACTTTCCTGGGTGCAAGCTTCCACTGGTTGAATAAACGTTTCCACGTCATTTCAACAAAACACCTTTTGTTTCATGGACTTGCAACCTAAATCCAATGACAGGTGACATTTTATGTTGATTTCATGTTGAATTGACTTTAGTTGACGACTCAAAGAAATGTAAATAGAAACTAGATGTTGAACTGACGTTTGTGCCTAGTGGGCTGGTTTGAATAAGCGGCAGGTGTTGGATCAATATCCACCTTAGTAGCTAAGTTTCCATGTAATTTGCAACAGATGTTCATGTGAATATTCTAAAATCTGCATTACACAATATATGCATTTTTCCACAAGAAATGTTTTTATCAGACAGACTTATTGCTGATCAAAGGCTTTACGAGACCAAAAAATACTTTTGCTGTTGAATTCCCATGTGCCGAATGGAAAAATACAAGTTAAAACCTCTTTGGGATAGGGGGGCGCTGTTTTCACTTTGTAAAAAATCGTTCCCAAATTAAACTGCCTCGTACTCAATTCTTGCTCGTACAATATACATATTATTATTACTATTGGATAGAAACCACTCTCAGGTTTCTAAAACCGTTTGAATTATATCTGTGAGTAAAACAGAACTCATTTTGCAGCAAACTTCCTGTCAGAAAGTGAAAAATCTGAAATCGAGGCTCTGTTCCAGGGCCTCCCTATTCATTTGCTTGAAATCTATGGATAAACATGCACTTCATACGCCTTCACCTAGATGTCAATAGGCAGTGAGAGGTGAAATGGAGTGTATAGCTTGATCTGAGGTCAAAAGAGAGCTCTTGGAATGACATGAGCCCAATTTCCTTTGTTCAGGAAGGCGCGGGAAGGAACTCTGGATTGCCTTCTGAAAAGCTTTCGTTATAGACGGCTAATATCTCCGGCTTTGATTTTATTTGATAAATGTGATAATATCATCGTAAAGTATGTTTTTTTCAATATAGTTTTATCAGATTATTGAAAGTTTATCGGGAGTTTTGGCGTTTTCCGTTCTCTGCGTTTGGTGACGATGGACAGCTTCGCGCCACTTGGCTAGCTTTGGTTGCTAATTCGACAGACGAAGAGGACATTCTAAATCCAAACAACGATTATTCTGGACAAAGGACCCCTTGTACAAGATTCTGATGGAAGCTCAGCAAAAGTAGGACCCATTTATGATGTTATTTCGTATTTCTGTCAAATGTTTAGTATTATTTTCCGCCCTGATTTTTGGCGCTGTCTCGCTATAACGTAAGCTGTATGTCGTACTAAAGTAATTTTTAGAATTCTAACACGGCGATTGCATTAAGAACTAGTGTATCTATCATTTGCTGTACAACATGTATTTTTTAGTAAAGTTTATTATGAGTTATTTGGTCAGAATAGGTGAGTGTCAGAAATATATCCGGAGATTCTGTAAAAAAGTTGCATCGTTTTCACAATGTATAACCACAGATTTCAGCTCTAAATATGCACATTTTCGAACAAAACATAAGTGTATTGTATAACCTGATGTTATAGGACTGTCATCTGATGAAGCTTGTCAAGGTTAGTGAAAAATTATATATCTTTTGCTGGTTTTTTGCGATCGCTAACTTTTGCTGCTGATAAATGGGTTGTGTTTTTGGCTATTGTGGTAAGCTAATATAATGCTATATTGTGTTTTCGCTGTAAAACACTTAAATAATCTGAAATATTGGCTGGATTCACAAGATGTTTGTCTTTCATTTGCTGTACACCATGTATGTTTCATAAATGTTTTATGATGAGTATTTAGGTATTTCACGTTGGTCTCTGTAATTGTTCTAGCTGCTTCGGTGCTATTTGTGATTGTAGCTGCAATGTAAAACTATGATTTATACCTGAAATATGCACATTTTTCGAACAAAACATAGATTTATTGTATAACATGTTATAAGACTGTCATCTGATGAAGTTGTTTCTTGGTTAGTTTGGTTGGTTCTTGGTTAGTTTGGTTGGTTTTGTGCAAGCTACCTGTGCTGTGAAAGAAATGTCTGTGCTTTTTTGTATTTGGTGGTGAGCTAACATAAATATACGTGGTGTTTTCGCTGTAAAACATTTAAAAAATCGGACATGTTGGCTGGATTCACAAGATGTTTCTTTCATTTGCTGTATTGGACTTGTTAATGTGTGAAAGCTAAATATTTCGGAAAAATATTTTTTGAATTTCGCGCGCTGCCTTTTCAGTGGAATGTGGGCGGGGTTCTATCTGATGTCATAATACACCCCTCTGATAATCAAGTGATATTTGGAATGTCTGAGTAGTTCTATCTGATGTCATAATACACCCCTCTGATAATCAAGTGATATTTGGAATGTCTGAGTAGTTCTATATGATGTCATAATACATCCATCTGATAATCAAGTGATATTTGGAATGTCTGAGTAGTTCTATCTGATGTCATAATACACCCCTCTGATAATCAAGTGATATTTGGAATGTCTGAGTAGTTCTATATGATGTCATAATACATCCATCTGATAATCAAGTGATATTTGGAATGTCTGAGTAGTTCTATCTGATGTCATAATACACCCCTCTGATAGTGATACATTTGCTCCATTGTTTCCATGTCAGTTGGTTTCCCACTCTGATGATTTATATCTGACAGAGGGGCTTTAAAGGAATAGTATGGTGACATCTTAGCGGGGCTTTAAATAAATAGGATTATTCATTAATTTAATACTCCTATAGCAACAATACACTGCAGCTTTGACATCAAGAAGAGATTGGGCTGATGGGTGTTGGTGCTACTATACAGGTAAGGCTGTCCAATATGAATGTGAATGTTCAATCCACACAATAGGTTGATCAGTAGCCAGTTAGCTAGCTGCTACGTTTTTAGCAACACAACTCGCTATCAACAAAGTCAAAATGCCCTCCAGGCCTGGTGGTGGCAGCAGTGTACTACATCAACTGTTTACCAGAGCTTCCTGAGGGGAAACAATTAGGCTGTATATAGCTTGATTTTGGAGCCAGCAGCATACCACCCTACTTCCCACAGCTGGCTTGCTTCTGAAGCTAAACAGGGTTGGTCCTGGTTGGTTATGCAAACATTTGTCTATTAGATTATGTTTATCATTAAGAATATTGTTTTATTTCTAAATGGTCACGCCTTGCTTTGGTCATGTGTTCTCTTATGGGTCAATCATTTTAATTGGAACATAGCAATTATGGTCTCTCCTCAATCACTTCCAGTGCCTTTGGAAAGTATTCAGATTGGGGACATTGCCTTGTGTCGGTTGCCATCTTTCAGATGGGACGTTAAACGGGTGTCATGACTCTCTGTGGTCACTAAAGATCCCATTGCACTTATCATAAGAGTAGGGGTGTTAACTCTGGTGTCCTGGATTAATTCCCAATCTGGCCCTCATTCCATCATGGTCACCTAATCATCCCCAGTTTACAATTTGGCTCATGCATTCTCCCTCCTCTCCCCTGTAACTATTCCCCAGGTTGTTGCTGTAATTGAGAATGTGTTCTCAGTTGACTTACCTTGTTAAATAAATAATAATCATGTTTCCATCCAAAGTTTATTAATTAGGATATATACAAATATGATGATGTGAATGAACAAGCCTTTTCATACTTTATAACATGGCTATATACAATGCCTTCAGAAAGTATTCAGACCCCTTGACTTTTTCCACATTTTGTTACGTTACAGCCTGTGTATTAAATACTTTTTTCCCTCTCATCAATCTACACACAATATCCCATAATGACAAAACAAAACAGGTCTTTAGAAATTGTTGTTAATTTATTAAAAACTGAAAAATAACATTTACATAAGTATTCAGACGCTTTACTCAGTACTTTGTCGAAGGACCTTTGGCAGCGATTACAGCATTGAGTCTTCTTGGGTATGACGCTACAAGCTTGGCACACCTGTATTTGGGGAGTTTCTCCCATTCTTTTCTGCAGATTCTCTCAAGCTCTGTCAGGTTGGATGGGGAGCGTCGCTGCACAGCTATTTTCAGGTCTCTCCAGAGATGTTAGATCGGGTTCAAGTCCGGGCTCTGGCTCGGCCACTCAAGGACATTCAGAGACCAGAGACTTGACCCGAAGCCACTACTGCATTGTCTGAGCGCTTTGGAGCAGGTTTTCATCAAGGATCTCTCTCTACTTTGCTCTGTTCATCTTTCCCTTGATCCTGACTAATCTCCTAGTCCCTGCTGCTGAAAAACATCCCCACAGCATGACGCTGCCACCACCATGCTTCACCCTAGGGATGGTGCCAGGTTTCCTCCAGACGTGACGCTTGGCATTCAGGCCAAAGAGTTCAATCTTGGTTTCATCAGACCAGAGAATCTGGTTTCTCATGGTCTGAAAGTCCTTTTGGTGCCTTTTGGCAAACTCCAAGTGGGCTGTCATGTGCATTTTACTGAGGAGTGGCTTCCGTCAGGCCACTCTACCATAAAGGCTTGATTGGTGGAGAGGTGGAGAGATAGTTGTCCTTCTGGAAGGTTCTCCCATTTCCACAGAGGAACTCTAGAGCTCTGTCAGAGTGACCATCGGATTCTTGGTCACCTCCCTGACCAAGGTCCATCTCCCCCGACTGCTCAGTTTGGCCGTGCCGCAAGCTCTAGGAAGAGTCTTGGTGGTTCCAAACTTCTTCCATTTTAGAATGATGGAGGCCACTCTGTTCTTTGGGACCTCCAATGCTGCAGAAACGTGTTGGTACCCTTCCCAAGATCTGTGCCTCGACCCAATCCTGTCTCGGAGCTCTACAGACAATTCCTTCTACCTCATGGCTTGGTTTTTACTCTGACAGTCTCATAATAAAGGGTCTGAATACTTACTGTTATGTAAAGAAGGTATATTTTTTATCTTTAAATGTTTCTATAAACCTGTTTTTCCTTTGTCATTTAAATGTTTTATATTTAACTTGGCAAGTCAGTTAAGAACAAATTCTTATTTACAATGACGGCCTACCGCTGAACAGTGCCTTGTTCAGGGTCAGAACAACAGATTTTTACCTTGTCAGCTCTGGGATTCGATCCATCAACCTTTTGGTTACTAGCCCAATGCTTTAACCAATAGGCTACCTGCCGCCCCAAATGATGGGCTATTGTGTGTAGTTTGCTGAATATATAAATATATTTTTTTACATCCATTTTAAAATAAGGCTGTAACTTAACAAAATGTGGAAAAAGTAATGGTGTCTGAATACTTTCCGAAGGCACTGAACAAACATCACATTGAATATTCACCTCACTTTTGAAAAGCTCCATGAGGAAGAAAGGATTCCCAGATGATCTTTTAGATGTTCTGTCTTCAGGATGTTCTGGGTTGATGTCTGTTGGAGAGGGGAGGGGCAGTTGAGTGAGCTGGGGCCTTTTATTGCCCTTCCTCTGGGAGCCTGTCAGCTGTGTCATGATGAGAGAGTGAGAGAGGACCTACCCTACCTCTGGGAGCCTGTCAGCTGTGACATGATGAGAGAGAGTGAGAGAGGACCTACCCTACCTCTGGGAGCCTGTCAGCTGTGACATGATGAGAGAGAGTGAGAGAGGACCTACCCTTCCTCTGGGAGCCTGTCAGCTGTGACATGATGAGAGAGAGTGAGAGAGGACCTACCCTTCCTCTGGGAGCCTGTCAGCTGTGACATGATGAGAGAGAGTGAGAGAGGACCTACCTGTAAGATATATTGTGCTGTAAACGTACTTCTATTTGAAGAGGTTTTTGACCATTCAGGGACCTAATCTCAAACACTCATGAAAACATGAAAAAAATATTGTCCACACAAAAGATAGAATTTGGTAATAAAAAATATTATATTATTAGTTATATGCATGAAAATAAAGATGTTTAAAAAATGTGACATTTTGGAGAGGTTTTTGCAGACTATATGAGAGGCCTAAGCCTTGTAATGAAAACATGTCTATAAAGAATGACTGGTATTAGATATCAGCTCCATTTTTGCGGCACATGTTGACAAGATGTTGGGGAATCACTGGAGAGGAATGTTGACCAACTGAACATCTCAGTGTACAGTTCAATAAACACAATAGGCATTTTGTTACATTTCAGTCTTCTGTTATGTATTTAAAGTGTCATATTGGGATGCAAACTCAAATATGAATACATTTAAACTATATCTGACATGGTACTGGTGTCTTCTTTTTAAAGCCCATAACCATGTGTGTGATGTGTAAACAAAAAAGGGCACCCCCCATAAAAAGATCCTGCTACAGAAAGCTGCACAATATGTTGAGTAAAGTATTTTGCTTACCATGACTATATCCAACCCAACTCCATGTGTTTCCACTATCATGTATCCTACCATGACTATATCCAACCCAACTCCATGTGTTGCCACTATCATGTATCCTACCATGACTATATCAAACCCAGCTCCATGTGTTGCCACTATCATGTATCCTACCATGACTATATCCAACCCAACTCCATGTGTTGCCACTATCATGTATCCTACCATGACTATATCAAACCCAGCTCCATGTGTTTCCACTATCATGTATCCTACCATTACTATATCCAACCCAACTCCATGTGTTGCCACTATCATGTATCCTACCATGACTATATCCAACCCTACTCCATGTGTTGCCACTATCATGTATCCTACCATGACTATATCCAACCCTACTCCATGTGTTGCCACTATCATGTATCCTATCATGACTATATCAAACCCAACTCCATGTGTTGCCACTATCATGTATCCTACTTGGCTGAAGCTTTGATCCAGTGGAAGAAGTATTGAGGAGCAGGGAGGTTAAAGGTCACTTCAGGACACAGCTGTTACTCTACACTATCCCTAGATAATCCAGTAATAAGAGAACATTTATACATTATTTAGGGCTCTATAACATCTCTATCTATATATAACATCTCTATCAATTATTATTATTTTTTTTTTACCCAATTCCATTTTCTCCGTTTAGGTTTTCCAGGTTTCTGATTTGTCCCTGTTTTTCTGCTTTTTGCTCTAAATCACACTGTTAATAGAAAACTACTGCAGCATAAATACTGGAGGGGTCAGGAGACACTGTGGCCCCATCCGATGAGACCCCCGGACAGGGCCAAACAGGAAGGATATAACCCCACCCACTTTGCCAAAGCTCTACACAATATTCTGCTGCTGATGCCAGATGCCATAGCAGTCTCTTTCTGATGTAAAGCAGAGGGTCACCGAGCATGTGGTGCAGGTGATGGGGGACTTCATCTTGCAAACAACACAGCAACGCCTCCATGCTGTGCCCTTTTGGCCCTTAGGCACATCCATGCCTGCACAAATATATTTGGGCAGATGAACACTTGTGGCAGGAGCAGAAGGGACAGGGTGTGGTGCAGTGGTGCTGTAGCCAGCAAGCTCCTTGATGAGCTGCTCTCTGAAGGCTTTCTGTGAGAGGAAGGGCTTTCCACAGCTCTTAGCCATTTCCTTGTGTAGGATGAATGCATTCACCACAGCAATGTCGACGAAATGATAGAAGAAGGTCTTGTACCATTTCATTGTCTTATGCAGAACATTGTAATAGCCTATCAGCGCATCTGATAGGTCCACACCTCCCATGCTCTTGTTGTAGTCCTTTACTGCAGCTGGAATGGGGACATTTTTGGTGGTCCATACCCCGTCCTTCACACGCCTGACAACATGATCCCCATTGAAGGACTTGTGGATTGTTGTGCACATCACCACCTCTCTGGTATCCATCCACTTTACAAAAAGCAGGCCATCTTCACGGATCCATCGCATGGTCCCCCGCTCAGCCTGCTTAGGCATGTCGTTCACCTTCGTCTTCGGAAAGCCCACCCTGTTGGTACGAATGGTGCCACAAGCCCACACTTCCCGCTTCCTAAGGTCTGCAAACAGGGTAGGGCTTGTGTAGAAGTTATCCACAAAAAGTTTGTAGCCCTTCCCTAGCAGTTGAAAATCCAATAACTCCATTACAGAGTCATAGCCAAGTCCCTTACCGGTAGCAAAACTGTTCCTCCCCTCATAGACAAAAAAATTGCATGTGTAGGCACACACAGAATCAGCCAACACAAACAGCTTGTAACCCCACTTGGTTGGTTTGTTTCGCATGTATTGTTTGAGGCCAATTCTGGCCTTTGAGGCTACCATCCTCTCATCGATTGACACGTTCTGGGCTGGCTGAAAGTACGTCTTGCAGGCCTCAACAATACTGGAGTAGAGAGGTTTTATTTTGCACAGTCTATCAAACGTTGCTGTGCCTCTCTTCTTGTCATTCTCTTCATCAACCTTTGGGTCACTGATATGAAGCGCCTGTGAAAGAACCAGAAACCTTTTGCAGGACATAACAGTCATGGGGAAAGGCAGTTGGTAGAGTGATGACGTTTTCCAGTAGTCCGTCAGGCTTTTCAGCTTCACCAGCCCCATGTAGATGACCAGTGAAAGGTAGCAGAAAAAGTCTGACATGGATATGGGCTTCCATGCTACCTTTTTGCCTGCCTGCTTCTTCTTCCCATACTTATTCGTGTTAGACACGAGCGAATCTACAACGGATTGTGTGAAAAACAACTGAAAAAGCTGAAGGGGGCTGTAAGTTGTGGTCGAGTTCACCTGAGGTCCTGGCTTCCTTTTCGGCCGAAAAGTTGGTTGGGGTGGCTCCACATCATCTTCTAGGACAGTGTGCCAACGCCCTTCTGTCCCTTTGTTAGCAGGTGGCACACTTCCCCTCTTCCGCTTCTTTGTCGGTGCCTTCACACCTGTAGATGGCCCAGAGACAGCAGGGGTCCAGCTGGATGAACAAGTTGGCGCTGGGGGCGGCGCTGGGGGCTCCCAGTCGGAATCAGTGCCACTGTGAATGAAAATGTTCAGTTAGAATAGTTTCACATATGAGCCCTGTATCAACAGGTATAATAAACATATACTGTTCAAAACAATAAAGGGAACACTTAAACAACACAATGTAACTCCAAGTCAATCACTTCTGTGAAATCAAACTGTCCACTTAGGAAGCAACACTGATTGACAATAAATTTCACATGCTGTTGTGCAAATGGAATAGACAAAAGGTGGAAATTATAGGCAATTAGCAAGACACCCCCAATAAAGGAATGGTTCTGCAGGTGGTGACCACAGACCACTTCTCAGTTCCTATGCTTCCTGGCTGATGTTTTGGTCACTTTTGAATGCTGGCGGTGCTTTCACTCTAGTGGTAGCATGAGACGGAGTCTACAACCCACACAAGTGGCTCAGGTAGTGCAGCTCATCCAGGATGGCACATCAATGCGAGCTGTGGCAAAAAGGTTTGCTGTGTCTGTCAGCGTAGTGTCCAGAGCATGGAGGCGCTACCAGGAGACAGGCCAGTACATCAGGAGACGTGGAGGAGGCCGTAGGAGGGCAACAACCCAGCAGCAGGACCGCTACCTCCGCCTTTGTGCAAGGAGGAGCAATGCCAGAGCCCTGCAAAATGACCTCCAGCAGGCCACAAATGTGCATGTGTCTGCAATAAAGTGTTCCCTTTATTTTTTTGAGCAGTGTATATATAAATAAATAAAAATAAAAAATAAAATGAATATGCGACCATTTAAACAACTGCATTAGCATGAGAAGCAAAAACCTATTTTACTTACTGGTCTAAAAGTGGATCTTTTCCTTCCAAAAACATTTCTTCCGCGCTGGAATCATAACTGTGGTCACTCACAGAGTCCTCATCCATTCCTTCTGTGTCACTCTCCTGGTCAATTTCTGCAATAATATCATCAAAATGTGTATACTTGGACTGAGATTTAGCTTTTCCACTCTTAGTAGCCATGTTTAACTTTTTCAGATTTGAGAAGTTTGTAGAAGAGAAGGAACTGCTGTGAAACGTAAACTACAGTGCGTCCTGTTTCCTTTCACCAGAGAATGAACTCTGTTGTGCACAGCTCTAGCATGATGGCTGTTTGTCCTACAAACGGCATTCACATACTGCTGGAAAGCCCAGCTCATTGGCTATCTAGCTAGGTTTCAAAACGATAGGTGGTCATTGGACCAAGACCCTTTATGGGCTAATTCAGGTGTTGTATAGCCAATACGTAATGTAGAATGATGAAACGAGATTCTGAGGATTGCACAAAAACCAAACTTGACCGCGTTAAACAACGTTTAGCCAATTAGATTTCATAAAATTGTTTTGTTGCAAGTTGAAAGAGTCGGAATCCATGCAGAATGATGTTTCCAACATGGATCGTGTTAGGATATACACTACCGTTCAAAAGTTCGGGGTCACTTAGAAATGTCTTTTTGCCAATTAAAATCACATTAAATTGATCGTAAATACAGTGTAGACATTGTTAATGTTGTAAATGACTATTGTAGCTGGAAATGGCTGATTATTTGTGGATTATAGAGGCCCATTATTATCTACAGAGGATCATTATCAGCAACCATCATTCCTGTGTTCCAATGGCACGTTGTGTTAGCTAATCCAAGTTTATCATTTAAAAGGCTAATTGACCACTAGAAAACCCTTTTGCAATTATGTTAGCACAGCTGAAAACTGTTGTTCTGATTAAAGTATATAAATAAAAATGGCCTTCTTTAGACTAGTTGAGTATCTGGAACATCAGCATTTGTGGGTTCGATTACAAGCTCAAAATGGCAAGAAACAAAGAACTTTCTTCTGAAACTTGTCAGTCTATTCTGGTTCTGAGAAATGAAGGCTATTCCATGCGAGAAATTGCCAAGAAACTGAAGATCTCGTAAAAAGCTGTGTACTACTCCCTTCACACAGCAGCACAAACTGGCGCTAACCAGAATAGAAAAAGGAGTGGGAGGCCCCGGTGCACAACTGAGCAAGAGTACAAGTACATTAGAGTGTCTAGTTTGAGAAACAGACGCCTCACAAGTCCTCAACTTGCAGCTTCATTAAATAGTACCCACAAAACACCAGTCTCAACGTC
Source organism: Salvelinus namaycush (assembly GCF_016432855.1). Taxonomy (NCBI): domain Eukaryota; kingdom Metazoa; phylum Chordata; class Actinopteri; order Salmoniformes; family Salmonidae; genus Salvelinus; species Salvelinus namaycush. The sequence goes on along the minus strand of NC_052308.1, from coordinate 73,308,720 downwards.
CACAGTGAAGAGGCGACTCCGGGATGCTGGCCTTCTAGGGGTGCCTTTTGCATCCCTTTGATATAAGTATACATTATGCTCCAATATTGCATTTTAAAAGCCTGTTGTATTAGATGAGGGGAACTTTTATACAGACCACATGGAGAGTTCAATACATCTAATTGAAAAGTCCCAAAAATATATGTACCAATGGCAGATTGCCCCTTCAACAATTCCTACAGTACAGAACAACATATTCAAGTGTAGAACTTCAGTAGAATGCCCCTTAAAAACCACACATCAGTTCAACAACAGTTTGTGCCCCTGTTTTTAAGACAATACTCACTGGTGTTAATCTGATATTCTGTCTCCCCCTTTTTCACTCCCAAAACGTCTTCCTTCTTCACCTTTATTGAAATAGCATCCTCTTCCTCTCTAAAACGTTCTTCCTCTGTTTCCTCTATAACATCCTCTCCTTCTTCCACGACATTGTTCAGTCCCAGAGCTTTTTTCTGCATACAGCAGACCTCCTCTTCTTTAGCAGGGGATGAGTAGTTTAGTGAACTCATGATCAGGGATGTTAGCTAGCTAGCTAGTTAGCATTAGCGACTAGCCTAGTGCTAGGCTCAGTATCAATATTTAACAAGTTTGCAAATTGAACAAGCAAATTAGGTTAAAGTTAACCAGTTGATACGTCAACTGAACTGCGTTTACAACACTGAGATTAGCAAATGTACATTAACATGGTCCAAAGCGTCAATCTTTCAATGTTATGTTGGCTAGCAAGCTACCGAGGTGGTTGAAAGAGTAGCCGTGTTGTTGTTCCTGAAGAAGCGCCCCGTCCAGTAAATTATACGTCACGCAAGAAGCATCAAATGAAAGACGCACTTCGCCATCTGCTGGCTGGAGTGGGTAACGCAGTTTGGAAACAATAGTTACTACACTTTTTTGAATTGGAAAGAACGTCATAATAATTTAACAATAAGCTGATATATTTTCTCTTACGTCTTACAAATAAAACCGTCCTGTACACAGACGTAGAAGCTTAATATGAATATGTAGATGCTTAATAAATACTTATATGAATAGGTAGTGTTTTAATACACATTTGCTCTGTTCATTTTTCACATTAGTTTTTATCTAGATGTGACGGTACTTTTACCTTAAAGCCACGCTCTTTAAGATACAAATCATCCTGTAAACCAGGGGTGGGCAACTCCAGTCCTCGGGGGCCTGATTGGTGTCACACTTTTTCTCCCTCCCTAGCAAACACAGCTGATTAATCAAACTGCATTCTAAACTGAAGATCATGAATTGTTGATTATTGGAGTCAGGTGTGTTAGCTGGGGCAAAACTGTGACACTAATCAGGCCCTCGAGGACTGGAATTTCCCAACCCCGCTCTAAACAATAGAGCAAATGCATCACATTCAAATAGCACTTGATTATCTGTAGTGCTATACACTGAGTCTGCAAAACATTAAGAACACCTGCTCTTTCCATGACATAAACTGACCAGGTGAATACAGGTGAAAGCTATGATCCCAAGTTAAATCCACTTCAATCAGTGTAGATGAAGGGGGGAGACAGGTTAAATAAGGATTTTTAAGCCTTGAGACAAATGAGACATGGATTGTGTATGTGTGCTATTCAGTGGGTGAATGGGCAAGACAGAATATTTAAGTGTCTTTGAACAGGGGATGGTAGTAGGTGCCAGGTGCACCGGTTTGTGTCAAGAACTGCAAAGTTGCTGGGTTTTTCCAGCTCAACAGTTTCCCATGTTTACCAAGAATGGTCCACCACCCAAACAGTGGTGGTCAGTGCCGTTTAAGATGAGGCAGGACGATTTGTTTATTCATGAGCATGGCCTTAATTTTATTACACCATATTAGATGACTGTCATTCATATTCCATTCACCCTGTTCAATGTAACGCAATAGGTTTAGGCTACTACATGATACTAACATTTCCCCTATACCCATCTTGAGATTGCTACAACATAGCCTATAAATTAAAGTTTACAATGTAGGTGCACACAGGTCGAGAGCAAATTTGAGGTGACAGACAGTGAAACATGGACAGACAGTGACACATTCAATACCGCCTTGCACACTCTTGCCTGCATCTAGCTGATCTAGGTTAGTCCAACAGTTGCAAACGAGAGTTTCTATTGGACAAATTCAGGTATGTTTATCTCCGTTTTGTTCCGTTTAAGAAATGTTTTTCAACAACAATCGGAGGAATGTGTGGTCTGTCATGAAGTTTAAGTAGCCTATATTTGATGTGATATATTCCTTTCGAGACAGGATTGTGTCACGGATCTGGGGAAGTGGACCAAAGCATTTCTGCAGCATTGCAGGTCCCAAAACACACAAGGGCCTCGATCATTCTTAAAAGGAAGTAGTTTGGAACCACCAAGACCCACCAAGACTCTTCGGAGGAGAAGGGCCTTGGTCAGGGAGGTGACCAAGAACCCGATGGTCACTCTGACAGAGCTCAAGAGTTCCTCTGTGGAGATGGGAGAACCTTCCAGAAGGACAACCATCTCTGCAGCACTCCACCAATCAGGCCTTTATGGTAAAGTAGCCAGATGGAAGCCGCTCCTCAGTAAAAGGCACATGACAGCCCACTTGTAGTTTGCCAAAAGGCACCCAAAGGACTCTCAGACCATGAGAAACAAGATTCTTTAGTCTGATGAAACCAAGATTGAACTCTTTGGCCTGAATTCCAAGCGTCACGTCTGGAGGAAACCTGGCATCATTCCTACGGTGAAGCAAAGTGGTGGCAGCATCATGCTGTGGGGATGTTTTTCAGCGGCAGGGACTGGGAGACTCGTCAGGATCGAGGGAAAGATGAACGGAGCAAAGTACAGAGAGATCCTTGATGAAAACCTGCACCAGAGCGCTCAGGACCTCAGACTGGGACAAAGGTTCACCTTCCAACAGGACAACAACCCTAAGCACATAGCCAAGACAAAGCTGAAGTGGCTTCGGGACAAGTCTAGGAATGTCCTTGAGTGGCCCAGACAAAGCCCAGACTTGAACCTGATCGAACATCTCTGGAGAGACCTGAAAATAGGTGTGCAGCAATGCTCCCAATCCAACCTGACAGAGCTTGAGAGGATCTGCAGAGAATGAGAGAAACTCCCCAAATACAGGTGTGCCAAGCTTGTAGCGTCATAACCAAGAAGACTCGAGGCTGAAAATTAGGAAAATAATTAGGCTGTATATAGCTTGATTAAACACGTTTCCATTCAAAGTTTTTATGTGAATAAAGTCATAACGTATAAAACTTCTCACGACAGATGTGATGGAAACAGGTTTTCAGAAGACTGAGTTGATGATAAGTCTTGGAAAGCCATTCTGGTGTGTCTTTTGCGTAAACATTTGTGTGATTGTCCCTCAGAAAAATTAAACCCTGTTCCATAAAACCTGAACTTTAGTCACTGTTACTAGTCATCTACCACCCAGTACTCCACCCTGTATTCTAGTCAAGGCTCATCCTATATAACTTCTGCTGTTCACACCTTTTATATTCATATACGCTACATAATGTCTATACACAACATCATATTTTTTTTTATTTCACCTTGATTTAACCAGGTAGGCAAGTTGAGAACAAGTTCTCATTTACAACTGCGACCTGGCCAAGATAAAGCAAAGCAGTCTGACACATACAACCACACAGAGTTACACATGGAGTAAAACAAACATACAGTCAATAATACAGTAGAAAAATAAGTCTATATACAATGTGAGCAAGTGAGGTGAGATAAGGGAGGTGAAGGCAAAACAAAAAAAATGCAATAAATATACATTGTAAACAAACGGTATATATTTATATTCCGGACTCTGACATTAATCGTTCTACTATTTCTATATTTCTTCATCCTTGAAATAAATTGTGGGGATTTGCATGTATTGTTTTGTTAGATATTACTGCACTGTTTCACTACACCTGCGATATCAGAGAAATATGTGTATGAGACCAATAACATTTAATTTGATCTGTGGTCAGAGGTGTGCAGACAACAGATGGTGTTTATGGTGGAGAGGACTGTGGACTCAGTGGAGGACATCCCAGCCACTTCGCAGTGTTGACATAACAACAATACACGGGACGAGACCCGTAATGACAATACACGGGGCGAGACCCGTTACGACAATACACGGGACGAGACCCGTAACGACAATACACGGGACGAGACCCTTAAAGACAATACACGGGACGAGACCCGTAACGACAATACACGACGAGACCTGTAACGACAATACACGGGACGAGACCCGTAACAACAATACACGGGACCAGACCCGTAACGACAATACATGGGACTAGACCCGTAACAACAATACATGGGACCAGACCCGTAACGACATTACACGGAACCAGACCCGTAACGACAATACACGGGACGAGACCCGTAATGACAATACACGGGACGAGACCCGTAACGACAATACACGGGACGAGACCCTTAAAGACAATACACGGGACGAGACCCGTAATGACAATACACGGGACGAGACCCGTAATGACAATACTTGGGACGAGACCCAAAATGACAATACACGGGACGAGACCCGTAATGACAATACAAAAAAACTAAGTATATCTTGTTTTATAGATTGCACAAAAATAATTAATGATTGAAGTGTATGTACCTTGTATGGTGTATCTGATGTTAAGCTGTCTTTAAAAAAAACATATTTATGAGTTAGTTCATTAAGATGCTGAGTTGGTGTTTTAGGCTGGGTTTCTGTATAGACATGAAGCTGTCTTTAAAAAAACCATATTGATGAGGTAGTTCATTAAGATGCTGAGTTTGAGTTTTAGGCTGGGTTTCTGTCTAGACGTTAAGCTGTCTTTTAAAAAACATATTGATGAGTTAGTTCATTAAGATGCTGAGTTTGAGTATTAGTTCTGGGTTTCTGTATAGACATGAAGCTGTCTTTAAAAAACCATATTGATGAGTTAGTTAATTAAGATGCTGAGTTGGGGTTTTAGGCTGGGTTTCTGTCTAGATGTTAAGCTGTCTTTTAAAAAACATATTGATGAGTTAGTTCATTAAGATGCTGAGTTTAAAAAGGGTCTTCTATAGAAATAAGTCAGGCCTCTTGCTTAATAGTACAAAGCAGATCATTCAATCGATGTTCTTACTGGTCCTAGACTATGGTGACATCATCTATATGAATACAGCTGCCACTTCATTAAAGCCATTAGATGCATTTGACCATAATGCACTTTGTTTTATTCTGAGTACAGGTTCAGTACACCTCCCTGCATTCTCCATCAGGAAGTAGGCTGACCCTCTTTGTGGTCACGTAGGTCCATTCATTGCTCTCTTTGCATTTATAAATCTCTTTGACAGTAACTCCCTCTGTAGCTAACATCTACAATAACCATTAGAGGTAAGAGTTGGTGTTATCAGACACAGTCTCAGGGATGGCTAGCTCTGGGAATTCCTTTGGTCTGTACAGAGTTAGGTAAATCAGCTCTTTGCACCTTACTTGTGGAATAATCTCCAAACTTCTCTAAAAGTTGATGTTTTGGTGACTCTGGGTTAATTCAGACTGCTGATTGAGGACCGGTTACAATTTACTTACAAAACCTTTAAAGGAGTTCATGAAACCATTCAGTCATGGATGTATGTAAACATATTTACCAGGTATTGCTTGTTACAGAAGACTACTGTTGTACATTGAATAGCCATTTATCACTATTACACCTCCTTGATGTGATGGTTTTCTATGTCTGTACATAGTGTGAATAGTGGTTTCCAAAAAGTTATTTCTCCCTAAACCAGAATGTTAAATGACCTTTATGATCTGTTGTACCACTATTACTTTGGGGTTCTAATCCCCCTCTGTCAACATCCACACTGTGAACACCACATCTGTAACATTCATGAACCTTCACTATCTTCATCCCTAAACTAGCAACAATAACTATTGTCTATTGTTATTCTCAATGACCTTCCTGGCCATATGAAAGTCTTGCTAAATACAATGTTGGCACCAGTTTTTTATGTCTTTGGTTATGCAAACATTTGTTTATTATATTATATTTTCTCATTAAGAATAATATTGTTTTAATTCTATATGGGTCACGCCTTGCTTTGGTCAGGTGTTCTCTTATGGGTCAATAATTTTAATTCGAATATAGCAATGATGCTCTCTCCTCAACCACTTCCAGTGCCTTTGGAAAGTATTCAGACCCCTTGACGTTGTCCACATTTTGTTATGATAGTCTTATTCTAAAATGGATTAAATAAAACTATTTCCTCAGAAATCTACACACAATACCCCATAATGATAAAGCGATAAAAGACTTTTAGACATTTTAGAAAATGTATTAAAAACAAAAAACATACATCTTATTTACATAAGTTTTCAGACCCTTTGCTCTGATACTCGGAATTGAGCTCAGATGCATGTTTCCATTGATCATCCTTGAGATATTTCTACAACTTGATTGGAGTCCACCTGTGGTAAATTAAATGATTATTGGGTATTGTGTGTCGATTGATGAGGAAAAATTTTAAGTAATACATTTTAGAATAAGCTGTAATGTAACAAAATGTGGAAAAAGTCAAGGGGTCTGAATACTTTCCGAATACACTGTACAAACATCACATTGAATATTCACCTCACTTTCAAAAATCTCCATGAGGAGGAAAGGATTCCCAGATTATCTTTTAGATGTTCTGTCTTCAGGATGTTCTGGATTGATGGCTGTTGGAGAGGGGAGGGGCAGTTGAGTGAGCCTCTGACTTTTATTGCCCTGCCTCTGGGAGCCTCTCAGCTTGTGACATGATGAGAGAGAGTGAGAGATGGCCTACCTGTAAGATATTTTGTGCTATAAACGTACTTCTATTTGAAGAGGTTTTTGACCATTCAAGGACCTAATCTTTCATTTATATTCTACGTTTAGTTTTTCAAGGTTTCTGATTGTCGCTGTTTTTCTGTTTTTCGCTTCCAAAATCACACTGTTAATAGAAAAACAACAACATTGGATGTTCTAAATCCACAACAATAATTAAACCACATCAGGAGACCACTTTTGAAGTCTGAGAAAAATATTTGAGATATCTGAGAAGATATTTTCATTTTTTGGGTGTAGATAACGACAACTTGCAGGCAGTAGGTTCAGAATAACTATGGCAAAAATGAATACAAATTATACCACTAGATGAGCCTTGGTCAATTTAGCTAGGAATATGCCACCCTCTTCAATCTGTCACCTAATCCTGCCTAATGGGCAGGTCAGCCCTGGAGGAAAGTATTGGCTGTAAAGAAGGAGGAGAAAACATAACATCTGGTTATTTTTAAATGACTTCTTATGACATTGCTTGCCAGAATAAACAATGTAATGGGGATTTTTTTCCCAGTCTGCGTTACCCACTCCAGGCAGCAGACGGCGATGTGAGTCTTTCAGTTGATGGTTCTTGTGTGACGTATAATATAGTGGACGGGACGGGAGGCCTCTTCAACAGCGACAAACAGCTTCTGATTCACCCACCGCGGTGGTTTGCTAGCGAACATTAAACCGAACCATTTAAGATCTTTAGACCAATATTGTGTATATTAATCTTAGTGTTTAGAACATCATTCTGTTTGCGTATCTACTTGTTCATTTAAACGCAATTTGCTTATTACATTAGCAAATCTGTTACATTGGTACTGCGCTAGGCTAATGTCCCTGAGCATTTTAAATTTGTATTTATTTCACCTTTATTTAACCAAGTAGACTAGTTGAGAACAAGTTCTCATTTACAACTGCGACCTGGCATGAGCTCACTAAACTAGACGGAGAAAGAAGCTCTGATGAAAGGAGAGGAAGAAGCTTTCAGAATGAAAGACGAGGAAGAGGAGGCTATCACATTGAAAGGAGAGAATGATATTACAGTGAAAGAGGAAGATGGGAGAGAGGTTGTCAAAGTGGAAGAGGAGGAGGTAGAAGCTTTCAGAATCAAAAAGGAGGAAGATGCCGTAACAATACAAGAAGAGAATGTAGTGAAAGAAGAGGAAGAACCTTTTAGAGTAAAAGAGGAAGAGGAGGCCATCTCAATTAAAGAGGAGGAAGACGTTTTGGGAGTGAAAAAGGAGGAGGCGACTGAAGATCCGATTAACACCAGTGAGTACTGACTTAAAAACAGGGGCACCAGCTATGCAGTTGTTGAACTAATGTGTGGTTTTAAAGGGACATTCTACTGAAGTTCTACACTTGACTATGTTGTTCAGTACTGTAGGAATTGTTTAAGGTGTAATCTGCCATTGATACATATATTTTTGGGACTTTTAAATGAGATGTATTTAATTATCCCTGTTGTCTGTATTAAAGTGCACTTCATCTAAAATAACAGGCTTTTAAAATGCAATATTGATGCATAATTTCCTACTTAAAATGTCAAAGGGACGTAAAAGGCACCCATTTAGTGGAACGACCCTTTTACATTTACAACACAAACAATATTCGACAAAATGATGATGAAAGTGGCCATTTTAGGCCCTTTTTATACATTATACATGCATGCCTCTTGTAAGACTCTGTGATTGTAATAGATGGTCATAAGTTTACAATCTGTTTGATGTTGTCGTTCACACAGGAGAGAGACATGACTATTGTGGATCCTCTGGGGAGCCTCAACAACATCCTGATGCTGACGAGGCAGAGAAGAGTCTCTCCAGATCAGAACACCAGATGGTACAGCTTGGTCTGGTCTAGCATACAGCTTGCTCTATCTGGGTCTGGGCTGGGTTTCTGTAAAGCACTTTATGACAACAGTGACATCAGTATCCATAATGATATGTGTCTGTGTCCCCTCTTTATGGTTACCAGGACAACGCTAGCCCTTCCTCCCTCCTGGAGTCCCCATGTCGTGCTTCTTCTGGTAGCGCCTTACTGCTGGGTATGAAGAGGTTGTCTGTGCTGCTGGTGGACTGCAGGAAAACAACGGGGCTGAGTGGAACTGTGAGAGGAGGAGAAGAGAAGAAAGGATCAGATTTGACACATCAAAGTAAGTGTTGTAGTTTAGTTTGAACAAATACAATAGTTCTGCCCACTGGTATCTGTTACCAGGACAACCAGCAGAGTTCTGTTAGTTGACATGAAGATAGACTGGTATCTGTTACCAGGACAACCAGCAGAGTTCTGTTAGTTGACAGGAAGATAGACTGGTGCATATGGATGTTATGAATATCATAACACTGAAAAAGGATTCTGTCAATGAAAAGAGAGAAACCAATAGACCATATTAAACCTTGATGAAAGTTAGCTTTAGAGAGAAAGTTTCAAGATGATCTGATGTAAGCTGCATGTTTTACAAAAACATTTTCTCAAAACATTATGGATGTTACATTGTCTGTCCCAGTCAACCCCCCTTTCTTTACAAGACTCTAAAACACACAAACTAAACTCCAGACACTTCAATGTGGTCTGTATTGCTTCATTAACATCTGATCTACACAACAAATATATTGTTTAAAACAAACTCTGTAAAGCCTTTTCTAAAAGCCATGAAATATGTATACCGTAATTTCTGGACTATTAAGCGCACCTGAATATAAGCCGCACCCACTGAATTTAAAAAAAATATGTATTTTGTACATAAATAAGCCGCACATGTCTATAAGCCGCAGGTGCCTACCGGTACATTGAAACAAATGAACTTTACACAGCCTTTAAAGGAAACACGGCTTGTAACAAAAATAAATAGGCCTTTAAACGAAACACGGCTTGTAACAAAAATAAATAGGCTTTAACGAAACACTTCCTCCTGTGCACTGAAACCACTGAAGTCATCTCCTTTGGTGTTGGAGTTGAATAGCCTCAGAATTGCTTCATCCGATGTTGGATCGTTTTCATTGTCGCTCTCGTCACTTTCATCCGGAGGCAAATTCCCCGCTGAGCTCATGCTGCCCTCTTCAATACGCAGCAGTCCAGCCTTTCGAAACCCGTTGATGATAGTGGATTTTTTTTTTTTTTTTTTGACAATGCTCCACGCTGTCAGGAACCACTGGCGGACTTGACCATAAGTTGCTCTTCGCATGCGACCCGTTTTAGTGAAGGATTTCTCCCCACTTGTCATCCAAGCCTCATTTTCTAGTTCGGGCCATCTGCTTTTCTTTCCTCTGAAAGCTTTTGTTGTCTTTTTGCACTGAGTCAGTTTCTCACGCTGCTGTTTCCAACGTCTTATCATAGACTCATTAAGGCCAAGCTCCCGTGCAGCAGCTCTATTTCCTTTTCCAACAGCCAGATCGATCGCCTTCAAATTGAAAGCTGCATCATATGCATTTCTCCGTGTCTTTGCCATGATGAAGGTGACTAAATGACTACCGTAATCAGAATGATGGGAAGTTTGAGCGCGCTCGATTTACGTCACATTATGTGACGGTGCTCAGTTTTTTGGCGGCATGAATCTTGTGAAAGCGGGAAAAATCCATAAATTAGCCGCGTCATTGTATAAGCCGCAAGGTTCAAAGCGTGGGAAAAAGTAGCGGCTTATAGTCCGGAAATTACGGTAAATGAAAAGCATTTTTTGTGAGACTTGGCCTCCGTCTCTGTAATGGCCAAAATTCATTTCATTTTCTACTTTATCAGGTCAAATGACGGCTGAACTCCAACATAGACTTTAAAGAACATTGTTTCATTTGAAATTACTAACTTTTTTGACATCAATGTGCTGCTAACAGTTTAGTTTCCTCCACTGTCCCTGTCCTCATACCGGGCTTAAACTGTTGATACCGCTTGCCATGTGGTACCGCTTGCCATGTGGTAAAAGAGAGAACAGTCTATGGCTAGGGTGGCTGGAGTCTTTTGACAATTTTTGCATCATCTGTGGATCTGTTGGGGCGGTATGCAAATTGGAGTGGGTCTAAGTGTTACTGGGATAATGGTGTTGATGTGAGCCATGACCAGCCTTTCAAAGCACTTCATGGCTACAGACGTGAGTGCTACGGGTCGGTAGTAATTTAGGTAGGTTACCTTAGTGTTCTTGGACACAGGGACTATGGTGGTCTGCTTGAAACATGTTGGCTTTACAGACTCGGTCAGGGCATGCTCGGAGTACACATCCGGGTAATCCGTCTGGCCCTGCGGCCTTGGGAATGTTGACCCGGAACAGCTGATGCTCTCATGCATGCTTCAGTGTTACTTGCCTCGAAGCGAGCATACAAGTAATTTAGCTCATCTGGTAGGTGTCACGGGGCAGCTCGCGGCTGTGCTTCTCTTTATAGTGTGTGATAGTTTGCAAGCCCTGCAAATATCCGACGAACCTCGGAGCCGGGGTAGTACGATACGATCAAAGTCCTGTTTTGACTCTTTGCCTGTTTGATGGTTCGTCGGAGGGCATAGCGGGATTTCTTATAAGCTTCCGGATTAGAGTCCCGCTCTTTGAAAGCGGCAGCTCTACCCTTTAGCTCAGTGGGGATATTGCCTGTAATCCATAACTTCTGGTTGGGGTATGTACTAGAGGTCGACCGATTATGATTTTTCAACGCCGATACGGATTTATTGGAGGAACAAAAATAGCCAATACCGATTAATCGGCACATTTTTATATATATATTTGTAATAATGACATTTACAACAATACTGAATGAACAATTTTATTTGAACTTAATATAATACATACATAAAATCTATTTAGTCTCAAATAAATAATGAAACATGTTCAATTTGGTAGAAATATTGCAAATACACAGCGTTGGATTAAGAAAGTAAAAGTACAGTATGTGCCAAGTAAAAAAGCTAACGTCTAAGTTCCTTGCTCAGAACATGAGAACATATGAAAGCTGGTGGTTCCTTTTAACATGAGTCTTCAATATTCCCAGGTAAGAAGTTTGAGTTCGTAGTTATTATAGGAATTATGACGCGTCGACTATGTCCCTCTATACCATTTGTATTTCATATACCTTTGACTATTGGATGTTCTTATAGGCACTTTAGTATTGCCAGCCTAATCTCGGGAGTTGATAGGCTTGAAGTCATAAACAGCGCTGTGCATCCCAGCATTGCTAAGAGCTGCTGGCAATCGCAGGAAAGTGCTGTTTGAATGAATGCTTACGAGCCTGCTGCTGCCTACCAACGCTCAGTCAGACTGCTCTGTCAAATATCAAATCATAGACTTAATTATAATAAACACACAGAAATACAAGCCTTAGGTCATTAATATGGTAAAATCCAGAAAGTTTAATTTAGAAAACAAAACGTTTATTCTTTCAGTGAAATACGGAACCGTTCCATATTTTATAAAACGGGTGGCATCCATAAGTCTAAATATTGCTGTTACATTGCACAACCTTCAATGTTATGTCATGATTACAGTTGAAGTCAGAAGTTTACATACACCTCAGCCAAATACATTTAAACTCAGTTTTTCACAATTTCTGACATTTAATCCTTGTTAAAATGCCCTGTCTTAGGTCAGTTAGGATCACCACTTTATTTTAAGAATGTGAAATGTCAGAATAATAGTAGAGAGAATGATATATTTCAGCTTTTATTTCTTTCATCACATTCCCAGTGTGTCAGAAGTTTACGTTTCGGGTAGCCTTCCACAAGCTTCCCACAATAAGTTGGGTGAATTATGGCCCATTCCTCCTGACAGAGCTGGTGTAACTGAGTCAGATTTGTAGGCCTCCTTGCTCACACACGCTTTTTCAGTTCTGGCCACACATTTTCTATAGGATTGAGGTCAGGGCTTTGTGATGGCCAATCCAATACCTTGACTTTGTTGTCCTTAAGCCATTTTGACACAACTTTGGAAGTATGCTTGGGGTCATTGTCCATTTGGAAGACCCATTTGCGACCAAGCATTAACTTCCTGACTGATGTCTTGAGATGTTGTTTCAATATATCCACAATTTTCCTGCCTCATGATGCCATCTATTTTGTGAAGTGCACCAGTCCCTCCTGCAGCAAAGCACCCCCACAACATGATGCTGCCACCCCCGTGCTTCACGGTTGGGATGGTGTTCATCGGCTTGCAAGCTTCCCCCCTTTTTCTTCCAAACATAACGATGGTCATTATGGCCAAACAGTTATATTTTTGTTTCATCAGACCAGAGGACATTTCTCCAAAAAGTATGATCTTTGTCCCCATGTGCAGTTGCAACCTGTAGTCTGGCTTTTTATGGCGGTTTTGGAGCAGGGGCTTCTTCCTTGCTGAGCGACCTTTCAGGTTATGTCGATATAGGACTCGTTTTACTGTGGATATAGGTAATTTTGTACCTGTTTCCTCCAGCATCTTCACAAGGTCCTTTGTTGTTCTGGGATTGATTTGAACTTTTCGCACCAAAGTACGTTCATCTCTAGGAGTCAGAACGCGTCTCCTTCCGTAGCTGTATTTATTTATTTTTTATTTTACCAGGTATGTTGACTGAGAACACATTCTCATTTACAGCAACAACCTGGGGAATAGTTACAGGGGAGAAGAGGGGGATGAATGAGCCAATATGACGGCTGCGTGGTCCCATTGTCAGAGCTTCTAGGAGTACTGGGTGGAGGAGTCAAGCGCAGAGAGCAGGTTAGTTCAGGACGTGGATTTTTATTCCTGTCGACAGTAACAACGGTCATGCCCAACACAACGGGCGCATGAAAATCCCAGTCCAAACACACAGGACTAAACTGTCCGGAAAATAGCTTCCACTTAAATACCAACACCAAATAACAGAAAACAAGCCCGCACAAAAGCCGACGGGCCTACTGCCCTTAAATAGCCTACCCACAAAATTAAACTCAAAACAGGTGCACCCAATCAGCCCAAACTAACAGAAACAAAAAGAAGGGAATCGATGGCAGCTAGTAGGCCGGTGACGACGACCGCCGAGCACCGCCCGAACAGGAAGAGGCACCATCTTCGGTGGGATTCGTGACACCCATGGTGTTTATACTTGCGTACTATTGTTTGTACAGATGAACGTGGTACCTTCAGGCGTTTGGAAATTGCTCCCAAGGATGAACCAGACTTGTGGAGGTCTACAATTTTTTTTCAGAGCCATCGGAAGAATCCCGGAACATATTCCAGTCTGTGCAAAATAGTCGTGTAGCTTCTGCTTCATCTGACCACTTTCTTAGTGACCGAGTCACTGATGCTTCCTGCTTTAGTTTTTGCTTTTAAGCAGGAATCAGGATAGAATTATGGTCAAATTTGCCACATGGAAGGCGAGGGAGAGCTTTGTATCAAATCAAAACAAATGTTATTTGTCTCATACACATGGTTAGCAGATGTTAATGCGAGTGTAGCGAAATGCTTGTGCTTCTAGTTCCGACAATGCAGTAATAACCAACGAGTAATCTAACAATTCCACAACTACTACCTTATACACACAAGTGTAAAGGGATAAAGAATATGTACATAAAGATATATGAATGAGTGATGGTACAGAACGGCATAGGCAAGATGCAGTAGATGGTATAGAGTACAGTATATACATATGAGATGAGTAATGTAGGGTATATAAACATAAAGTGGCATAGTTTAAAGTGGCTAGTGATACATGTATTACATAAAGATGGCAAGATGCAGTAGATGATATAGAGTACAGTATATACATATGAGATGAGTAATGTAGGGTATGTAAACATTATATTAAGTGGCATTGTTTAAAGTGGCTAGTGATACATTTTTACATACATTTCCATCAATTCCCATTATTAAAGTTGCTGGAGTTGAGTCAGTATGTTGGCAGCGGCCACTAAATGTTAGTGGTGGCTGTTTAACAGTCTGATGGCCTTGAGATAGAAGCTGTTTTTCAGTCTCTCGGCCCCTGCTTTGATGCACCTGTACTGACCTCGCCTTCTGGATGATAGCGGGGTGAACAGGCAGTGGCTCGGGTGGTTGTTGTCCTTGATGATCTTTATGGCCTTCCTGTGACATCGGGTGGTGTAGGTGTCCCGGTGATGCGTTGTGCAGACCTCACTACCCTTTGGAGAGCCTTACGGTTGTGGGCGAAGCAGTTGCCGTACCAGGCGGTGATACAGCCCGACAGGATGCTCTCGATTGTGCATCTGTAGAAGTTTGTGAGTGCTTTTGGTGACAAGCCAAATTTCTTCAGCCTCCTGAGGTTGAAGAGGCGCTGCTGCGCCTTCTTCACAACGCTGTCTGTGTGGGTGGACCAATTCAGTTTGTCCGTGAAGTGTACGCCGAGGAACTTAAAACTTACTACCCTCTCCACTACTGTCCCGTTGATGTGGATAGGGGGGTGCTCCCTCTGCTGTTTCCTGAAGTCCACAATCATCTCCTTTGTTTTGTTGACGTTGAGTGTGAGGTTATTTTCCTGACACCACACTCCGAGGGCCTTCACCTGTAGGCCGTTTCGTCGTTGTTGGTAATCAAGCCTACCACTGTAGTGTCGTCCGCAAACTTGCGTCTATGTGTGGAGTGAAGGTGGTCTAGAGTTTTCCTCTGGTTGCACATTTTACGCGCTGGTAGAAATGAGGTAAAACAGATTTGAGTTTCCCTGCATTAAAGTCTCCAGCCACTAGGAGCGCCACCTCTGGATGAGTGTGTTCCTGTTTAAAGTCCCCGGCCACTAGGAGCCCACCTCTGGATGAGTGTGTTCCTGTTTAAAGTCTCCAGCCACTAGGAGCGCCACCTCTGGATGAGTGTGTTCCTGTTTTAATGTCTCCAGCCACTAGGAGCACACCTCTGGATGAGTGTGTTCCTGTTTAAAGTCTCCAGCCACTAGGAGCCCACCTCTGGATGAGTGTGTTCCTGTTTAAAGTCTCCAGCCACTAGGAGCCCCACCTCTGGATGAGTGTGTTCCTGTTTAAAGTCTCCAGCCACTAGGAGCACACCTCTGGATGAGTGTGTTCCTGTTTAAAGTCTCCAGCCACTAGGAGCACCACCTCTGGATGAGTGTGTTCCTGTTTAAAGTCTCCAGCCACTAGGAGCCCACCTCTGGATGAGTGTGTTCCTGTTTAAAGTCTCCAGCCACTAGGAGCGCCACCTCTGGATCAGTGTGTTCCTGTTTAAAGTCTCCAGCCACTAGGAGCGCCACCTCTGAGTGTGTTCCTGTTTAAAGTCTCCAGCCACTAGGAGCGCCACCTCTGGATGAGTGTGTTCCTGTTTAAAGTCTCCAGCCACTAGGAGCCACCTCTGGATGAGTGTGTTCCTGTTTAAAGTCTCCAGCCACTAGGAGCCCACCTCTCGATGAGTGTTTTCCTGTTTGCTTATGGCCATATTTATATTGAACCTTTATATAACTGGGCAAGTCAGTTAAGAACAAGTTCTTATTTACAATGACGGCCTACATCAGACGACGCTGGGCCAATTCTGCGTCGCCCTATGGGACTCCCAACAATAGCTGGTTGTGATATGATGACTCGGTGAAACAGTTTTTAATGTCCCGTTGGTAGGATATATACGTAATCGTACTTCGTCTTTTATCGATTGATTGTACGTTGGCTAATAGGACCGATGGTAAAGGTAGATTACCCTCTTGGCGACGGATCCTTACAAGGCACCCGGACCTTCGTCCCTGATACCTCCGTTTCTTTCTCATGCGAATGACGAGGATGAGGGCCTTGTCCGGCTTCTGAAGTAAATCCTTCATTGAAGAAAAAGTATTTCTCCAGTACGGGGTGAGTAATCGCTGTCCTGATATCTAGAAGCTATTTTCAGTCATAAGACACAGTGCCAGAAACATTATGTACAAAATATTCCATTTTATTTGGAACGGCAAGCCAGATAAAATTAAAAGGGCCTATTTATATAACGAATATGAATTCGGAGGGCAGAAATTATTAAATATTAAAGCATTAGACCTCTCACTAAAGGCATCAGTCATACAAAAGTTATACTTAAATCCAAACTGGTTCTCTAGTAAATTGGTACGAATGTCTCATCCTATGTTCAAGAAGGGCCTTTTTCCCTTTATTCAGATTACACCTGCTCACTTTCGGTTGTTTGAAAAGGAAATAATCTCCAAAATATCCTTATTTTTTAAACAAGCCTTAGAAAGTTGGTTGCAATTTCAGTTTAATCCACCTGAAAGGACGGAACAAATAGTACAACAAATATTGTGGTTAAATTCAAATATAGTAATTGATAAAAAAACTGTATTTATCGAAGAAATGTTTAAAAAAGGTATAATTTTTGTGAATGATATCATAAATAGGACTGGTGGAGTTATGTCACACATGCAGCTCACACAGACATATGGAAATGTCTGCTCTACCCAAAATTACAACCAATTAATTGCAGCATTACCACAAAAATGGAAGAGGCAAGTAGAAGGGGAAAAAAGTAAGGAACTTGTATGTCGGCCCTGTATTAAAGAACATAAATGGTTAAAGAAAAGTGTGATAAATAAAAACATATACCAATTTCATTTAAGGACCAAAAAACTGACAGCTGTGCCATATAAATTGCAAAATAGTTGGGAAGAGATGTTCGATGTACCCATTCCATGGCACATGGTTTATGAATTGATACGCAAAACAACGCCGGATTCAAAACTTCGAATTTTTCAATTTAAATTATTGTACAAAATTCTTGCAACTAATAGAATGTTATATATATGGGGTATACAATCTTCCCAGCTCTGTAGATTCTGCTGTGAGGAGGCAGAGTCATTAGACCATTTATTTTGGTATTGTCCATATGTAGCTCGTTTTTGGTCACAGGTCCAGGAATGGCTGAAGAATTGCAACATTTGCCTAGAACTAACGCTACAGATAGCAATACTGGGGGATTTGAAAAGCCATAGTCAATCAATCAATAATATAATAATTATTTTAGCAAAAATGTTTATTTTTAATTTACAATCTGTAGAAGCTATGAGAATAGGAAGGTTCAAATCTTTTGTGAAGCATCACAGCACAGTTGAAAAATATATGGCAAATAAAAATCCGAAATGGATGATGTTGGAAGATAGATGGGAAGGGTTGAGTAGAACTGAAGGGTGGGACTAATAACAAGATAAACAATGTAGGGCATACGGGATCTGTGAAATGTGTATAGGTGCGGAGCTTTTGTGAAATAGCACAGTTACAAGTGGAAATAAAATTGGATGGACAACAGAAAAAGAGGAAGGACTAAGAACAAACAAGAGAGAACTATTATAAAGTAGTCTGTGTCTGTAAAATAGGTATAAGATGTATAAATTGAAGGTAAAAGCAGAAGTGTTTATTAGTTTACTCCAATTGGGGGAGCGGTGGTAGGGTTGCGGGGAATAATAATAAAGGTATATTCTTTAAAAAAGTATGTATGTCTATATAGGTATGTGTATGTATATATGTATATATGTATGCATGCGTGTATGGATATATATATTTACCCAAAAAAATATGGGGGATTGGAAATGATGCAGACAATTACATTGGAAGCAACATTCTTTCCGCAATATTAAGCTGATCCACCCCAAAAAAAAAAAAAAAAGAAAAAAAAAACATTATGTACAAAATAAGTTACAAATAACGAGAAGAAGCATACACAATCGCACAATTGGTTACGGGATCGTAAAATGGCAGCCATCTCCTTCAGCGCCATTCTTCATATGATCTATTACATCATAAAACACTACTCAACCCGTATGATCTATTACATCATAAAACACTACTCAACCCATATGATCTATTACATCATAAAACACTACTCAACCCGTATGATCTATTACATCATAAAACACTACTCAACCCATATGATCTATTACATCATAAAACACTACTCAACCCATATGATCTATTACATCATAAAACACTACTCAACCTATATGATCTATTACATCATAAAACACTACTCAACCCATATGATCTATTACATCATAAAACACTACTCAACCTATATGATCTATTACATCATAAAACACTACTCAATCCATATGATCTATTACATCATAAAACACTACTCAACCCATATGATCTATTACATCATAAAACACTTTTTAACACATATGATCTATTACATCATAAAACACTAAACCCATATGATCTATTACATCATAAAACACTTTTCAACCCATATGATCTATTACATCATAAAACACTTTTCAACCCATATGATCTATTACATCATTAAACACTACTCAACCCATATGATCTATTACATCATAAAACACTACTCAACCCGTATGATCTATTACATTATAAAACACTACTCAACCCATATGATCTATTACATTATAAAACACTACTCAACCCATATGATCTATTACATCATAAAACACTTTTCAACACATATGATCTATTACATCATAAAACACTAAACCCATATGATCTATTACATCATAAAACACTACTCAACCCGTATGATCTATTACATCATAAAACACTACTCAACCCGTATGATCTATTACATCATAAAACACTTTTCAACCCATATGATCTATTACATCATAAAACACTTTTCAACCCATATGATCTATTACATCATAAAACACTACTCAACCCGTATGATCTATTACATCATAAAACACTACTCAACCCGTATGATCTATTACATTATAAAACACTACTCAACCCATATGATCTATTACATTATAAAACACTACTCAACCCATATGATCTATTACATCATAAAACACTTTTCAACACATATGATCTATTACATCATAAAACACTAAACCCATATGATCTATTACATCATAAAACACTACTCAACCCGTATGATCTATTACATCATAAAACACTACTCAACCCGTATGATCTATTACATCATAAAACACTTTTCAACCCATATGATCTATTACATCATAAAACACTTTTCAACCCATATGATCTATTACATCATAAAACACTACTCAACCCGTATGATCTATTACATCATAAAACACTACTCAACCCGTATGATCTATTACATCATAAAACACTTTTCAACCCATATGATCTATTACATCATAAAACACTTTTCAACCCATATGATCTATTACATCATAAAACACTTTTCAACCCACATGATCTATTACAGAATAAAAGTCTAATAAAACATATTTCAAATATGATGTCATAGTGAATTCATGACGTGAATGAACAAGCCTTTTCATACTGTATAATATGGCTATATATAGACTGAACAAAACATAAACGCAACAATTTCAACGATTTACAGTTCATATACGTCAGTCAATGTCAATACATTCATTAGGCCCTGATCTGCGGACTTCACATGACTGGGCATAGGCCCACCCACTGGGGAGCCAGGCCCAGCCAATCAGAATTAGTTTTCCCCCTCAAAATGGCTTTATTACAGAGAGACGTTCTACTCGGTTCCATCAGCTGTCCAGGTGGCTGGTCTCAGTCTCCCGCAGGTGAAGAAGCCGGATGTGGAGGTCCTGGGCGGGCGTGGTTACACGTGATCTGCATTTGTGAAGCCGGTTGGACGTACTGCCAAATTCTCTAAAATGACGTTGGAGGCGGCTTATGGTAGAGGAATTTACAGTACCAGTCAAAAGTTTGGACATGCCTACTCATTCCAGGGTTTTTCTTTATTTGTACTATGTTCTACATTGTAGAATAATAGTGAAGACATCAACTATGAAATAACACATATGGAATCATGTAGTAAACAAAAAAGTGTTCAACAAATAAATATATTTTATATTTGAGATTCTTCAAATTAGCCACCCTTTGCTTCGATGACAGCTTTGCACACTCTTGGAATTCTCTCAACCAGCTTGATGAGGTAGGCTCGTAGAATGCATTTTAATTAACAGGTGTGCCTTCTTAAAAGTTAATTTGTGGAATTTATTTTATTCTAAATGCATTTGTGCCAATCAGTTGTGTTGTGACAAGGTAGGGGTGGTATACAGAAGATAGCCCTATTTGGTAAAAGACCTAGTCCATATTATGACAAGAACAGCTCAATTAACCTTTCACGAGCCTCAACCCCGGATCCGGGATCACCCCCCACCCCCCCCCCCCCCCCCCCCCACACTGATTAGCATCGCTAGCATAGCGTCACAATTAAATAGTAGCATCTAAATATCATTAAATCACAAGTCCAAGACACCAGATGAAAGATACAGATCTTGTGAATAAACCCATCATTTCTGTTTTTTAAAATGTTTTACAGGGAAGACACAATATGTAAATCTATTAGCTAACCACGTTAGCAAAATACACCATTTTTCTTTGTCCACCATTTTTTCTCTCCACCACTAGCTATCACCAATTCGGCCAAATAAAGATATTGATAGCCACTAACCAAGAAAAAACCTCATCAGATGACAGTCTGATAACATATTTATTGTATAGGATAGGTTTTGTTAGAAAAATGTGCATATTTCAGGTAGAAATCATAGTTTACAATTGCACCCACCATCACAACTCGACTAGAATTACTACAGAGAGCAACGTGTTTTACCAATTTACTCATCATAAAACATTTCATAAAAATACACAGCTCACAGCAATGGAAAGACACAGATCTTGTGAATTCAGACAATATTTCAGATGTTCTAAGTGTTTTACAGCGAAAACACAATAAATCGTTATATTAGCATACCACATATGCAAACGTTACCCCAGCATGAATTCAAGCCAAAGAGAGCGATATCGTTATCATCGCCAAAATATATTAATTTTTTCACTAACCTTCTCAGAATTCTTCCGATGACACTCCTGTAACATCATATTACAACATACATATAGAGTTTGTTCGAAAATGTGCATATTTAGCCATAAAAAACCGTGGTTATACAATGAAAATAGTAGCAAAACAAGCCTGAAAATGTCGGTCGCCATCTTTCAGAGTGATCTAGTTTAATCAATAGCTAATCATATACTTGACTAAAAAATACAGGGTTGACAGGAATCGAAAGACAAATTAGTTTTTAACGCAATCGCTGAATTACATTTCTAAAATTATCCTTACTGTGCAATACAGGGTTCGTCAAGCGAAGCTATACCAAACAAAATGGCGGAATATGCGTTTAAAATTTTTCGACAGAACAACGATTTATCATATTAAATATTTCTTACTGTGAGGTGATCTTCCATCAGAATCTTGGGCAATGTATCCTTTCTTGGGTCTAATCTTCTTTTGGTCGAAAGATGTCCTCTGTCCGTCGAAATGCCCACTAACGTTCGACCGGGACCCCGAAACGTGCCCAAAGCTTCAAAGAGCATCACATAGAACTGCCTCAAAATCGCACTAAACGGATATAAATTGCTATAAAACGGTTTAAATTAACTACCTTATGATGTTTTTAACACCTCTAACGAGTAAAAACATGACCGCCGATATATAAGTGGCTAAACCAAAGCCTGGAAAGAGAGGAGGTCCAACGTCCATCGTGCGTCAGGCGCAGGGAGCAAAGGGACGGTACATCCGGTCTTTGCCGTTTTATACAGGCACTGATTGCGCAATCGACTCCATTCAAATTGTCACCACTTACTGACATCTAGAGGAAGGCGTGGGCAGTGTTTGTATCCTCATAGGATTTACAGAGACTTTAAAACTGATCTGGAACCAGAGGCCAAGATTTCTGAAATCTCAAACACTGGGAGGAAAAGTGCTGTAGAATGAGTTCTGTTTCACTCAGAGACATAATTCAAACGGCTATAGAAACTAGAGAGTGTTTTCTATCCAATAATAACAATAATATGCATATTGTACGAGCAAAAATTGAGTACTAGGCAGTTTAATCTGGAGAGCAAATTATGCTAATGCAAAACAGCTCCCCCTATAGTTGCAAGATTAAGCAAAGAGAAAAGACAGTCCATCATTACTTGAGGGTCAGTCAATCCGGAAAAGTTCAATAACTTTTTAAATGTTTCTTCAAGTACAGTCGCAAAAGAGCTATGATGAAACTTGCTCTCATGAGGACCACCACAGGAAAGGAAGACCCAGAGGAAAAGTTCATTACTCAAATTGCAGCCCAAATAACTGCTTCACAGAGTTCAAGTAACAGACACATCTCAACATCAACTGTTCAGAGGAGACTGCGTGAATCAGGCCTTCATTGTCAAATTGCTGCAAAGAAACAACTACTAAAGGACACCAATAAGAAGAAGAGACTTGCTTGGGCCAAGAAACACAAGCAATGGACATTAGATCTGTCTTTTGGTCTGATGAGTCCAAATTTAAGATTTTCGGGTCCAACCGGCGTGTCTTTGTGAGACACAGAGTAGGTGAACGGATGATCTCCACATGTGTGGTTCCCACCGTGAAGCATGGAGAAGGTGGAGTGGGGGTACTTTGTTGGTGACACCGTCTGTGATTTATTTAGAATTCAAGGCACACTTAACCAGCATGGCTACCACAGCATTCTGCAGTGATACACCATCCCATCTGGTTTGGGCTTAGTGGGCCTATCATTTGTTTTTCAACAAGACAATGACCCAACACACCTCCAGGCTGTGTAAGGGCTATTTGACCAAGAAGGAGAGTGATGGAGTGCTGCATAAGATGACCTGGCCTCCACAATCACCCGATGCTCAGCATATGTGGGAACTCCTACAAGACTGTTGGAAAAGCATTCCAGGTGAAGCTGGTTGAGAGAATGCCAAGCTGTCATCAAGGCAAAGGGTGGCTACTTTGAAGAATCTAATATATATTTAGATTTGTTTAACACTTTTTTTGGTTACAACATGATTCCATATGTGTTTTTCATAGTATTGATGTCTTCACTATTATTCCACAATGTAGAAAATAGTAAAAATGAAGAAAAACCCTTGAATGAGTAGGTGAGTCCTAACTTTTGACTGGTACTGTACATTAAATTCCCTGGCAACAGCTCCAGTGGACATTCCTGCAGTCAGCCAATTGCCCGCTCCCTCTGAGACATCTGTGGCATCGTGTTGTGTGACACAACTGCACATTTTAGAGTGGCCTTTTATTGTCCCCGGCACAAGGTGCACCTGTGTAATGATAATGCTGTTTAATCAGCTTCTTGATATGCCACACCTGTCAGGTGGATGGATTATTTTGGCAAAGGAGAAATGTTCACTAACAGGGATGCAAAATTTGTGCCCAATTCAAGAGAAATAAGCATTTTGTACGTATGGGGGAAAATTCTGCTATCTTTTTTTTCAGCTCATGAAACATGGGACCAACACTTTACATGTTGCGTTTATATTTTTGTTCAGTGTAGTTGCTATCAGTTTTAGAAACATATGATGTCATAGGTTATTCATCACATGAGAATGAACATGCCTTTTCAAACTCTATGATATGGCTGTATATAGACTTACTATATATAGTAACTATCAGTTTTAGGAACATCTACCCCAAATATTTCACCTTATTTTTTACTTTACCCAAAATATGACATCAACGATAGTCAACATGTTGAAAATCTGTGAATGTATAAATAAGAAATTGGTCCATTTAAACAGCATGTGTCGAACCCTTTCAACAACGGGGAGATGTTACTGATGTGCTTTGTGCCTTCGACGTAAAAACTAGTTTTGGACTTCCACACAAAATGTCCTATTTACTTATTTTTTGTTTTTATTTTTTGTTTTATTTTTTGCATTCTGTATCATACATCTATGAAAGTTATATATTTAGAACCACCTGCTCGATTGGAATCCAGCGACGTCTGTGTCTTCAGTGTCCAAGAACGGTTTAGTTTTTTGTGTTCTGACTTGTAAAACAGAATGAATAAAACAAGTAATGTAAACATATTATCAGTAATTACCAGGAAGCTCTACAATATTTGTTTTAAAATCACACCAAGACTGTTAAAACTGGCATCAGGTTATTGAGGGATCTGATTAGGATTTACCCTCGTAGCAAGGCCGTTTTATCATGTGGAGGTTTCATTCAGGTCTCTATTTAAATGAACACTCTGTCTTTAGCAGGAGAAAGACCAGACTCAGAAGAACCAGAGCCAGGGATGTCCAAACCAGCAAGAAGACACCAGTGTTTCCACTGTGGAAAGAGTTTTAACCAGAAAGGACACCTGAACCAACACGAGAGAATACACACAGGGGAGAAGCCTTACCACTGCTCCCAGTGTGGAAAGGGTTTTAACCAGAAAAGCTACCTGAAAAAACACGAGAGAATACACATAGAGGAGAAGCCTTACCACTGCTCCCAGTGTGGAAAGAGTTTTACCCACTTGTGTAATCTGAAAACACATGAGAGAATACACACAGGAGAAAAGCTGTACCGCTGCTCCCAGTGTGGAAGGAGTTTTACCCACTTACGTAACCTGAAAACACATGAGAGAATACACACAGGGCAGAAGCCTTACCATTGCTCCCAGTGTGGAAAGAATTTTACTCACTTAAATAACCTGAAAACACACGAGCAATTACACACGGGGGAGAAGCCTTACTGCTGCTCCCAGTGTGGAAAGTGTTTTAACCAGAAAAGCTACCTGAAAAAACACGAGAGAATGCACACAGGAGAAAAGCCTTACCACTGCTCCCAGTGTGGGAAGGGTTGTAACCAGTTAGGTGACCTGAAACGACATGAGAGAATACACACAGGAGAAAATCTGTGCTATTGCTCCCAGTGTGGAAAGGGTTGTAACCACTTAGGTGACCTGAAAACACATGAGATAATACATACAGGGGAGAAGCCTTACCACTGCTCCCAGTGTGGAAAGAGTTTTATCCACTTATGTAACCTGAAAACACACAAGCAATTACACACAGGGGAGAAGCCTTACCACTGCTCCCAGTGTGGAAAGAGTTTTAATCAGAAAAGCTACCTTAAAAAACATGAGAGATCACACACAGGAGACAAGCCTTACCACTGCTCCCAGTGTGGTAAGGGTTGTAACCAGTTAGGGGACCTGAAACAACATGAGAGAGTACACACAGGAGAAAAGCTGTACCACTGCTCCCAGTGTGGAAAGGATTTTACCCAGTTAGGGGTCCTGAAACGGCATGAGAGAATACACACAGGAGAGAAGCCTTACCACTGCTCCCAGTGTGGAAAGAGTTTTATCCACTTATGTAACCTGAAAACACACAAGCAATTACACACAGGGGAGAAGCCTTACCACTGCTCCCAGTGTGGAAAGAGTTTTAATCAGAAAAGCTACCTTAAAAAACATGAGAGATCACACACAGGAGACAAGCCTTACCACTGCTCCCAGTGTGGTAAGGGTTGTAACCAGTTAGGGGACCTGAAACAACATGAGAGAGTACACACAGGAGAAAAGCTGTACCACTGCTCCCAGTGTGGAAAGGATTTTACCCAGTTAGGGGTCCTGAAACGGCATGAGAGAATACACACAGGAGAGAAGCCTTACCACTGCTCCCAGTGTGGAAAGGATTTTACCCAGTTAGGGGACCTGAAACGGCATGAGAGAATACACACAGGAGAAAAGCTGTACCACTGCTCCCAGTGTGGAAAGAGTTTTACCCAGTTTTTAAACTTGAAAACACATGAGAGAATACACACACAGGGGAGAAGCCTTACCACTCCTCCCAGTGTGGAAATCGTTTTAATCAGTTAGGTAACATGAGAACACATGAGAATAAACACACAGTAGATAAGGATGTAGGCTACTGAACAGTAGGAAACAGGACAGATTTTAGGCTGCTGAACAGTAGGATAAATATATGCCTCTGAACAGTGGGACATAGGAGAGGTGCCCTATACGTGGTGGGAGGCTGCAGAGACTCGGGAAATTCGTGTTAGGTATTGACTTTCCAGTGTTTTCCCTACTGCGTGTATGTTTATGTAAATAAACTCTTATCTCAGAATGATGTTGGGGATAATTAAGTACTGGTGCTATAATGTCTGGCGCCGCCTCCACTGGCCAATAGGGATGTGTGTCATAGTATCATAGGGATGGGTATCATAGTATCATAGGGTATCATAGGGAATCATAGGGATGGGTATCATAGGATATCATAGGGATGTGTGTCATAGGGATGGGTATCATAGGGAATCATAGGGATGGGTATCATAGTGATGGGTATCATAGTATCATAGGATATCATAGGGAATCATAGGGATGTGTGTTATAGTGATGGGTATCATAGTATCATAGGATATCATAGGGATGTGTGTCATAGTATCATAGGATATCATTGGGATGGGTATCATAGGATATCATTGGGATGGGTATCATAGGATATCATTGGGATGGGTATCATAGGGCTGTGTATCATAGTAGTGTGCTGAATAACTGATGAATAAGTAGTGGTCCTATAATGTAAACTCCAACAGGAAATAAATTCTAATGTATAACTGCAAGATCATTTTCACTCTGGTTTCAATTACATTTTCATCCAAACTTACAAGCAAATACTTTATGCATTTATTGTTACAAATCAACTTGCAAGGTTCCACAGATCAAAAGGGCAAAGCCTTGCAGATTGATGGCTGGGGTCCATCTGATGATAAGAGTCTGGGAAGATCAAAGCCTTGCAGATTGATGGCTGGGGTCCATCCGATGATAAGAGTCTAGGAAGATCAAAGCCTTGCAGATTGATGGCTGGGGTCCATCCGATGATAAGAGTCTGGGAAGATCAAAGCCTTGTAGATTGATGGCTGGGGTCCATCCGATGATAAGAGTCTGGGAAGATCAAAGCCTTGCAGATTGATGGCTGGGGTCCATCCGATGATAAGAGTCTGGGAAGATCAAAGCCTTGCAGATTGATGGCTGGGGTCCATCCGATGATTAGAGTCTGGGAAAATCAAAGCCTTGCAGATTGATGGCTGGGGTCCATCCGATGATAAGAGTCTGGGAAGATCAAAGCCTTGCAGATTGATGGCTGGGGTCCATCTGATGATAAGAGTCTGGAAAGATCAAAGCCTTGCAGATTGATGGCTGGGGTCCATCTGATGATAAGAGTCTGGGAAGATCCAATAGCCGTATTTGCCAAATTTGTTAGAAGTAGTGTAAGATAGTAGTTAATAGTGTAAGAATTTGAGTTGTGTAATTTTGCCAAATCAAAATGTATTGGGGGTATGTGAGACAATGAAGATGTACCATAGTTGTTTATTATATTGTGATTGTCTTGTATATACATATATATATTAGGGTTTGATTGTTTATATATTAAGGGTATGTGAGACAAGGAAGACGTACCATAGTTGTTTATTAGGAAAGGAAATTGTATTAATTATCGGATGTTGTGAAACAAACAACAATTGTGTCTGTCATTGTCTGTTGTCTTTACAATCGCCGCCTAACCTTGTTGTATTTCCCCTCCCCCTTTTGAAAAGGACCACCATGTAAATATCTGTTAAGCATTATTGTGTTATCCTTCATGATTTTCTTAAATTGTATGTGGAGGCGTCACCAGCTGGAGCTCCCTTATTGTATGTATTTTATAAACTGTCAAATAAATTCAATCAATATACATGTTCATATTAAGCTTATACTTCTGTGTACAGGAAAGTATTATTTGTAAAATGGAAGAGAAAATATATCAGCTTATTGTTAAATTATTATGACGTTCTTTCCAATACAAAAAGTGTAGTAACTGTTGTTTCCAATCTGCGTTACCCACTCCAGTCAGCAGATGGCGATTTGCGTCTTTCAGCTGACTCTTCTTGCGTGACGTATAATGGACTGGACGGGACGCTTCTTCAGGAACAACAATACGGCTACTCTTTCAAACGCCTCGGTAGCTTGCTAGCTAATTTAAATGCGAAACATTGACGCTTTAGACCATGTTTATGTACATTAGCTAATCTCAGTGTTTTAAACACAATTCTGTTGACGTTTCTACTGGTTAACTTTAACCTAATTTGGTTGTTCAATTTGCAAACTTGTTAAAGATTGATACTGAGCCTAGCACTAGGCTAGTCGCTAATGTTAACTAGCTAGCTAACTAGCTAACATCCCGGACCATGAGCTCACTAAACTACTCGCCCCTTGCTAAAGAAGAGGAGGTCTATTGGACGGAGAAAGAATCTCTGGGAATGAACATTGTCGTCAAAGAAGAAGAAGAAGAGGGTGTTACAGTGAAAGAAGAGAAATCTCCGTTTGGAGAGGAAGAGGGGATAGAGGCTGTCACAGTGGAAGAGGAGGAGGAAGAAGCTTTCAGATTGAAAAAGGAGGAAGAGGAGAATATCACACTGAAAGATGAGGGTATTACAGTGAAATATGAGAAAGAACATATTGTAGTGAAAGAGGAAGAGGGGATAGAGGCTGTCACAGTGGAAGAGGAGGAGGTAGACACTTTCAGAATGAAAGAGGAGGCAGAGGAGGCTGTTAAAGTGAAAGAAGAAGAAGAGGATATTGCTGTGAAAAAAGATAAAGAACCTTTAGGAGTGGGAGAGGAGGTAGAAGCTTTCAGAATGAAACAGGAGGATGTTATAGGGGAAAAAGAGGAAGAACCTTTTAGAGAGGAAGAGGAGGCTGTCTCAATAAAGGTGAAGAAGGAGGTCGTTTTGGTAGTGAAAGAGGAGGAGACAGAAGATCAGATTAACACCAGTGAGTACTGTCTTAAACAGGGGCACAAACTCTGCCATTGTTGAACTAATGTGGGGTTTTAAAATTCAATATTGGTGCATAATTTATACTTAAAAGGAATGCAAAACTCACCCAATTCGTGGAACGACCCTTTTACATTTGCATCACAAAAAATATTTAATAAAATCATGATGGAAGTGGCCATTTTAGGCCCTTTTTAGACATATTAATGCCTCTTGTTAGACCCTATGATTGTAGTAGAAGATCATAAGTTTACAATCTGTTTGATGTTCTCGTTCACACAGGAGAGAGACATGACTATCGTGGATCCTCTGGGGAGCATCAACAACATCCTGATGCTGACGAGTCAGAGAAGAGTCTCTCCAGATCACAACACCAGATGGTACAGCTTGGTCTGGTCTAACATACATCTTGCTCTATCCGGGGCTGGTTTTCTGTTAAGCACTTTATGACAACAGTGACATCAGCATCCATAATGGTCTGTGTCCCCTCTTTAGGGTTACCAGGACAACGCTAGCCCTTCCGTCCTCCCGGAGTCCCCGTGTTGTGCCTCTTCTGGTAGCGCCTTACTGCTGGGTATGAAGAGGTTGTCTGTGCTGCTGGTGGACTGCAGGAAAACAACGGGTCTGAGTGGAACTGTGAGAGGAGGAGGAGAGAAGAAAGGATCAGATTTGACTCATCAAAGTAAGTGCTGTAGTTTAGTTTGAACAAATAAAATAGATCTGCCCTCTGGTATCTGTTACCAGGACAACCAGTCTTGAAGGAGTTCCCACATATGCTAAGCACATGTTGGCTACTTTTCCTTCACTCTGCGGTCCAACTCATCCCAAACCTTCTCAATTGGGTTGAGGTCGGTTGATTGTGGAGGCCAGGTCAACTGCTGCAGCACCACATCACTCTCCTAATTGGTCAAATAGCTCTGGGTGGCGGGTGCTCAGACGATGTGGAAGTCCTGGGCTGGCGTTGTTATACATGGTCTGCGGTTGTGAGACCGGTCGGATGTACTGCCAAATTCTCTAAAACAACGTTGGAGGCGGCTTATGGTAGAGAAATTAAATTAACATTCAATTATCTGGTAACAGCTCCAGTGGATATTCCTGCAGTCAGCATGCCAATTGCACGCTCCCTCAAAACTTGAGACATCTGTGGCATTGTGTTGTGTGACAAAACTGAACATTTTAGTGGCCTTTTATTGTCCCCAGCACAAGGTGCACCTGTGTAATGATCATGCTGTTTGATCAGCTTCTTGATATGCCACACCTGTCAGGTGAATGGATTATCTTGGCAAAGGAGAAATGTTCACTGACAGGGATGTTATCAAATTTGTGAACCAGATTTGAGAGAAATAATCTTTCATGCGTGTGGAAAAATTCTGGGATGTTTTATTTCAGCTCATGAAACATGGGACCAACACTTTACATATTTACATTTTTGGAACATCTACCCAAAATATTTCATTATTTTTTTACTTTACTCAAAATATCATGACATTAATGATAGTCAAAATGTTAAAAAAATGTGTGAACTTCTAAATAAATAAAAAATTCATTTTTTTTCACCTTTATTTATCCAAGTTCTCATTTACAACTGCGACCTGGCCAAGATAAAGCAAAGCAGTGCTACAAAAACAACACAGAGTTACACATGGGATAAACAGATAAACAAACGTACAGTCAACAACACAATATAAAAGGTCTATGTACAGTGTGTTCAAATGTAGTAAGATTAGGGAGGTAAGGCAATAAATAGGCCACAGGCCAATTTAGCATTAACACTGGAGTGATAGATGTGCAGATGATGATGTGCAAGTAGAGATACTGGGGTGCAAAAAAATCTAAATAATAATATGGGGATGAGGTAGTTGGGTGTGCTATTTACAGTAGGGCTGTGTACAGGTAAGCTGCTCTGACAGCTGATGCTTAAAGTTAGAGAGGGAGATATAAGTCTCCAGCTTCAGTGATTTTTGCAATTCGTTCCAGTCATTGGCAGCAGAGAACTGGAAGGAAAGGCAGCCAAAGTAGGTGTTGGCTTTGGGTGTGACCAGTGAAATATACCTGCTGGAGAGCGTGCTACTGGTGGGTAAGCTGATGGTGACCAGTGAGCTGAGATAAGGCGGGGCTTTACGTAGCAAAGACTTATTGATGACCTGGAGCCAGTGAGTTTGGCGACGAATATGTAGAGAGGGCCAACGAGAGCATACAGGTTGCAGTGGTGGGTAGTATATGGGGCTTTGGTGACAAAACGGATGGCACTGTGATAGACTACATCCAATTTGCTGAGTAGAGTGTTGGAGGCTATTTTGTAAATGACTTCGCCGATGTCAAGGATCGGTAGGATAGTCAGTTTTACAAGCTTGTGTTTGGCAGCATGAGTGAAGGAGGTTTCGTTGCGAAATAGGAAGCCGATTCTAGATTTAATTTTGGATTGGAGATGCTTAATGTGAGTCTGGAAGGAGAGTTTACAGTCTAACCAGACACCTAGGTATTTGTAGTTGTCCACATATTCTAAGTCAGAACCGTCCAGAGTAGTGATGCTAGTCAGGCGGGCGGGTGCGGGCAGCAATCGGTTGAAGAGCATGCATTTAGTTTTACTAGCATTTAAAAGTAGTTGGAGGCCACGAAAGAGTGTTGTATGGCATTGAAGCTCGTTTGGAGGTTTGTTAAAACAGTGTCCAAAGAAGGGCCAGATGTATACAGAATGGTGTCGTCTGCGTAGAGGTGGATCAGAGAATCCCCAGCAGCAAGAGCGACATCATTGATACAGTTGAAGTCGGAAGTTTACATGCACTTATGTTGGAGTCATTAAAACTTGTTTTTCAACCACTCCACAAATTTCTTGCTCACAAACTATAGTTTTGGCAAGTCGGTTAGGACATCTACTTTGTGCATGACACAAGTAATTTTTCCAACAATTGTTTACAGACAGATTATTTCACTTTTAATTCACTGTAGCACAATTCCAGTGGGTCAGAAGTTTACATACACTAAGTTGACTGTGCCTTTAAACAGCTTGGAAAATTCCAGAAAATGATGGCATGGCTTTAGACGCCTCTGGTAGGCCAATTGACCTCATTTGAGTCAATTGGAGGTGTACCTGTGGATGTTTTTCAAGGCCTACCTTCAAACTCAGTGCCTCTTTGCTTGACATCATGGGAAAATCAAAAGAAATCAGCCAAGACCTCAGAAAAAAAATTGTAGACCTCCACAAGTCTGGTTCATTGTTGGGAGTAATTTCCAAATGCCTGAAGGTACTACGTTCATCTGTATAAACAATAGTACGCAAGTATAAACACCATGGGACCACGCAGCCGTCATATTGGCTCATTCATCCCCCTCTTCTCCCCTGTAACTATTCCCCAGGTTGTTGCTGTAAATGAGAATGTGTTCTCAGTCAACATACCTGGTAAAATAAATAAATACAGCTACGGAAGGAGACGCATTCTGTCTCCTAGAGATGAACGTACTTTGGTGCGAAAAGTGCAAATCAATCCCAGAACAACAACAAAGGACCTTGTGAAGATGCTGGAGGAAACAGGTACAAAATGACCTATATCCACAGTAAAACAAGTCCTATATCGACATAACCTGAAAGGTCGCTCAGCAAGGAAGAAGCCACTGCTCCAAAACTGTCATAAAAAAGCCAGACTCCGGTTTGCAACTGCACATGAGGACAAAGATCATACCTTTGGTCTGATGAAACAAAAATAGAACTGTATGGCCATCGTTATGTTTGGAGGAAAAAGGGAGATGCTTACAAGTCGAAGAACACCATCCCAACCATGAAACACGGGGGTGGGAGCATCATGTTGTGGGGGTGCTTTGCTGCAGGAGGGACTGGTGCACTTCACAAAATAGATGGCATCATGAGGAAAGAAAATTATGTGGATATATTGAAGCAGCATCTCAAGACATCAGTCAGGAAGTTAATGCTTGCTCCCAAATGGGTTTTCCAAATGGACAATGACCCCAAGCATACTTCCAAATTTGTGGTAAAAGTTGCTGCAGGTGGTGCAGAGCTTTTGGCCGGGGTAGAGGTAGCCAGGTGGAAAGCATGACCAGCCGTAGAAAAATGCTTATTGAAATGATCGATTATTGTAGATTTATCGGTGGTGACAGTGTTTCCTAGCTTCAGTGCAGGGGGCAGCTGGGAGGAGGTGCTCTTATTCTCCATGGACTTTAGTGTCCCAAAACGTTTTGGAATTAGTGCTACAGGATGCAAATTTCTATTTGAAAAAGCTAGCCTGAGCTTTCCTAACTGACTGTTGTGGTGGCATATTTCTACTTTACCAAATGAGGAGAGTTACAAACTTCACACACCAGTCAGAGTTATACTTAAACTACATCTTTAATAATAAGAGCTTTGCAATAGCATTTTACTTTCAATGATGCGCTATCTCTAATGAACCATTGAAAGTGTCAACAGAAAAGTACAAAGATCTTTTATAGCCAAAATACACCCCTCTCAACTTACATGACGAACCACATATCTTAAGAAAAGTTCACAAAGAAAGACTTTTACTTGAGAGAGAGGAGTATCCCATAGCCAGATAGCATTCGCTATAAATTATCGTTCAGTTTGGTCCCTAAGATGAGGTTCTAATCTCGTTCCTGGTACTTCAAAGCACAAAAACATTACCTCATGTTATCTGGAATGCTCTTTAGGTTTTATCACCCAAAGACATCGTAAATCTCCTCTGTCAGTGCTATCTCATAGAGGCCCATCCTCAGTGGAACACACAATAGTTAACAGAACACTCTTTTCTGTCGAATAAAACAACCATTATAACGCAATACAAGCATTATAACATCATCTTGCAATTTTCCACGACACTGTGTATATTGGTTCCTGACTTCCCTGAAAAGTTGCATATCGCTGGCTATTCGATGCTAATGCAGAACGCCACAGGATGTTTTTGTGCTGGTCAAGGGCAGTCAAGTCTGGGGTGAACCAAGGGCTATATCTGTTCTTAGTTCTACATTTTTGGAATGGGGCATGCTTATTTAGGATGGTGAGGAAATTACTTTTAAAGAGAAACCAGACATCCTCTACTGACGGGATGAGGTCAATATCCTACCAGGATACCCGGGCCCGGTCGATTAGAAAGGCCTACTCGCTGAATTGTTTTAGGGAGCGTTTGACAGTGATGAGGGATGGTCGTTTGACCGCGGACCCATTACGGACGCAGGCAATGAGGCCTATTGGTTAGAGCCTGTAAGTAAGCATTTCACTCTAAGGTCTACACCTGTTGTATTCGACGCACGTGACAAATAAACTTTGATTTGAATTGTGGATTTTTAAAAGTAGAAGCTCAAATTGTTTTTGGCACAGACCTGGATAGTATGACAGAACTCGGCAGTAGATTGTAACTCTGCCCCCTTTGGAAGTTCTATCTTGTCAGAAAATGTTGTAGTTAGGGATGGAAATGTCATGATTTTTGGTGGCCTTCCTAAACCAGGATTCAGACACGGCTAGGACATCAGGGTTGGCGGAGTGTGCTAAAGCAGTGAATAAAACAAATTTAGGGGGGGCCTTCTGATGTTAACATGCATGAAACCAAGGCTTTTACAGTTACAGAAGTCAACAAATGAGAGCGCCTGGGGAATGGGAGTGGGGCTGCAGGTCCTGGGTTAGCCTCTACATCACCAGAGGAGGAGTAGGATAAGTGTATGACTAAAGGCTAATAGATAATCAAGTGATATTTGCATGTAATGCATTTGCTCCATTGTTTAAATTTGCATTGTTGGTCCACTGATGATTTAATGAAATGAAAATGTTCACAGACTCTGTAATGCAAAATGTTAATTGTATGTGTCCACATATCTGAGTATGTGACTAACCTTGTGAAACTGACCTATTATAATCTCCTGTTCCTGGGAGTATCATCCTGTGTTGCAAACCAGCTGCACCTGTGTCCTTGTATGAATAAAGTCCCTCCCAGGAACAGGAAACTATGATGATATGTGATCATCACCCAATGCTTCAGGAATTCAGACTGTCTACACTGCACTGTGTAACTGTTATTCTCTCTGAGCTCAGAAATAAAGAATCTTGGTTTGACTTGGACTCCAGCAGGTCCTTATTTTATAATATCCACCACAACTCTCCCACGGATTGCTGTTTATCATTGTCTCAATGAAGAGTTCTTTGTTCTACTTTCCTGGGGTCATTTACAAGCCTCCCACTGGTTGAATAAACTTTGTTTCCACGTCATTTCAACAAAACAAATTCATGTGATGTTAGATCAATGTGGAAAACTGATTGGATTTGTAAAAAGCCGTCAACATCAGGAATCTTTATTTATTTTTCACCCAACTTGTAAGCTAAATCCAAAGACAGGTGACATTTTGTGTTGATTTCATGTTGAATTCACTTTAGTTGATGACTCAAAGAAATGTAAATAGAAACTAAATGTTGAACTGACGTCTGTGCCCAGTGGGCTGGTTTGAATAAGTGGCAGGTGTTGGATCAATATCCACCTTAGTAGCTAAGTTTCCGTGCAATTTGCGACAGATTTTCATGTGAATATTCTCAAATATGTACAAAACAATATATGCATTTTCCCACCAGAAATGTTTCTTTCAAACAGACTAATTGCAGACAGAAGGCTTTGTGTGACAAATAAAAAAACTTTTGCTGTTAAAATCCCATATACCGTATGAAAAATACAAGTTAAATGGGTTTCCATCACATTTTCAACTCTACTGAGGGTTTAAAAAGCTGTTGTATTACATAAAACAACATATGCATTTTCCCACCAGAAATGTTTCTATCAAACAGATTTATTGCAGATAAAAGGCTTTGCCTGACAAATAAATAACTTTTGCTGTTAAATTCCCATTTTCCAAATGAAAAATACAAGTTAAGTGGGTTTTCATCACATTTTCAACTCTACTGATGGTTTTAAAAACTGTTGAATGAAATAGAATATTGCCCTCTTGTCCCGTGTACTGTAGTCAGCAGCTCACATATACAGTGCTGGTAGGCTACCTACATGATGAGATTATTATGGATGAGAGACATATTATTTTATTTGTCAAATGGAAACCAAGCATCAATCATGTCACCAGAAGAAGACCATCAAAATGTATTTGAAAGGAGCATCAAGCTCATCACATCCAGTTTCACCACCCTGTGAAGTTCATAACTTATTTCATCTGTAGCCTAATAAACTGCATGGTTTCCCAAGTCGTAGAGGGAGGACCACACAACATATCATCACGTGACTCCAAGTTAACTAAGATGTGATGGTTATTATATAAATATTTGCACATAAAGGAGTTTCCATCGCCATTTCTCATTCATACATTTTTACGTGACTCCAAGTTAACTAAGATGTGATGGTTATTATATAAATATTTGCACATAAAGGAGTTTCCATCGCCATTTCTCATTCATACATTTTTACTGACACAAAAAGACCCCACCATGTAAAACGAACTTACAAATTGTCTGTCTGCATTAATAAAATTGTACAGGCATATCCTGTTTCCGTCAGCCCAGTCATTACTTTTGAAATGGTTGGATCAATATCCACCTTCATGATATGGATGAAGCCTGATTTGGAATGTCTGAGTAGTTCTATATGATGTCATAATACACTCCTCTGATAATCAAGCGATATTTGAAATGTCTGAGTAGTTCTATATGATGTCATAATACACTCCTCTGATAATCAAGTGATATTTGGAATGTCTGAGTAGTTCTATCTGATGTCATAATACACCCCTCTGAT
The DNA here is from genome assembly GCF_016432855.1 of Salvelinus namaycush. Lineage (NCBI taxonomy): Eukaryota > Metazoa > Chordata > Actinopteri > Salmoniformes > Salmonidae > Salvelinus > Salvelinus namaycush. The sequence continues at coordinate 73,271,713 of NC_052308.1, read as the reverse complement.
AATCAAGTGATATTTGGAATGTCTGAGTAGTTCTATCTGATGTCATAATACACTCCTCTGATAATCAAGCGATATTTGGAATGTCTGAGTAGTTCTATCTGATGTCATAATACACCCCTCTGATAGTGATACATTTGCTCCATTGTTTCCATGTCAGTTGGTTTCCCACTCTGATGATTTATATCTGACAGAGGGGCTTTAAAGGAATAGTATGGTGACATCTTAGTGTGGCTTGAAGTAAATAGTATGGTCACATTTACAGGTTGTTGCTCAGTATTCTTAGTATGATGTGAAAAAAGAACAATCAACTATTTATTGATAATGTATATTCCTATTCAGCTTCTACATCTGCATAGAGGCAAACAGTATCTTAAAGTTGATTAAATATATATATATATAAATTGTACACTTCTATTTTCACAATTTGAATTATTATTCATCAAAAACTACACCAACAATACACTGCAGCTTTGACGTCAAGAAGAGATTGGGCTGATGGGTGGTGGTGCTACTATACAGGTAAGGCTGTCCAATATGAATGTTCAATACACACAATAGGTTGATCAGTAGCCAGTTAGGTAGCTGCTACAGTCCAATATGAATGTTCAATACACACAATAGGTTGATCGGTAGCCAGTTAGCTAGCTGCTACAGTCCAATATGAATGTTCAGTACACACAATAGGTTGATCAGTAGCCAGTTAGCTAGCTGCTACAGTCCAATATGAATGTTCAATACACACAATAGGTTGATCGGTAGCCAGTTAGCTAGCTGCTACAGTCCAATATGAATATCCAATATGAATAAAAATAAAGATGGGCTCTCCTGTCAACATGGGGCTCCTGCTGCAGGTAGCCTAGCGGTTACTAGTGTTGGGCCAGTAACCGAAAGATCTCTGGTTTGAATCCCAAAGACAACTAGGTGAAAAATCTGTCAATTTGCCCTTGAGGACAGCAGCAGCAGGAGCCTCATGTTTCTCCCATTCTTCTCTGCAGATCCTCTCAAACGGTCAGGTTGGATGGGGAGTGTCACTACAAAGCTATTTTCAGGTCTCTCCGGAGATGTTAAATCGGGTTCAAATCCGGGCTCTGGCTGGGCCCCTCAAGGACATTCAGAGACATCTCCCAAAGCCACTCCTGCGTTGTCTTGGCTTTGTGTGTAGGGTCGTTGTCCTATTGGAAGGTTAACCTTTGCCCCAGTCTGAGGTCCTGAGTGCTCTGGAGCAAGTTTTCAAAAATTATCTCTCTGTATTTTGCTTCGTTCATCTTTCCCTCGATCCTGACGAGTCTCCCAGTCCATGCCGCTGAAAAACATCCCCACAGCATGATGCTGCCAACCCCATGCTTCACCATAGGAATGGTGCCAGGTTTCCTCCAGACGTAACCCTTGGCATTCATCAGACCAGAGAATTGTGTTACTCATGGTCTGATAGTTGTTTAGGTGCCTTTTGGCAAACTCCAAGCTGGCTTTCATGTGCCTTTTACTGAGGAGTGGCTTCCGTCTGGCAACTCTACCATAACGTCCTGCTTGGTGGAGTGATGCAGAGATGGTTGTCCTTCTGGAAGGTTCTTCCATCTCCAGAGAGGAGCTCTGTCAGAGTGACCATTGGGTTCTTGGTTACCTCCCTGACCAAGGCCCTTCTCCCCCGATTGTTCAGTTTGGCCGGGCAGCCAGCAGTAGGAAGGGTCTTGGTGGTTTCAAACTTCTTCCTTTTAAGATGATGGGGACCTTCAATGCTGCAGAAATGTTTTGGTCCACTTCCCCAGATCTGTGCCGTGACACAATCCTGTCTCGAAAGGAGTATATCACATCAAATACAGGCTACTTAAAGTTCTTGAGAGAACACACATATGCTCATACTCTTGTCTCATTTAAAATAAAAATAGAATTGTGCTTTTGGTCATGCAATATTTTCTTTATATATATATACACTGATCATACCAAACATTTGGAGAGAAATAAACGTCCTAATATGGACAAGGAACCTCCTCCTTTTCCCTCAGAAGAGCCTCAATTTGTCGGGGCATGAACTCTTCAAAGTGTCCAAAGCCTTCCACAGGGATGCTGGCACATGTTGACTCCAATGCTTCCCACAATTGTGTCATGTTGGCTGGATGTCCTTTGGGTGCAGTGAAGGCTCCTCAGAGAAGGATGGTCTTCCCCTCCCTCCTCTGAGAAGCCTCCACTGCACCCAAAGGACATCGAGCCAACATGACATAATTGTGGGAAGGGATTTTCAGTGAGTTTCAGAATAAAATAAATTGGTAAAACATTAATAAATGATCATTTTTGGATAAAACTATACTAAATATAATCACATCACCAAATAATTGAATAAAAAAATAATTGAATAAAACATACTATTTTGCGTCCTCCTCTGGGTACATTGACTTCAATACAAAACCTATGAGGCTCATGGTTCTCAAGGCTTCCATAGACTTAAACAGTAATTATGACAACTTCCGGAGGACATCCTCCAACCTATCAGAGCTCTTTCAGCATGAACCTTCTCCGCTGTGCAATGCGGTTTCCGAGCTGGTCATGGGTGCACCTCAACCCCGCTCAAGGTACTAAACAATATCATAACCGCCAACAAGAAGAGACAATACTGTGCAGCCGTATTCATGGGTTGGCACCCCCCATTGGGTTGTGCCATGGCGAAGATCTTTGTGGGCTATACTCGGCCTTGTCTCAGGATGGTAAGTTGGTGGTTGAAGATATCCCTCTAGTAGTGTGGGGGCTGTGCTTTGGCAAAGTGGGTGGGGTTATATCCTGCCTGTTTGGCCCTGTCCAGGGGTATCATCGGATGGGGCCACAGTGTCTCCTGACCCCTCCTGTCTCAGCCTCCAGTATTTATGCTGCAGTAGTTTATGTGTCGGGGGGCTGGGTCCGTCTGTTATATCTGGAGTATTTCTCCTGTCTTATCCGGTGTCCTGTGTGAATTTAAGTATGCTCTCTCTAATTCTCTCTTTCTCTCTTTCTTTCTTTCTCTCTCTCGAGGACCTGAGCCCTAGGACCATGCCTCAGGACTACCTGGCATGATGACTCCTTACTGTCCCCAATCCAGCTGGCCGTCCTGCTGCTCCAGTTTCAACTGTTCTGCCTGCGGCTATGGAACCCTGACCTGTTCACCGGACGTGCTACCTGTCCCAAACCTGCTGTTTTCAACTCTCTAGAGACAAACGTTTCTTAAACAGAAAAAAACGGGATAAACATACCTGAATTTGTCAAATAAAATCAAACTTTATTTGTCAAATGCGCCGAATACAACAAGTGTAGACCTTACAGTGAATTGCTTACAAGCCCTTAACTAACAGTACAGGTCAGGAAGATTTAAGAAAATGAGCAAATGACCAAAAGAAAAAAATTATAAAAAGTAACGCATTAAAATAACAATAACAAGGCTATATACAGGGGGTACTGGTACCGAGTCAATGTGCAGGGGTACAGGTTAGTCGAGGTAATTTATACATGTAGGTCGGGGTGAAGTGACATTTCATAGATAATAAACAGCAAGTAGCAGCAGTGTACAAAACAAATGGAGGTGGGGTCAATGTAAATAGTCCAGGTGGCCATTTGATTAATTGTTCAGCAGCCGTATGGCTTATGGGGGTAGAAGCTGTTTAAGGAGCCTTTTGGTTCTAGACTTGGTGCTCCGGTACCGCTTGACGTGCGGGAGCAGAGAAAACAGTCTATGACTTGGGTGACTGGAGCATCTGACAATTTTTTGGGCTTTCTTTATAATTGTCCTGGATGGCAGGAAGCTTGGACCCAGTGATGTTCACTACCCTCTGTAGTGCATTACGGTCAGATGCCGAGCAGTTGCCATACCAGGCGGTGATGCAACCGGTCAGGATGCTCTCGATGGTGCAGCTGTAGGTCTTTTTGAGGATCTGGAGACCCATGCCAAATCTTTTCAGTCTCCTGAGGTGGAAAAGTTGTTGTCGTGCCCTCTTCACGACTGTCTCGGTGTGTTTGGACCATGATAATTAGTTGGTGATGTCTTCAAGACTGTCTGTCACCTAAAAAACCTATCTCGACCTGTGTGCACCTACGTTCTAAACTTTCATTCATAGGCTAGGTTGTAGCAATCTCATGATGGGTATAGGGAAAATTCTAGTATCATGTAGTAGCCTAAACCTATTGCTGTTACATTGAACAGGGTGAATGGAATATGAATGACAGTCATCCAATATGCTGTAATAGAATTAAGGCCATGCTCATGAAAAAACAAATCGTTCTGCCTTATCTTAAACACCACTGTTTGGTAGGTGGATGATTCTTGGTACACATGGGAAACCGTTGAGCTGGAAAACCCCAGCAGCGTTGCAGTTCTTGACACAAACCGGCACCTGGGACCTACTACCATCCCCCGTTCAAAGACACTTAAATATTTTGTTTCCCCCATTCACCGTCTGAATGACACACATACACAAGCCATGTCTCATTTGTCTTAAGGCCTAAAATGCCTTATTTAACCTGTCTCCTCCCCTTCATCTACACTGATTGAAGGGGATTTAACTAGTGACATCAATAAGGGATCATAGCTTCCAGCCCCAGCTAACACACCAGACTCCAATAATCACCTAATCATAATCTTCAGTTTAGGATGCAGTTTGATTAATCAGCTGTGTTTGCTAGGGAGGGAGAAAAAGTGTGACACCAATCAGGCCCCCGAGGACTGGAGTTGCCCACCCCTGGTTTGCAGGATGATTGGTTTCTTAAAGAGCGTAGCTTTAATGGAATAGTACAGTCACATCTAGATAAAAACGAATGTGAAAAATTAACAGAGCAAATGTTTATTAAAACACTACCTATTCATAGAAGTATGTATTCATCATTTACTATATATCAGCTTATTGTTAAATTATTCTGACGTTTTTTCCAATACAAAAGTGTAGTAACTGTTGTTTCCAAACTGCGTTACCCACTCCAGCCAGCAGATGGCGATATGCGTCTTTCAGGTGTTGATTCTTGCGTGACGTATAATGGACTGGACCGGACGCTTCTTCAGGAACAACAACGCGGCTACGCTTTCAACCACCTCGGTAGCTTGCTAGCCAACATAAAACTGAAAGATTGACGCTTTAGACCATGTTAATGTACATTAGCTAATCTCAGTGTTGTTAACGCAGTTCAGTTGACGTATCAACTGGTTAACTTTAACCTAATTTGCTTGTTAAATTTTCAAAGTTGTTAAAACATTGATACTGAGCCTAGCGCTAGGCTAGTCGCTAATTCTAACATCCCAGACCATGAGCTCACTAAACTACTCATCCCCTGTTAAAGAAGAGGTCTGCTGTATGCAGAAAGAAGCTCTGAGGCTGAACATTGTCGTGAAAGAAGAAGAGGATGTTATAGAGGAAACCGAGGAAGAACCTTTCAGAGAGGAAGAGGATGCTATCTCAGTAGAGGTGAAGAAGGAAGACGTCTTGGGAGTGAAAGAGGAGGAGACAGAATATCATATTAACTCCAGTGAGTACTGTCTTAAAAACAGAGTCACACACTATGCCGTTGTTGAACTAATGTGGGGTTTTAAGGGGCATTCTACTGAAGTTCTACACTTGAATATGTTGTTCAGTACTGTAGGAATTGTTAAAGGGGCCATCTGCCTTTGTTAGTTTTAATCTGCCATTGGTACACATATTTTGGGGACTTTTAAATTAGATTTATTAAATTATCCATGTGGTCTACATTAAAGTGCATCTCATCTAGTATAACAGGCTTTTAAAAATGCAATGTTGGAGCATAATTTATACTTAAAATATCAAAGGTATGCAAAAGGCACCCGTTTAGTGGAACGACCCTTTAACATTTGCATTTTAGGCCCTGTTTAGAGAGATTAATGCCTCTTGTAAGACCCTATGATTATAATAGACGGTCGTAAGTTCACTATCTGTTTGATGTTCTCATTCACACAGGAGAGACACATGACTATTGTGGATCTTCTGGGGAGCCTCAACAACATCCTGATGCTGATGAGTCAGAGAAGAGTCTCTCCAGATCAGAACACCAGATGGTACAGCTTGGTCTGGTCTAGCATACATCTTGCTCTATCGGGGTCTGGGCTGGGTTTCTGTAAAGCACTTCATGACAGCTGTGACATAAGCATCCATAATGATATGTGTCTGTGTCCCCTCTTTATGGTTACCAGGACAACGCTAGCCCTTCCTCCCTCCCGGAGTCCCCGTGTCATGCCTCTCCGGGTAGCACCTTACTGCTGGGTATGAAGAGGTTGTCTGTGCTGCTGGTGGACTGCAGGAAAACAACGGGGCTGAGTGGAACTGTGAGAGGAGGAGAAGAGAAGAAAGGATCAGATTTGACTCATCAAAGTAAGTGCTGTAGTTTAGTTTGAACAAATACAATAGATCTGCCCACTGGTATCTGTTACCAGGACAACCAGCAGAGTTCAGTTAGTTGACAGGAAGATAGACTGGTGGATATGGATGTTATGAATATCATAACACTGAAAAAGGATTCTGCCAATGAAAAGAGAGAAACCAATAGACCATATAAAACCTTGATGAAAGTTAGCTTTGGAGAGAAAGTTTCAAGATGATCTGATGTAAGGTGCATGTTTTACAAAACCTTTTCCTAAAAACATAGATGTTACATTGTCTGTCCCAGTCAACCCCCCCTTTCTTTACAAGACTCTAGAACACACAAACTAAACTCCAGACACTTCAATGTGGTCTGTATTGCTTCATTAATATCTGATCTACACAACTTGTTAAACAGGCCAATATATATTTTAAAACAAGCTCCTTTTTTTGTCTTGACCTCCGTCTCTGTAATGGACAAAGTTCATTTCATTTCCTACTTTAACAGGTCAAATAAAGCCTGAACTCCAACATATAGACCTTACAGAAGATGGTTTCAGTTGGAAATGACGAACTTTATTAATAAAATGTGTAACTGATGCTAACAGTTGAAATTCCTCCACTGTCCCTGTCCCCATACCAGGCTCAAACCAGTGATCCTCTGCTTCTCAACACACGTGACCGCTCTCCTTGAGAATACACTATATTCAGAGTTCTAGAGTCACACACTCACTATAGCACAATAATTACTATAGCAGAGTGTATTTAACAGATGGTGAGATCAGAAACAAATCAGCCCCTTTGTTGCTCTGTTTCAGAGCTACTCTGCCTTCTGACGAAGGAAAACCTTTTCAACTATAAATGTATATTTGTCTGCCATTTAGGCTGCAACAACTATACAGTGGAACACCCCCTGATCTGTTGTTTTATGAAGGGTCACCTACGCCCAGTACCCAAACAGCTAGTCCCATCCTGGGATTTTTATGTTTTGCTTGAGACCATTTCCGCTGTTGGAGCCGCTGGAAAGAATAGAAATTAGATTTATCTTGTTTAAAACTACTTTACTTTAGCCATTATATCCGTATAATGAGTTACACCCCCATACCTTCATGAGGTTCTATAGTAGCAAGGATCTGACACCTCCGGAGGGCTTGATGGCTCAATCCACCAGAGGTATGGCTACAACATAGGCATTGTTCAAAGGCATCTCTGTTGAAGAGATCTGTAATGCAGCATGTTGTGGTGATGTACCTTCATGAGGTTCTACTGACTGGACATCACTACACATACGGTGAGTAGAGTGGGGACCTCTGAGGGATGATCCTGTCTAGACTTGGCATCAGAGAGTGTATGAGCTCTGTGGTAGTTGACTATATCCCCAAAGTGAGAGACTAACGAGTCACTGAAATAGAACTGAAGGTTCCCTAACAGAACCCTGATTCTATGATATTCACCAGGTTACCTAACAGAACCCTGATTCTATGATATTCACCAGGTTACCTAACAGAACCCTGATTCTATGATATTCACCAGGTTACCTAACAGAACCCTGATTCTATGATATTCACCAGGTTACCTTTCACACATGGAAGACGGGAGCGGCTATGTCCCTGATATAGGAAGTGGTCTGCTATTGGCCGTTGCTATCGGAGAGTACAGTGCCTCCTGAAAGTATTCAGACCCCTTGACTTTTTCCACATTTTGTTACATTACAGCCTTTTTATAAAAACACAATACCCCATACTGACAAAGCAAAAACATTTTTGTTTGATAATTTTGATAATTTATCAAAAAATACAAAACTAAAATATTATATTTGCTTAAGTATTCAGACCCTATACTCAGAACTCTGTTCAAGCAGCAGGTTCTGCTCTGGAGCAGGTTTTCATCAAAGATCTCTCTTAAAGGAGGACTGTAGCATCTAATGATGAAACATTATGGAGTCTTAAAGGAGGACTGGGATGGGAAAGGAAAGGGGATATCTAGTCAGTCACAACTGAATCCATTCACCCTAAATGTGTCTTCCGCATTGAACCCAACCCCTCTGAATCAGAGTGGTGCGGGGGCTGCCTTAATCGACGTCCACGTTATCGGCGCCCGGGGAGCAGTTGTTGGGGGTTAACTGCCTTGCTCAAGGGTAGAACGGCAGCTTTTTTCTACCTTGGGGGGCGTGCGGATTCGAACCAGCGACTTCTCGGTTAATGGCCCAACATTCTTAATCTCTAGTCTACAAATGTCACAAATGTTCCAACTTCAATTCATTATTTCTCAATGATGCTTTAAAACCTCTCTAGGGGGTGTGGGACGCTATCGTCCCACCTGGCCAACATCCATTGAAATTACAGAGCGCCAAATTCCAAAACAGAAATACTCATTATAAAAATTCATGAAACATACAAGTGTTATACATCGGTTTAAAGATTAAGTTCTTGTTCATCCAACCACGGTGTCAGATTTCAAAAAATACTTCACGGCGAAAGCAAACCATGCGATTATCTGAGAACAGCGCCCAGCAGACAAATCATGACAAACAGTAAAAGGCCTTGTAGACGAGTAACATAAGTCAGAAATAGCGATAAAATTAATCACTTACCTTTGATGATCTTCATATGATTACACTCACAAAACTCCCAGTTACCCAATAAATGTTTGTTTTGTTCGATCAAGTCTCTCTTCATATCCAAAAACCTCTGTTTTGTTAGCGCGTTTTGTTCAGTAAAACACTGTCTCAAACAACATCCGGTGAAATTTCAGAGCTTGAAACTCAACAAAACAGAAATTCTCATGATAAACATACATGAAAGACACAAATGTTATACACCAGCTTAAAGATAAACTTCTTGTTAATCCAACCGCTGTGTCAGATTTCAAAAAGGCTTTACGGCGAAAGCAAACCATGCGATTATCTGAGAACAGCGCCCAGCAGACAAATCATTACAAACAGGTAGCAACCAAGAAGAAGAGTAACAAAAGCCAGAAATAGCGTTAAAATGTATCACTTACCTTTGATCTTCATATGGTTGCACTCCGAAGACTCCATGTTACACAATAAATGTTTGTTTTGTTCGATAAAGTCACTCTTTATGTCCAAAAACCTCCGTTTTCTTGGTGCGTTTTGTTCAGTAATACATTGGAACAAAGCGCGGTCACAGCAGTCAAAAAATCTGAAAAGTACCATAAAATTTCGTAGAAACATGTCAAACAGTGTTTATAATCCAGCCTCATTGTTGTTTTTGTCATAAATAATCGATCATATTTCAACCGGACAAAAGCTTCGTCAATAGAAAAGGAGAAACAAGAAATGCGCCCTCCCGGTCATACGCTGGGCTCATGGCTGGAAATTTCCACTGTACACTCATTGAACGTGCTGTTTCTCCCTCATTTTTCAGAGTAAAAGCCTGAAACGATGCCTAAAGACTGGCCACATGTTGAGGAAGCAATAGAGATAGTGACCTGCGTCATAAGTCTTTGTATGGTGGATAGGCTTTCAATGGAAAAACAGGCATTTCAAAATAAAGCATTTCCTGGATGGATTTTCCTCAGGTTCTCACCTGCCATTTCAGTTCTGTTATACCCACAGACATTATTTTAACAGTTTTAGAAACTTTGGAGTGGTTTCTATCCAAATCTACTAATTTGCATATCCTAGCTTCTGGGCCTGAGTAGCAGGCAGATTACTTTGGGCACGCTTTTCATCCAAAATTCCGAATGCTGCCCCCTACCCTAGTGAGGTTAAAGGAGAAGTTTACCCAAAATCCAGAAACTCTGAAGTGATTCCATACATTGAAACTAGTCCAGTGGAGTTTTCTCTCTCCCTGTAGTGCTGTACTGAAACAGCTGCAAAACATGACTTGTGACGTTGCTGGATGCGGGCCTCGCTCTGCTGCTTTGCCAGTTTGTTATTTTATTACAGCTATGGCCTTTGGATTTCACCTGGAATTGTTTATTTATGTCTGAGAAAAAAAACACTTTGTATTGATAAAAATGTATATAAATACTCTACTGTAAGTCGCTCTGGATAAGAGCGTCTGCTCTTGGCCGGTAGGGATATCCTTGTCTCAGTATGTAAAAAAAAAAAAAATAATAAAATGTATGCACTCTACTGTAAGTCGCTCTGGATAAGAGCGTCTGCTAAATGACTAAAATGTAAAAAATGTAAATATGATGATGTCATAGTGAATTCATGACATGTGACTGAACAAGCCTTTTCATACTTCATAACATGGCTACATACAATGCTTTCAGAAAGTATTCAGACCCCTTGACTTTTCCATATTTTGTTACGCTACAGCCTGATTCAATCTACACACAAATACCCCTTAAACCTGTCTAGGACATGCGTTCCGCTGGCGGAACCCCTCGACAACATTCCGCTGAAAAGGCAGCGCGGGTAATTCAAAAATATTTTTTTGAAATATGTAACTTTCACACATTAAGAAGTCCAATACAGCAAATGAAAGATAAACATCTTGTTAATCTACCCATCGTGTCCGATTTCAAAAATGCTTTACAGCGAAAGCACAACATATGATTATGTTAGATCACCACCAAGTCAAAAAAACACACAGACATTTTTCCAGCCAAAGACAGGAGTCACAAAAAGCAGAAATAGAATTAATCACTAACCTCTAATGATCTTATCAGATGACCCTCATAGGACATCATGTTACGCAATACATGTATGTTTTGTTCATAGGACTTCATGTTACACAATACATGTATGTTTTGTTCATAGGACATCATGTTACACAATACATGTATGTTTTGTTCATAGGACATCATGTTACACAATACATGTATGTTTTGTTCATAGGACTTCATGTTACGCAATACATGTATGTTTTGTTCGTAGGACATCATGTTACGCAATACATGTATGTTTTGTTCATAGGACATCATGTTACGCAATACATGTATGTTTTGTTCATAGGACATCATGTTACACAATACATGTATGTTTTGTTCATAGGACTTCATGTTACACAATACATGTATGTTTTGTTCGGTAATGTGCATATTTATATCCAAAAATCTCAGTTTACATTGGCACCATGTTCAGAAATGCCTCCAAAATATCCGGAAAAATTGCAGAGAGCCACATCATATAACAGAAATACCCTGAAATTCACATTTACACAAGCATCGTTGAACATTTCCAAACTGATTGCAGATTTTTCTGACAAGGTTGCCAGTCTGGCATCCTCAACCATAGTGCCGTTTAGGCACACGCCCCCTATCAGAGGAGGTCGGTATGTGTCTGCTGGTGAATCACCCAAGCCACACAGGAAAACCTCATGTTCGGTTAAGTTCCGAGTTGAACTCACCTTGTCATTTGTCACCAATGGCGAACTCATGACCAAGTTCACCGGGTTTGTGGCAGATGCTGACGTCGAACCCACGCCGTTGCGCAATGTATGACAGGTAGCCTTGGAAGAATGCGGGGAAGTCAACGGAGTTGGCATACATATTTGTCACCAGATTTGGTTGGTTTTCCAATCCATTAGTGGTACCAAACGGTCAATTAAATCTATCCCAAAAGGCATCCGTTCGATGTCGATGGTAATCGCTTTCGAAGTTGAGTTTAAGTAGGAGACACTTGGTTAGTGGCGAGGTAGCTTCGGTGAAACCCCTAAGCTTCGTGTCGCAACGTTCCGTTTTCAACCAACGGTTTGTTGGGTCCACTGCCCCTTTTAGTTCATCCAGCAAGGTTTCGGATATGAGTGAAATTGTCAAACCCGAATCTATGAGAGCGTGACAGGTCAAACAGTCCTCCAGGACTGTTCTAAGGTATGGCCTGTTCGAGTTGGGTTTTCTCATCATATCCCCAACATAATGGAGTGGGTTGGGAGTACCGAGCGGTTTGTAATCTGTGTCGATTTCCAAGACGGATAACTCACCTATGTGACCCAGTGGGTCCTCTATCGGAATGGGAGAGGAATCATCTGTTGCAAAGCTGCTTATCTAGAATGAGTGGTCCCTGGACAGGGATTGGAGTGGGAGCGGGGGTAATGGAAATGTTGACGTCCTCTCGAATTGCGTTAGTTTCGGCTGACTTGGTTCCTAACAATTTTACGCCTAGTTATGTTGTCCTCTTTCTCAAATTTCTTACGATGCAGTACATCTCTTATCAGAGTTTCTATATCATTTCGCTTAGGGTTTAGATCATTGTTGAACACTTTGTTGCGCTTGTTACTCTTGTGTCCTGACCCTTTGTGAGGGTTAGGCGCAGGGACATATCGGCCAAGTTGATCTCTACGGGACCTGTTAGATTGGGGACGTTCATCATAGCTATTGTTACTGCGGTGGTTGTCAGTGTGGTGGTTACTTGTTTGCCACCCCCTTTGATCGTCATCTTTTACCGCACCTGTCCCTAATGCTGCACCTTCTAATTGGAGTGATGGTTCCCGCCTAAGCTCGAAAGTCGAGGTGTCCGGGCTCTTAGCCCGGCTTGCTTTTGATGCTTCAAAAGCGGTGCTTACAAGCTCTCAGAGCGTCGAGATTGGCAACCCAATGTGGGCAGTAGGGCCCAAGTAGTTGATGAAGTAGATGTTTGACAGAAACAGTTGTTTGAATGGTAATAGGTCTTCCATTCCCGTTTCAGTGAGCATGCCAAAGTAAGCTGAACGAAGCAGGTGATAGTAGGTCTGTGGGTGTTCATTTTGAGCTTGTCTGATATTGTTAGCCAACGAGCTGTCGTGTTTGCGAGTCGCAGAACCACTGAATTCTATTTTCAAAACCGTGGCAAGTTTAGCGTAGTCGTGCAGGATTTCGCCACAATTTCTCTGTATATAATGGCCCATAACTTTAACACTAGCAGAGATCCTGGAACTGATATACCCTTACAGTATATTATATTCAACAATATATATAAAAATCAACATTTATATTTTCAATATTCATGTAAGAAATGTTTGAATGAAATCCGAATACTACTCATATTACAGAGCAAGTGGTAAAGATTCATGACACCCATTGTTGATTTGTAGCCTGTAGCATCTAATGATGAAACATTATGGAGTCTTGAAGGAGGTCTGTAGCATCTAATGATTATACGTTATGGGGTCTTAAAGGAGGACTGTAGCATCTAATGATGAAACATTATGGAGTCTTGAAGGAGGACTGTAGCATCTAATGATGAAACATTATGGAGTCTTAAAACTTCTTATGGCTAGTGGAACCCCTCGACAACATTCCGCTGAAAAGGCAGAGCGCTAAATTCAAAAATATTTTTTAGAAATATGTAACTTTGATGCATTCACAAGTGCAATACACCAAATTAAAGCTTAACTTCTTGTTAATCTACCCATCGTGTCCGATTTCAAAAAAAGCTTTACAGCGAAAGCAGACCATATAATTATGTTAGGTCAGAGCCTAGTCACAAAAACACACAGCCATTTTCCAGCCAAAGAGAGGAGTCACAAAAAGCAGAAATATAGATTAAATTAAATTTATCACTAACCTTTGATGATCTTCATAAGATGGCACTTATAGGACTTCATGTTACACAATACATGTATGTTTTGTTCGATAAAGTTCATATTTATATCCAAAAATGTCAGTTTACATTGGCGCTTTATGGTCAGTAATGTTGTGCATCGAAAACATCCGGCAAATTTTCAGAGGCACATCAATTTACAGAAATACTCATAATAAACATGTAAAAGTTGATAAAAGATACAAGTATTATGCACAGAATTATAGATATACTTCTCCTTAATGCAACCGCTTTGTCAGAATTCAAAAAAGCTTTACGGAAAAAGCAAACCATGCAATAATCCGAGTACGGCGCTCAGACACAAGCCATGCAGATACCCGCAATGTTGTTGAGTCAGAAATAGCGTTTTAAATATTCACTTACCTTTGATGATCTTCATCAGAATGCACTCCCAGGAATCCCAGTTCAACAATAAATGTTTGTTTTGTTCGATAAAGTCCAACATTTATGTCCAAATACCTCCTTTTGTTAGCGCGTTTGGTAAACAAATCCAAACTCACGAGGCGCGGGCAAGTCCAGGCGAAAGTTCAGATGAAAAGTTCACAAATGTATGTTACAGTTCGTAGAAACATGTCAAACGATGTATAGAATCAATCTTTAGGATGTTTTTAACATAAATCTTCAATAATGTTCCAACCAGCGAATTCCTTTGTCTTTAGAATTCCAATGGAACGCAGGTCGCTCTCACGTGTAGACGCATGACCAGCTCATGCCACTCTGGCAGACCTCTGGTTGAAACAGCTCTCATTCCCCTCTCCTTCACAGTAGAAGCCTCAAACAATGTTCTAAGACTGTTGATATCTAGTGGAAGCCTTAGGAAGTGCAATATGACCCCATAGACACTGTACATTCGATAGGCAATGAGTTGAAAACGACAAACCTCAGATTTCCCACTTCCTGGTTGGATTTTTCTCAGGTTTTCGCCTGCCATATGAGTTCTGTTATACTCACAGACATCATTCAAACAGTTTTAGAAACTTCAGAGTGTTTTCTATCCAATACTACTAATAATATGCATATATTATCTTCTGGGGATGAGTAGCTGGCAGTTTAATTTGGATATGCTTTTCATCCAAACGTGAAAATGCTGCCCCCTATCCTAGAGAAGTTTTTAACGAATGCACTGTGTGTGTGTATACTGAACCAAAATATAAACAACGATTTACAGTTTATATGAGTCAGTGATTGTAAATAAATAAACGAGGCCCTGATCTATGGACTTTACATAACTGGGCAGGGGCACAGCCATTGGTGGGCCCTGGATGGCATACGCCCACCCATTGCGGAGCCAGGCCCAGCCAATCAGAATTAGTTTTTCCCCACAAAAGGGCTTCATTACAAAGAGGAAATACAACTCTGGTGGCTGGTCTCAGACAATGTGGAGGTCCTGGGCTGGCGTCGTTATATGTGGTCTGTGGTTGTGAGGCCAGTTGGATGTACTGCCAAATTCTCTAAAATGACGTTGGAGGCGGCTTCTGGTAGAGATTTTAACATTCAATTATCTGGTAACAGCTCCAGTGGATATTCCTGCAGTCAGCATGCCAATTGCACGCTCCCTCAAAACTTGAGACACCTGTGGCATTGTGTTGTGTGACAGAACTGCACATTTTAGTGGCCTTTTATTCTCCCCAGCACAAGGTGCACCTGTGTAATGATCATGCTGTTTAATCAGCTTGATATGCCACACCTGTCAGGTGGATGGATTATCTTGGCAAAGAATAAATGTTAACTAACAGGGATGTAAAAAATTCTGCCATCTTTTTTTTCAGCTCATGAAACATCCAACACTTTACATGTTGCGTTAATATTTTTGTTTATTGTAGTTACTCTCAGTTTTAGGAACAGCTACCCAAATATTTCACTTTATTTTTTACTTTACCCAAAATATGACGATATCAGCGATAGTCAAAATGTTGAAAATCTGTGAACGTCTAAATAAGAAATTGGGCCATTTAAACAGCAGGCGTCGAACCCTTTCGACAACGGGGAGATTTTACTGATGTGCTTTGTGTCTTCGACGTAAAAACAAGTTTTGGACTTCCACTTAAAATTACTTATTTACTTATTTTATTTTAACTTCTACTTGCACACAATCCCGGATCCGGGAGCACCCCCATCAGTAAAAAAGCTGACTAGCATAGCCTAGCATAGCGTCACAAGTAAATACTAGCATCTAAATATCATTAAATCACAAGTCCAAGACACCAGATGAAAATACACATCTTGTGAATCCAGCCATCATTTCTGATTTTTAAAATGTTTTACAGGGAAGACACAATATGTATTTCTATTAGCTAACCACGATAGCAAAAGACACAACTTTTTTTTCTCCACCATTTTTTTCCTGCATAGGTAGCTAATCACAATTTCGACCAAATAAAGATATAAATAGCCACTAACCAAGAAACAACTTCATCAGATGACAGTCTGATAACATATTTATTGTATAGTATATGTTTTGTTAGAAAAATGTGAATATTTCAGGTATACATCATAGTTTACCATTGCAGCCACCATCACAACTCTCACCAAAGCAACTAGAATAACTACAGAGACCAACGTGAATTACCTAAATACTCATCATAAAACATTTATGAAAAATACACAGCGTACAGCAAATGAAAGACAAAGATCTTGTGAATCCAGCCAATATTTCAGATTTTTTAAGTGTTTTACAGCGAAAACACAATATAGCATTATATTAGCTTACTACAATAGCCAACCACACAACAGCATTGATTCAAGCCAACAATAGCGATAACGAATAAACCAGCAAAAGATATAAATTTTTTCACTAACCTTCTCAAACTTCTTCAGATGACAGTCCTATAACATCATATTACACAATACATATAGAGTTTGTTCGAAATTGTGCATATTTAGCGGCACAAATCGTGGTTATACAATGAGAATAGTAGCCAAGCTGCCAACAATATGTCGGGAGAAATCTTGGGAGAGGCACCTTATCTAATCAGTAACTAATCATAAAATTGACTAAAAAAATACAGGTTGGACAACAAATGAAAGATACATTAGTTCTTAATGCAATCGCTGTGTTCGATTTTTAAAATTAACGTTACTACGACATACAGCGTGCGTTAAAGCGAGACCACACCGAAATTAATGGCGGAATATGAGTTTTTAACGAATTAACATCATAAATAGTTCTTACTTTTTGATGAGCTCCCATCAGAATCTTTGTCCAAAATAATCGTTGCTCGGTTGTAGATTGTCGCCTTCAACTTTGGAATTAGCAGTAAACATTAGCCATGTGGCCCAGACGCGCCCAACTCACTAGAACGCAGCACAAATAAATACCCGAAAATCGCAATATACTGATATAAACTGATATAACTCGGTTTAAAATAACAACATTATGATGTCTTTAAAACCTATATCGAATAAAATCAGAGCCGGATATATCTAAGGGCTATAACGGGAGCTTTCTAGAACGCCATGCTGAGGTCTGTCTTGCGTCATGGCGAAGGAAGGAAAGAGAGGACCCCACGTTGCCAGCCCATTTATAAGGCCTCAGATCTGCCTAGCAACTCCATTCCAATTCTCACTATTTGCTGACATCCAGGGGAAGGCGTATGCAGTGCATCTCAACCAATAGAAGACATGCAAATTAATAAACTGACCTCAGAACAGCCTGCAGATTTCAGATTTCTCACTTCCTCATAGGAAAATTGCTCCAACTAGAGTTCTGTTTTACTCACAGATATAATTCAAACGGTTTTAGAAACTAGAGAGTGTTTTCTATCCAATAGTAATAATAATATGCATATTGTACGAGCAAGAATTGAGTACGAGGCAGTTTAATTTGGGAGCAAAATTTTTACAAAAGTGCAAACAGCACCCCCTATTGAGAAAAGGTTAAGGGAGTGTGTACAGTTGTGGCCAAAAGTTTTGAGAATGACACAAATATGAATTTTCAGTCTGCTGCCTCAGTTTGTATGATGGCAATTTGCATATACTCCAGAATGTTATGAAGAGTGATCAGATGAATTGTAATTAATTGCAAAGTCCCTCTTTGCCATGCAAATGAACTGAATCCCCCCCCAAAACTGGAAGCTTCAAAAGGAGGGTGATGCTTGGAATCATTGTTCTTCCTGTCAACCATGGTTACCTGCAAGGAAACACGTGCCGTCATCATTGCTTTGCACAAAAAAGGCTTCACAGGCAAGGATATTGCTGCCAGTAAGATTGCACCTAAATCAACCCTTTATCGGATCATCAATAACTTCAAGGAGAGCGGTTCAATTGTTGTGAAGAAGGCTTCAGAGCGGTTTAATTGTTGTGAAGAAGGCTTCAGGGCACCCAAGAAAGTCCAGCAAGCGCCAGGACCATCTCCTAAAGTTGATTCAGCTGCGGGATCGGGGCACCACCAGTACAGAGCTTGCTCAGGAATAGCAGCAGGCAGGTGTGAGTGCATCTGCACACAGACTGATATTCTGCAAAAGGTACAGGGATTGGACTGCTGAGGACTGGGGTAAAGTCATTTTCTCTGATGAATCCCATTTTCGATTGTTTGGGGCATCTGGAAAAAAGCTTGTCCGGAGAAGACAAGGTGAGCGCTTCCATCAGTCCTGTGTCATGCCAACGGTAAAGCATCCTTAGACCATTCATGTGTGGGGTTGCTTTTCAGCCAAGGGTGTGGGCTCACTCACAATGTTGCCTAAGAACACAGCCATGAATAAGGAATGCTACCAACACATCCTCCGAGAGCAACTTCTCCCAACCATCCAGGAACAGTTCGGTGACGAACAATTCCTTTTCCAGCATGAAGGAGCACCTTGCCATAAGGCAAACGTGATAAGTGGCTCGGGGAACAAAACATCAATATTTTGGGTCCAGGGCCAGGAATCTCCCCAGACCTTAATCCCATTGAGAATTTGTGGTCAATCCTCAAGAGGCGGGTGGACAAACAAAAACCCACAAATTCTGACAAACTCCAAGCATTGATTATGCAAGAATGGGCTGCCATCACAGGATGTGGCCCAGAAGTTAATTGACACCAGGGTGGATTGCAGAGGTCTTGATAAAGAAGGGTCAACACTGCAAATATTGACTCTTTGCATCAACTTCATGTCATTGCCAATAAAAGCCTTTGACACTTATGAAATGCTTGTAATTATACTTCAGTATTTCATAGTAACATCTGACAAAAATATCTGAAGACACTGAAGCAGCAAACTTTGTAGAAATTAATATTTGTGTCATTCTCAAAACTTTTGGCCACGACTGTAGCTCGCATTCTGTATCATACAGCTATGAAAGTTATATATTTAGAACCACCTGCTCGATTGGAATTAAGCGACGTCTGTGTCTTGAGTGTCCAAGAACGGTTTAGTTTTTTGTGTTCTGACTTGTGAAACAGAATGAATAAAAAAGTAATGTAAACATTCTCAGTAATTACCAGGAAACTCTACAACATTTGTTTGAAAATCACACCAAGATTGTTAAAACTTTAGATTGTTAAAACTGGCCTTAGCTTATTGAGCGATCTGATTAGGATTTACCTTCGTAGCGAGGCCTATTTATCATGTGGAGGTTTCATTCAGATCTCTTTTTTTAAAAACACACTGTCTTTGGCAGGAGAAAGATCAGACTCAGAGGAACCAGAGCCAGGGACGTCCAAACCAACAAGAAGACACCAGTGTTCCCACTGTGGAAAGTGTTTTAACCAGTTAAGGGACCTGTACCGACATCAGAAAATACACACAGGGGAGAAATCTTACTACTGCTTGCAGTGTGGAAAGGGTTTCAACTGGTCAGGGGATCTGAAAAACCATGAGAAAATACACACAGGGGAGAAGCCTTACCACTGCTCCCAGTGTGGAAAGGGTTTCAGGCATCCGGCGAAGCTGAAACGGCATGAAAGAATACACACAGGGGAGAAGCCTTACCACTGCTCCCAGTGCGGAAAGAGTTTTAACCGTTTAGGGAACCTGAAAAAACATGAAAGAATACACACAGGGGAGAAGCCTTACCACTGCTCCCAGTGTGGAAAGTGTTTCAACTGGCCTGCGGATCTGAAACGGCATGAGAGAATACACACAGGGGAGAAGCCTTACCACTGCTCCCAGTGTGGAAAGAGTTTTAACGATTTAGGGAACCTGAAAAAACATGAGAGAATACACACAGGGAGAAGCCTTACCACTGCTCCCAATGTGGAAGGAGTTTCAACCAGCCGGGGGAGCTGAAATGGCATGAGAGAATACACACACCTTACCATTGCTCCCAATGTGGAAAGTGTTTCAACCAGCTGGGGGAGCTGAAATGGCATGAGAGAATACACACAGGGGACTTGCTGTCTTATATTGTTGACTTATAATGATTACCTGTTTTTACTATATGAACTTGAATTGTTAAAACATATATTTGCATGTTTTTATTAGAAAACATGAATTGAATATGGAGTTTGAATATAGAGTAGGTCAGATTCCTTCTGTTTTAATTGGTCCTTTTTTAAACTCTGACACTGTGTGTGTGTTTATCTGGGTGTCTTTCCTACAGCACTGCAGATAATCAAGTGTTATTTGGATGTGATGCATTTGTTCCATTGTTTACATTTGCAATGTTGGCCCACTGATGATTTAATGAAATGATAATGTTCACAGACTCTGTAATGCAAAATGTTAATTGTATGTGTCCACATATCTGAGTATGTGACTTGTGGCGGATGAATCAGAATTAGTTGGGTAACATAGATAATTAAGATGTCTTATCTGCATAATATGCTGATGTGATATACTTGTTATTAGAATGTATCCCTTCGGACTCTGGTGTTGGCAGTTGCACTTCTTCCCTCAGCTGGGGCTCAGTCACCTGGGGCCCAGAGAGGGGAGAGGTCAGGCTTGTCTTTTACATGTCCCTGGTGCTATGCAGAATATCAGGAAGGGAAGAGGACAGGAGGGAACATTGTCTTCATATGTGAATGTATCTGTTAAACTATGTGAAGGGATGGTGTGATTAATGGGGAACCAATTACTGGTTTCCACAATGTCTGTGCGCAAGTCACTCCCTCCTTTGGCATTGGGGGGAGGTGTATGGCAGTGTCTGGAACCATTGTATGTCCTCTCTGATGTTGCACTTATCCTGGGATAGTGTATGACCTAGAGGCTCACTCCCCTCAGTGAGCTTGTCCAGGAGTGGGGTCAAGAAGGGGTTTTACTTGAGATGGGAGTATCTAGAGTTGACAATTGAGTTATGCCATTGGATGAGTTGGGGTTTTTGTGCTATGAAGTACCAGGAACGAGATTAGAACCTCGTCTTAGGGACCAAACTGAAAGATAAATTATAGCGAATGCTATCTGGCTACGGGATACTGCTTTCTCATAATAAAGTCTCACTTTGTAAACTGTTCCTAATATCTGTGGTTTATGTCGACTAGGGGGTGGATCTTTGCTATAAAAGATCTCAGTAGCCATTGTGTTGCCACTCTCAACGGTTCATTAGAAATAGTGAATTGTTGAAAGTCATTGCAAAGATCTTATTATTAAAGATGTAGTTTAAGTATAACTCTGATTGGTGTGTGAAGTTTTTAAGTATAACTCTGATTGGTGTGTGAAGTTTGTCTCTCCTCATTTGGTAATACAGAAATTAACCACCACAGACTAACCTTGTGAAACTGACCTATTATAATCTCCTGTTCCTGGGAGTATCATCCTGTGATGCAAACCAGCTGCACCTGCGTCCTTGTATGAATAAAGTCCCTCCCAGGAACAGGAAACTATAAAGATATGTGCTCATTACCCAATGCTTCAGGGATTCAGACTGTCTACACTGCGCTGTGTAACTGTTATTCTCTCTGAGCTCAGAAATGGAGAATCTTGGTTTGACTTGGACACCAGCAGATCCTTATTTTATAATATCCACCTCAACTCTCCCACGGATTGCTGTTTATCATTGTCTCAATGAAGAGTTCTTTGTTTTATTTTCCTGGGGTCATTTACAAACCTCCCACTGGTTGAATAAACTTTGTTTCCATGTCATTTCAACAAAACAAATCCATGTGATGATGTTTGATCAATGTGGAAAACTGATTGGATTTGTAAAAAGCCATGAACATCAGGTATTTTTAATTTTTCACGAACTGGCAACCTAAATCCAATGACAGGTGACATTTGGTGTTGATTTAATGTTGAATTCACTTTAGTTGACGACTCAAAGAAATGTAAATAGAAACTAGATGTTGAACTGACGTCTGTGCCCAGTGGGCTGGTTTGAATAAGTAGCAGGTGTTGGAACAATATCCACCTTAGTAGCTAAGTTTCCATGTAATTTGCACCAGATTTCCATGTGAATATTCTCAAATCTGCATAAAACAATATACACATTTTCCCATCAGAAATATTTGCATCAAACAGACTTATTGTGGATTAAAGGCGTTGCGTTATGACGTAGTGCACAAGAAGAATAACGTTTGCTGTTAAATTCCCATGTACCGAATGAAAAATACAAGTTAAATTGGTTTCCATCACATTTTCAACTCTCCTGATGGTTTTAAAAACTTGTGTAAAATAGAAAACGTGCTCTTGTCCCGTGCACTGTAGCCTGCAGCTCACAGATACAGTGCTGGTAGGCTACCTACATGATGAGATTATTATGGATAAGAGCGATATTATTTTATTTGTCAAATGGCAGCCAAGCATCAATCATCATGTCACCAGAATAAGACCAACAAAATGTATTGGAAAGGAGCATCAAGCTCATCACATGCAGTTTCACCACCCTGTGAAGTTCATAACTTATTTTGTCTGTAGCCTAATAAACTGCATGGTTTCCCAAGTCGTAGAGGGAGGACCACACAACATATCATCACGTGACTCCAAGTTAAATAAGATGTGATGGTTAATATATAAATATTTGTGGATAAATTAGTTTCCACCGCCATTTCTTGCTCATACATTTTTACTGACACAAAAAGACCCCACCATGTCAAACAAACTAACAAATTGTCTGTCTGCATTAATAAAAGTGTACAGGTATATCCTGTTTCCATCAGCCCGGTCATTACTTTTGAAATGGTTGGATCAATATCCACCTTCATGATATGGATGAAGCCTGATTTGGAATGTCTGAGTAGTTCTATCTGATGTCATAATACACCCCTCTGATAATCAAGTGATATTTAGAATGTCTGAGTAGTTCTATCTGATGTCATAATACACTCTGATAGTGATCCATTTGCTCCATTGTTTCCATATCAGTTGGTTTCCCACTCAGATGATTTATATCTGACAGAGGGGCTTTAAAGGAATAATATGGTCACATTTACAGGTTGTGGCTCAGTATTCTTAGTATGATGTGAAAAAAGAACAATCAACTATTTATTGATAATGTATATTCCTATTCAGCGTCTACATCTGCATAGAGGCAAACAGTATCTTAAAGTTGATTAAATATATATATAAATTGTACACTTCTATCTTCACAATTTGAATTATTATTCATCAAAAACTATACCAACAATACACTGCAGCTTTGACGTCAAGATGAGAATGGGCTGATGGGTGGTGGTGCTACTCTACAGGTAAGACAGTCCAATATGAATGTTCAATACACACAATAGGTTGATCAGTAGCCAGTTAGCTAGCTGCTACAGTCCAATATGAATGTTCAATACATACAATAGGTTGATCGTTAGCCAGATAGCTAGCTGCTACAGTCCAATATGAATATTCAATACACACACTAGGTTGATCAGTAGCCAGTTAGTTAGCTGCTACAGTCCAATATGAATGTTCAATACACACAATAGGTTGATCAGTAGTCAGTTAGCTAGCTGCTATAGTCCAATATGAATGTTCAATACACACAATAGGTTGATCAGTAGTCAGTTAGTTAGCTGCTACAGTCCAATATGAATGTTCAATACACACAATAGGTTGATCAGTAGTCAGTTAGCTAGCTGCTACAATCCAATATGAATGTTCAATACACACAATAGGTTGATCAGTAGCCAGATAGCTAGCTGCTACAGTCCAATATGAATATTCAATGAACACAATAGGTTGATCGGTAGCCAGTTAGCTAGCTGCTACAGTCCAATATGAATGTTCAATACACACAATAGGTTGACTGTTGACCAATATGAATGTTCATAATGAGGGAAAAATAAAGGTGGGCTCTCCTGTCAACATGGGGCTCCTGCTGCAGGTAGCCTAGCGGTTACTAGTGTTGGGCCAGTAACCGAAAGATCTCTGGTTTGAATCCCAAAGACAACTAGGTGAAAAATCTGTCAATTTTCCCTTGAGGACAGCAGCAGCAGGAGCCTCATGTTTCTCCCATTCTTCTCTGCAGATCCTCTCAAACTCTGTCAGGTTGGATGGGGAGTGTCACTACAAAGCTATTTTCAGGTCTCTCCAGAGATGTTAAATCGGGTTCAAATCCGGGCTCTGGCTGGGCCCCTCAAGGACATTCAGAGACATCTCCCAAAGCCACTCCTGCATTGTCTTGGCTTTGTGCGTAGGGTCGTTGTCCTATTGGAAGGTTAACCTTTGCCCCAGTCTGAGGTCCTGAGTGCTCTGGAGCAAGTTTTCTAAAATTATCTCTCTGTATTTTGCTCCGTTCATCTTTCCCTCGAACCTGACGAGTCTCCCAGTCCATGCCGCTGAAAAACATCCCCACAGCATGATGCTGCCAACCCCATGCTTCACCGTAGGAATGGTGCCAGGTTTCCTCCAGACGTGACCCTTGGCATTCATCAGACCAGAGAATTTTGTTACTCATGTTCTGATAGTCCTTTAGGTGCCTTTTGGCAAACTCCAAGCTGGCTTTCATGTGCCTTTTACTGAGGAGTGGCTTCCGTCTGGCAACTCTACCATAACGTCCTGCTTGGTGGAGTGATGCAGAGATGGTTGTCCTTCTGGAAGGTTCTCCCATCTCCACAGAGGAGCTCTGTCAGAGTGACCATTGGGTTCTTGGTTACCTCCCTGACCAAGGCCCTTCTCCCCCGATTGTTCAGTTTGGCCGGGCAGCCAGCAGTAGGAAGGGTCTTGGTGGTTTCAAATTTCTTCCTTTTAAGATGATGGAGACCTTCAATGCTGCAGAAATGTTTTGGTACACTTCCCCAGATCTGTGCCGTGACACAATCCTGTCTCGAAAGGAGTATATCACATCAAATACAGGCTACTTAAAGTTCATGAGAGAACACACATATGCTCGTACTCTTGTCTCATTTTTACAAAAATAGAATTGTGCTTTTGGTCATGCAATATTTTCTTTATATATATATACACTGATCATACCAAACATTTGGAGAGAAATAAACGTCCTAATATGGACTAGGAACCTCTTCCTTTTCCCTCAGAAGAGCCTCAATTTGTTGGGGCATGAACTCTTCAAAGTGTCCAAAGCCTTCCACAGGGATGCTGGCACATGTTGACTCCAATGCTTCCCACACTGAGAAGCCTCCACTGCACCCAAAGGACATCGAGCCAACATGACATAATTGTGGGAAGGGATTTTCAGTGAGTTTCAGAAGAAAATAAATTGGTAAAACATTCAAATAAAATCATTTTTGGATAAAACTATACTAAATATAATCACAACACCAAATAATTGAATAAAACATATATTTTGCGTCCTCCTCTGGGTACATTGACTTCAATACAAAACCTAGGAGGCTCATGGTTCTCAAGGCTTCTATAGACTTAAACAGTAATTATGACAACTTCCGGAGGACATCCTCCAACCTATCAGAGCTCTTTCAGCATGAACCTTCTCCGCTGTGCAATGTGGTTTCCGAGCTGGTCATGGGTGCACCTCAACCCCGCTCAAGGTACGAAACGATATCATAACCGCCATCGAGAAGAGACAATACTGTGCAGCCGTATTCATGGGTTGGCACCCCCCATTGGGATGTGCCATGGCGAAGATCTTTGTGGGCTATACTCGGCCTTGTCTCAGGATGGTAAGTTGGTGGTTGAAGATATCCCTCTAGTGGTGTGGGGTTATATCCTGCCTGTTTGGCCCTGTCCGGGGGTATCATCGGATGGGGCCACAGTGTCTCCTGACCCCTCTTGTCTCAGCCTCCAGTATTTATGCTGCAGTAGTTTATGTGTCGGGGGGCTGGGGTCGTCTGTTATATCTGGAGTATTTCTCCTGTCTTATCCGGTGTCCTGTGTGAATTTAAGTATGCTCTCTCCAATTCTCTCTTTCTCTCTTTCTTTCTTTCTCTTTCTCGGAGGACCTGAGCCCTAGGACCATGCCTCAGGACTACCTGGCATGATGACTCCTTGCTGTCCCCAGTCCAGCTGGCCGTGCTGCTGCTCCAGTTTCAACTGTTCTTCCTGCGGCTATGGAACCCTGACCTGTTCACCGGAGGTGCTACCTATCCCAGACCTGCTGTTTTCAACTCTCTAGAGACAAACGTTTCTTAAACAGAAAAAAACGGGATAAACATACCTGAATTTGTCAAATAAAATCAAACTTTATATGTCAAATGCGCCGAATACAACAAGTGTAGACCTTACAGTGAATTGCTTACTTACAAGCCCTTAACTAACAGTACAGTTCAAGAAGAGTTAAGAAAATTAGCAAATGACCAAAAGTAAAAAATAATAAAAAGTAACACAATAAAATAACAATAACAAGGCTATATACAGGGGGTACTGGTACCGAGTCAATGTGCGGGGGTACAGGTTAGTCGAGGTAATTTGTACATGTAGGTAGGGGTGAAGTGACATTTCATAGATAATAAACAGCAACTAGCAGCTGTGTACAAAACAAATGGAGGTGGGGTCAATGTAAATAGTCCGGGTGGCCATTGATTAATTGTTCAGCAGTCTTATGGCTTGGGGGTAGAAGCTGTTAAGGAGCCTTTTGGTTCTAGACTTGGTGCTCCGGTACCGCTTGACGTGCGGGAGCAGAGAAAACAGTCTATGACTTGGGTGACTGACAATTTTTGGGTCTTTCTTTATATAGGTCCTGGATGGCAGGAAGCTTGGACCCAGTGATGTTCACTACCCTCTGTAGTGCATTACGGTCAGATGCCGAGCAGTTGCCATACCATGCGGTGATGCAACCGGTCAGGATGCTCTCGATGGTGCAGCTGTAGAACCTTTTGAGGATCTGGGGACCCATGCCAAATCTTTTCAGTCTCCCGAGGTGGAAAACTTGTTGTCGTGCCCTCTTCACGACTGTCTTGGTGTGTTTGGACCATGATAATTAGTTGGTGATGTCTTCACGACTGTCTGTCCATGTGTCACTGTCTGTCACCTAAAAAACGTATCTCGACCTGTGTGACCCTACATTCTAAACTTTCATTCATAGGCTAGGTTGTAGCAACCTCATGATGGGTATAGGGAAAATTCTAGTATCATGTAGTAGCCGAAACCTATTGCTGTTACATTGAACAGGGTGAACGGAATATGAATGACAGTCATCTAATATGCTGTAATAGAAATAAGGCCATGCTCATAAAAAAACAAATCGTTCTGCCTCATCTTAAACGGCACTGTTAGGATGGTGGACCACTCTTAGTACACATGGGAAACTGTTGAGCTGAAAAAACCCAGCAACTTTGCAGTTCTTGACACAAACCGGTGCACCTGGCACTTACTGCCATCCCCCGTTCAAAGACACTTCAATATTTTGTCTTCCCCATTCACCCTCTGAATGATACACATACACAATCCATGTCTCAGTTGTCTCAAGGCTTACAAATCCTTATTTAACTCATCTCCTCCCCTTCATCTACACTGATTGAAGTGGATTTAACTAGTGACATCAATAAGGGATCATAGCTTTAGCCTGTATTCACCTGGTCAGTTTATGTCATGGAAGGAGCAGGTGTTCTTAATGTTTTGTATAATCAGTGTATAGCACTACAGATAATCAAGTGCTATTTGAATGTGACGCATTTGCTCTATTGTTTACAGCGGGGTTGGGAAATTCCAGTCCTCGAGGGCCTGATTAGTGTCACAGTTTTGCCCCAGCCCCAGCTAACACACCTGACTCCAATAATCAACAATTCATGATCTTCAGTTTAGAATGCAATTTGATTAATCAGCTGTGTTTGCTAGGGAGGGAGAAAAAGTGTGACACCAATCAGGCCCCCAAGGACTGGAGTTGCCCACCCCTGGTTTACAGGATGATTGGTATCTTAAAGAGCGTAGCTTTAAGGGAATAGTACCGTCACATCTAAATAAAAACGAATGTAAAAAATGAACAGAGCAAATGTGTATTAAAACACTAACCTAATCATATAAGTATTTATTCAACATTTACATATTCATATTGTAATGAAACAGTAGGGAGCAGGTCTCGAACCCTCGACCTTCTAGCCCGAGGTCCGGCGCGCTATCGACTGTGCCGCAAAAGCATGCTCGTGCCACAGGGTCGATTTCCGCAATTATAAACCCAGGGTCGCTATTATTATTACACTATTAAGCTTCTACGTCTGTATACAGGACGGTATTATTTGTAAGACGTAAGAGAAAATATATCAGCTTATTGTTAAATTATTATGACGTTCTTTCCAATACAAAAGTGTAGTAACTATTGTTTCCAAACTGCGTTACCCACTCCTGTCAGCAGAAGGTGATGGGAGTCTTTCAGGTGATGCTTCTTGCGTGACGTATAATCTAGTGGACGGGACAGGAGGCTTCTTCAACAGCGACAAAAGGCTTCTGGTTTAACCACGCGGTGCTTTGCTAGCAAACCTAAAACTCTTTAGACCATTCTTGTGTATATTACTCTTAGTGTTTCGAACATAATTCTGTTTACCTATCTACTGGTTCATTTATAAACGTAATTTGCTTGTTAAATTAGCAAATGTGTTACATTGATACTGCACTAGGTTAATTTCCCGGAGCATAAAAGCACAAATCTAGACGGAGAAAGAAACTCTGGTGAAAGGAGGCAAAGAAGCTTGAAGAATGAAAAAGGAGAAACAAGAGGATGATATTACAGTGAAAGAGGAATATGGGAAAGAGGTTGTCAAAGTGGAAAAAGAGGTAGAAGCTTTAAGAATCAAAAAGGAGGAAGATGCCGTAAAATTGAAAGAAGAGGAAGAACTTTTTCGAGTAAAAGAGGAGGATATCTCAATAAAAGAGGAGACTGAAGTTCCGATTACCACCAGTGAGTACTGTCTTAAAAACAGGGACACAAACTATGCAGTTGTTGAACTAATGTGTGGTTTTTAAGGGGCATTCTACTGAAGTTCTGCACTTTAATATGTTGTTCAGTACTGTAGGAGTTGTTTAAGGGGCAATCTGCCATTGGTACATATATTTTGTGCACTTAAATTTTATTTATTGAATTCTCTATGTGGTCTATATTAAAGTGCACTTATTCTAATATAACAGGCTTTTAAAATATAATATACAGTGCATAATTTCTACTTAAAATATCAAAGGGACGCAAAATGCACCCATTTTGTGGAACGGCCCTTTAACATTTGCATCACAGTGGTGGGAAAAGTACGCAATTGTCATACTTGAGTAAAAGTACAGATACCTGAATAGA
The DNA here is from genome assembly GCF_016432855.1 of Salvelinus namaycush. Lineage (NCBI taxonomy): Eukaryota > Metazoa > Chordata > Actinopteri > Salmoniformes > Salmonidae > Salvelinus > Salvelinus namaycush. Next base: position 73,242,421 of record NC_052308.1, on the reverse strand, counting down.
AAATTACCCAAGTAAAAGTGAGTCACCTAGTAAAATACTTCCTGAGTAAAAGTCTAAAATATACTGAAGTATCAAAAGTAAAAGTATATAAATAATTTCAAATTCCTTATATTAAGCAAACCAGATGGTGTCATTTTCTAGTTTTTTAAATTTTTTACATTTACGGATAGCCAGGGACGCACTCCAACTCTCAGACAATCTGCAATTGAAACGTGTGTTTAGTGAGTCTGCCAGATCAGAGGCAGTGATGATTACCAGGGATGTTCTCTTGATTAGTGCATGAATTGGACCATTTTCCTGTCCAGCTAAGCCTTCAAAATGTAATGAGTACTTTTGGATGTCAGGGAAAATGTATGGAGTTAAAAGTACATCATTTTCTTTAGGAATATAGTGAAGTAAACGTCAAATTAGTCAAAAATAGTAAAGTACAGATTCCCTGAAAAACTACTTAAATCGCACTTTAAAGTATTTTTTACTTAAGTACTTTATACCACCGAAGAAAAAAAAAAGCATAATAAAGTGGCTAATTTAGGCCCTTTTTAGACATATATTCATGCCTCTTGTAACACTCTGTAATTGCAATAGAAGTTCATAAGTTTACTGTCTGTTTGATGTTCTCATTCACACAGGAGAGAGACATGACTATCGTGGATCCTCTGGGGAGCCTGAACAACATCCTGCTGACGAGGAAGAGAAGAGTCTCTCCAGATCAGAACACCAGATGGTACAGCTTGGTTTGGTCTAGTATACAGCTTGCTCTATCGGGGTCTGGGCTGGGTTTCTGTAAAGCACTTTATGTCAACAGTGACATAAGCATCCATAATTTTATGTGTCTGTCCCCTCTTTATGGTTACCAGGACAACGCTAGCCCTTCCACCCTCCCGGAGTCCCCGTGTCATGCCTCTCCCGGTAGCGCCTTACTGCTGGGTATGAAGAGGTTGTCTGTGCTGCTGGTGGACTGCAGGAAAACAACGGTCTGAGTGGAACTGTGAGAGGAGGAGGAGAGAAGAAAGGATCAGATTTGACACATCAAAGTAAGTGCTGTAGTTTAGTTTGAACAAATACAATAGATCTGCCCACTGGTATCTGTTACCAGGACAACCAGCAGAGTTGTGTTAGTTGACATGAAGATGGACTGGTATCTTTTACTAGTAGGGCTGTCACAGACTAATAAACATCTTGTTTGACTTCGTCACCTGTTCTTTCGACCAATCAATTGGTCACATTTTAAACGTGTATTTCTATATATACACTACCGTTGAAAAGTTTGGGGTCAATTAGAAATGTCCTTGTTTTTGAAAGAAAAGAAAAAAAATTGTCCAATAAAATAACATCAAATTGATCAGAAATACAGTGTAAACATTGTTCATGTTGTAAATGACTGTTGTAGCTGGAAATGGCAGATTGTTTTATGGAATATCTACATAGGCGTACAGAGGCCCATTTATCAGCAACCATCACTCCTGTGTTCCAATGGCACTTTGTGTTACCTAATACAAGTTTATAATTTTAAAAGGCTAATTGATCACTAGAAAACCCTTTTGCAATTATGTTAGCACAGCTGAAAACTGTTATGCTGATTAGAGAAGCAATAAAACTGGCCTTCTTTAGACCAGTTGAGTGTCTGGAGCATCAGCATTTGTGGGTTTGATTACAGGCTCAAAATGGATCAATTAGCCTTTTAAAATGATAAACTTGGATTATGTAACACAACGTGCCATTGGAACACAGGAGTGATGGTTGCTGATAATGGGCCTCTCTACGCCTATGTAGATAATCAGCCATTTCCAGCTACAATAGTCATTTTTAACATTAACAATGTCTACATTGTGTTTATGATCAAATTTATGTTATTTTAAATTGACAAAAAATAGCTTTTCTTTCAAAAACAAGGACATTTCTAAGTGACCCCGAACTCTTGAATGGTATTGTATATCCTCACACCATCCATGTTGTAAACAGCATTCTGCATGAATTCCGACTCAACTTCCAACAAAACAATTTTATGAAATCTAATTTTGTTAGAAGTCTAACATTGTTTAACATGGTCAAGTTCGGTTTCTGTGCAATCTTCAGACACTCTAGAAGGCAACCAAACTCGTTTCATCATTCTACATTATGTATTGGCTATACAACACCTGAATTAGCCCATGAAGGGTCTTGGTCCAATGACCACCTATCGTTTTGAAACCTAGCTAGATAGCCAATGAGCTGGGCTTTCCAGCAGTATGTGAATGCCGTTTGTAGGACAAACAGCCATCATGCTAGAGATGTGCACAACAGAGTTCATTCTCTGGTGAAAGGAAACAGGACGCACTGTAGTTTACGTTTCACAGCAGTTCCTTCTCTTCTACAAACTTCTCAAATCTGAAAAAGTTAAACATGGCTACTAAGAGTGGAAAAGCTAAATCTCAGTCCAAGTATAAACATTTTGATTATATTATTGCAGACATTGACCAGGAGAGTGACACAGAAGGAATGGATGAGGACTCTGTGAGTGACCACAGTTATGATTCCAGCGCGGAAGAAATGTTTTTGGAAGGAAAAGATCCACTTTTAGACCAGTAAGTAAAAAAGGTTTTTGCTTCTCATGCTAATGCAGTTGTTTAAATGGTCGCATATTCATTTGATATTATATATATATATATTTATACACACAGTCGAAGTTTACATACACTTAGGTTGGAGTCATTATAACTCGTTTTTCAACCACTCCACAAATTTCTTGTTAACCTCACTAGGGTATGTGGGACGGTAGCGTCCCACCTCGTCAACAGCCCGTGAAACTGCCGCGCGCCAAATTCAAAACAGAAATCCCATAATTTAAATTCCTCAAACATACAAGTATTTCACACCATTTTAAAGATACACCTGTTGTAAATCCAGCCAAAGTGTCCGATTTCAAAAAGGTTTTACGACGAAAGCACACCAAACGATTGTTAGGTTAGAGCCAAGTCACAGAAAAATACAGCCATTTTTCCAGCCAAAGAGAGGAGTAACAAAAAGCAGAAAGAGGTAAAATGAATCACTAACCTTTGATGATCTTCATCAGATGACACTCATAGGACTTCATGTTACACAATACATGTATGTTTTGTTCGGTAAAGTTCATATTTATATCCAAAAATCTGAGTTTAGGCGGGACGCTACTGTATCACTTGGCCAAAAGCCAGAGAAAATGCAGAGCGCCAAATTCAAATGAATTACTATAAAAATTACTATAAAAATCTAACTTTCATTAAATCACACATGAAAGATACCAAATTAAAGCTACACTGGTTGTGAATCCAGCCAACATGTCAGAATTCAAATAGGCTTTTCGGCGATAGCAAACAATGCTATTATCTGAGGATAGCACCATTGTAAACAAAGAGAGAGAAGCATATTTCAACCCTGCAGGCGCGACACAAAACGCAGAAATAAAAATATAATTCATGCCTTACCTTTGACGAGCTTCTGTTGTTGGCACTCCAATATGTCCCATAAACATCACAAATGGTCCTTTTTTTCGATTAATTCCGTCGATATATATCCAAAATGTCCATTTATTTGGCGCGTTTGATCCAGAAAAACACCGGTTCCAATTTGTGAAACGTGACTACAAAATATCTCAAAAGTTACCTGTAAACTTTGGCAAAAAATGTCAAGCTACTTTTGTAATACACCTTTTGGTATTTCTTAACGTAAATAATCGATAAAATTGAAGACGGGATGATCTGTGTTCAATACAGGATTAAAACCAACTGTAGCTAGCTTTCTGGTCACGCGCTTCTAACAAACAGGACACTTCGAGTGACCCTCCTTCAAGATGGCCGTACTTCTTCATTACACAAGTGAATAACCTCAACCAATTTCTAAAAACTGTTGACATCCAGTGGAAGCGGTAGGAACTGCAAGAAGGTCCCTTAGAAATCTGGTTTCCCAATGAAACCTCATTGAAAAGAGAGTGACCTAAAAAACAAAATCTGAATGGTTTGTCCTCAGGGTTTCGCCTGCTAAATAAGTTCTGTTATACTTACAGACATGATTCAAACAGTTTTAGAAACTTCAGAGTGTTTTCTATCCAACTATATCATAATCATATATTATCTTCTGGGGATGAGTAGCATGCCGTTTAATTTGGGCATGCTTTTTATCCAAAATTCCGCCCCCTACCCAAGAGAAGTTAACTGCCTTGTTCAGGGGCAGAATGACATAATCTTTACCTTGTCAGCTCTGGGACTCGATCCACCAACCTCTGGGTTAGTGGCCCAACGCTCTAACCACTAGGTTACCTTATCGCCCCAAGGTTCCACATCATCAAGCAACATGGTCTGTTTGGTGCTGTTCCATTCACTCCATTCCATTGTTATATAAATTGGAGGCTGTTGGAGGCTGTTGAGGGGAGGGCGGCCCACAACAATGGCCGGAATGGAGTAGAATGGAACAGCACCAAACAGACCATGTTGCTTGATACCATTCCACTCACTCCACCCCGGCCACCACTATGAGCCGTTCTCCCCTGACCAGCCTTATTCACCATTGATAAACACACACTTCCCCTGCCGTCATTATGTTCCCTCTACTCTATATAATAGATATCTGTTTAACTTCTTATGGCTGCAGGGGCAGTATTGAGTAGCTTGGATAAAAGGTGCCCATTTCAAACGGCCTTGTACTCAATTCTTGCTCGTAGAATATGCATATTATTATTACTATTGGATAGAAAACACTCAAGTTTCTAAAACCGTTTGAATTATATCTGTGAGTAAAACAGAACTCATTTTGCAGCAAACTTCCTGTCAGAAAGTGAAAAATCTGAACTCGAGGCTCTGTTCCAGGGCCTCCCTAATCGTTTGCTTGAATTCTATTAGTATACATGCACTTCATACGCCTTCCACTAGATGTCAATAGGCTGTGAGAGGTGAAATGGGGTCTCAAGCTCTTTTTATGGTCAAAAGAGACAGCTTGGAATGACTGGACCCCAATTTCCTCTGTTCAGGAAGACGAGGAAAGGACTTCCGCATTGGCTTCTGAAAAGCTTTTGTTATAGACGCCTAATATCTCCCGCTTTGATTTTATTTGATAAATGTGACAATATCATCGTAAAGTATGTTTTTTCAATATAGTTTAATCAGATTATTGAATTTTTTTCGGGAGTTTTGGCGTGTTCCGTTCTTTGCGTTTGTTGACGATGGAGAGCTTCGTGCCACTTGGCAAGTTTTGCTTGCTCATTCAAGAGGGAAAAATGACATTCTAAATCCAAACAACGATTGTTCTGGACAAAGGACCACTTGTACAACATTCTGATGGAAGATCAGCAAAAGTAGGACCCATTTATGATGTAATTTCCTATTTCTGTCAAATGTGTCGTTGTGTTTTCCGCTTTGATTTTGGGCGCTCTCTCGCAATAACGTAAGCTGGATGTCGAACTGAAGTTATTTTTAGAATTCTAACACGGCGATTGCATTAAGAACTAAGCTATCTTTAATTTGCTGTCCAACATGTATTTTTTAGTCAAGTTTATGAATAGTTATTTGATTAGATTAGGTGCCTCTCCAAGATTTCTCCGGGCATTTGTATTGCATTTTGCCTACGTATTCACATTGTATAACCACGATTTGTGCCGCTAAATATGCACATTTTCGAACAAACAATATATGTATTGTGTAATATGATGTTATAGGACTGTCATCTGATGAATTTTGAGAAGGTTAGTGAAAAAATTAATATATTTTGCTGGTTTATTCGTTATCGCTACTGTTGGCTTGAATCAATGCTGTTGTGTGGTTGGCTATTGTAGTAAGCTAATATAATGCTATATTGTGTTTTCGCTGTAAAACACTTAAAGAATCGGAAATATTGGCTGGATTCACAAGATGTTTGTCTTTCATTTGCTGTACACCATGTATTTTTCATAAATGTTTTATGATGAGTATTTAGGTATTTCAATTTGGTCTCTGTAATTGTTCTAGCTGCTTCGGTGCTATTTCCGATTGTAGCTGCAATGTAAAACTATGATTTATACCTCAAACATGCAAATTTTTCGAACAAAACAGATTTATTGTATAACCTGTTATAAGACTGTCATCTGATGAAGTTGTTTCTTGGTTAGTTTGGTTGGTTCTTGGTTAGTTTGGTTGGTTTTGTGCAAGCTACCTGTGCTGTGAAAAATGTCTGTGCTTTTTTGTATTTGGTGGTGAGCTAACATAAATATACGTGGTGTTTTCGCTGTAAAACATTTAAAAAATCGGACATGTTGGCTGGATTCACAAGATGTGTATCTTTCATTTGCTGTATTGGACTTGTTAACCTCTAATTCCTCCCAATCCCGGATCCGGGAGCACCCCCATCAGTAGAAAAGCTACTAGCATAGCCTAGCATAGCGTCACAAGTAAATACTAGCATCTAAATATCATTAAATCACAAGTCCAAGACACCAGATGAAAGATACACATCTTGTGAATCCAGCCATCATTTCTGATTTTTAAAATGTTTTACAGGGAAGACACAATATGTAAATCTATTAGCTAACCACGTTAGCAAAAGACACCACTTTTTTTACTCCACCACTTTTTTACTCCATCAGTAGCTATCACAAATTCGACCAAATAAAGATATAAATAGCCACTAACCAAGAAACAACTTCATCAGATGACAGTCTGATAACATATGTATTGTATAGCATATGTTTTGTTAGAAAAATGTGCATATTTCAGGTATAAATCATAGTTTACCATTGCAGCCACCATCACAAATCTCACCAAAGCGACTAGAATAACTACAGAGAGCAACGTGTATTACCTAATTACTCATCATAAAACATTTCTTAAAAATACACAGCGTACAGCAATTGAAAGACACAGATCTTGTGAATCCAGCCAATATTTCAGATTTTCTAAGTGTTTTACAGCGAAAACACAATATAGCGTTATATTAGCATACCACAATAGCAAACATCACAACAGCATTGATTCAAGCCAAACATAGCGATTACGTATAAACCACCAAAAGATATACATTTTTTCACTAACCTTCTCAGAATTCTTCAGCTGACAGTCCTATAACATCATATTACACAATGCATATATAGAGTTTGTTCGAAAATGTGCATATTTAGCGGCACAAATCGTGGTTATACAATGAGAAAAGTAGCAAAGCTGCCCAGAAAATGGCAGGAGAAATCTTTGAAGAGGCACCTATTCTAATCAGTAACTATTCCAAAACTTGACTAAAAAATACAGGTTGGACAGCAATTGAAAGACAAATTAGTTCTTAACTTCTACCACCTCAGAAACCCGGGTCCGGGAGCACCCCCCACCACCCCCACCAGTAAAAAAGCTGACTAGCATAGCTAGCATAGCGTCACAAGTAAATACTAGCATCTAAATATCATTAAATCACAAGTCCAAGACACCAGATGAAAGATGCACTTCTTGTGAATCCAGCCATCATTTCTGATTTTTAAAATGTTTTACAGGGAAGACACAATATGTAAATCTATTAGCTAACCACGTTAGCAAAAGACACCATTTTTCTTAGCCCACCATTTTTTCTCTCCACCAGTAGCTATCACCAATTCGACCAAATAAAGATATTGATAGCCACTAACCAAGAAAAAACTTCATCAGATGACAGTCTGATAACATATTTATTGTATAGCATAGGTTTTGTTAGAAAAATGTGCATATTTCAGGTATAAATCATAGTTTGCCATTGCAGCCACCATCACAAATCTCCCCAAAGCGACTAGAATTACTACAGAGAGCAACGTGTATTACCAATTTACTCATCATAAAACATTTCTTAAAAATACACAGCGCACAGCAATGGAAAGACACAGATCTTGTGAATTCAGACAATATTTCAGATTTTCTAAGTGTTTTACAGCGAAAACACAATAAATCGTTATATTAGCATACCACATGTGCAAACATTACCCCAGCATTGATTCAAGGCAAAGAGAGCGATAACGTTATCACCACCAAAATATATTAATTTTTTCACTAACCTTCTCAGAATTCTTCAGATGACACTCCTGTAACATCATATTACAACATACATATAGAGTTTGTTCGAAAATGTGCATATTTAGCCACAAAAATCGTGGTTATACAATGAGAATAGTAGCCAAACTGGCCAGAAAATGTAGGGCGCCATCTTGGAGAGGCACCTAATCTAATCGATAACTAATCATAAACTTGACTAAAAAATACAGGTTGGACAGCAAATGAAAGATATATTAGTTCTTAACTTCTTGAGAATACAGGGGGTGCTGTTTTCGCATTAGCATAATTTGCTCTACAGATTAAACTGCCTCTTATTCAATTATTGCTCTTACTATATGCATATAATTAATACCATTGGATAGAAAACAATCTCTAGTTTCTAAAACCGTTTCAATTTTGTCTCTGAGTGAAACAGAAGTCATTTGACAGCACTTTCCCTGACCAAGAAGAAGAATGCAAGATGTGTATGCTCGCTTCAACGCTCTGCCTATATATGGTCACGCCACCTATGACCCGAAACACACTTCATTCGTCTTCCTCTGGGTGTCAAGAGGACGTCAGAGGAGAAATTTTTTGTTTATCTTGTACTGACGTGAAATAAGACCTATTTCTTTGGCGTGACCGACAACTTCCGGTTCTCTGAATCGCGCGATTTGGAGGTGCGATTGTCTACTGTTTTGCTGCCGTTACGGATGAAAACTATCTCCGTCTCGAAGTTTGTTTGATACATGTGACCATATCATCGTAATGTATGTTTTTTCAATATAGTTTAATCAGATTATTTGAATTTTTTCGGGAGTTTTGCCGTGTTCCGTTCTGTGACTTTTTTTACTTTGGACAGATCCGTGCCAGTCGACCAGTACCTATGCTAAATGAAGAGGGAAAGTTGCCATTATGAATGGATTGAACGACTCATCAGGACTAAGGACACCTTGATCAACATTCTGATGAAAGATCAGCAATAGTAAGACCCAATTTACGATGTTATTTCATATATCTGTCTTGCATGTGAACTGGTCGTGGGCGCCCAGCTGGTTCTGGCTGGCGTGGCTATGCTAATTTAGCGCTACATTTTGTTTTCGCTATAAAACATTTAATAAATCTGAAATATTGTTTGGATTCACCAGATGTTGGGCTTTCAATATCTGTACGCTGTGTATTTTTCTGAAATGTTTTAAGATAAGTAATTAGTTATATGACGTTGGTCTCTGTAATTGTTCTGGCTGCGTCGGCACTATTTCAGATTGCAGCTGCAATGTAGAACTGTGATTTATACCTGAAAAATGCACATTTTTCAAAAAAAAAACTATGCTATACCATAAATATGTTATCAGACTGTCATCTTATGAAGTTGTTTCTTGGTTAGTGGCTATATATATTTTTATTTAGTCGAATTAGTGATAGCTACTGACGCAGGAAAAAACTGTTGGAGTAAAAAAATTGTGTCTTTTGCTAACGTGGTTAGCTAATAGATTTACATATTGTGTCTTCCCTGTAAAACATTTTAAAAATCTGAAATGGTGGCTTTATTCACAAGATCTGTATCTTTCATCTGGTGTCTTGGACTTGTGATTTAATGATATTTAGATGCTACAATTTACTTGTGACGCTATGCTAGCTATGCTACTCAGTGGGGGGGGAGTGGGGGGTGATCCCGGATCCGGGTTGGTGACTCGTTAAAGGTTAATGCAATCGCTGAATTACATTTTTAAAATTATCCTTACTGTGCAATACAGGGTGCGCCAAAGCGAAGCTACCCCAAAAAAAATGGCGGATAATGCATTTAACATTTTTCAACAGAACAACGATTTATCAGCATAAATAGTTCTTACTATTAGCTGAACTTCCATCAGAATCTTGGGCAAGGTGTCCTTTCTCCGGTCTAATCGTCTTTTGGTCGAAAGATGTCCTCTTGTCATGTCGAAATGGCCACTAACGTTCGGCATGTACAGGAAAAGTGTCCAACTCTTCAAAGTGCGTCACAAAGAAATGCCTGAAAATCGCAATAAACTGACAAATTGCTATAAGTCGGTTTAAATTAACTACCTTATGATGTCTTTAACACCTATAACGAGTAAAAACATGACCGGAGATATATTACTGGCTAAACCAAAGCTTGGAAGGAGGCCAGTCCGACGTCCATCGTGCGTCAAGCGCAGGGAAGAAAAGAAAGGTACTTCCGCCCTATGGTCTTTTATAAAGTCCCAGATTGCGCAATCGACTCCATTCAAATTGTCACCACTTACTGACATCTAGAGGAAGGCGTAGGCAGTGTTTGTAGCCCCATAGCATTCACAGGGACTTAAAAACTGACCTGGGAACAGAGGCCAAGATTTCTGAAATCTCACTCCCTGGCAGGAAAAGTGCTCTAGAATGAGTTCTGTTTCACTCAGAGACATAATTCCAACGGTTTTAGAAACTGGAGAGTGTTTTCTATCCAATAATAATAATAATATGCATATTGTACGAGCAAGAATTGAGCACTAGGCAGTTTAATTTGGAAACGTCAAGAAAAAATTTGTGCTAACAGCTCCCCCTATTGACAAAAGGTTAATGCAATCGCTGGGTTACATTTTTAAAATTAACGTTACTTCAAGCATACAGCGTGCGCTAAAGCGAGACGCACCGAAATTCATGGCGGAATTATTATTTGACATTTTTCAACAGAACAACGAATTATCAGCATAAATAGTTCTTACTTTTTGATGAACTCTCATCAGAATCTTGGGAAAGGTGTCCTTTGTCCAAAAGAATCGTTGCTAGGTTGGAGAACGTCCTCTTCCACGTTGCAATTAGCAGTAAACATTAGCATGAGAGAGAGAGATACCCAACACCCTAGAATGCCAGGAAATGAAATACCCGAAAATCGCAATATACTGACAAAAACTGATATAACTCGGTTTAAAATAACAACATTATGATGTCTTTAACACCTATATCGAATAGAAACAGAGCCGGATATATCTAAGAGCTAAAACAGGAGCTTCTAGCACGACATGCCAAGGTCCTTGCTGCGTCAGAGCGAAGAGTCAAAAGAGCGGACACCTCGTTTCCAAGCAATTTATAAACTTTCAGATCTGCCTAGAGACTACATTTCAAGTCTCCCTATTCACTGACACCCAGGGGAAGGCGTATGCAGTGCATCTCAACCAATAGAGGACAGGCAAATTAATAAACTGTTCTGGGAACAGCGAGCAGATTTCAGCATTTTCAAATCTTCATAGGAAAATTGCTCTAAGTCCAGTTCTGTTTCACTCACAGACATAATTCAAACGGTTTTAGAAACTAGAGAGTGTTTTCTATCCAATAGTACTAATAATATGCATATTGTACGAGCAAGAATTGAGTACGAGGCAGTTTAATTTGGGCACTATTTTTTCCAATGGGGAAACAGCGCCCCCATATTGACAAGAAGTTAATGTGTAATGTGTGAAAGTTAAATATTTCTAAAAAATATATTTTGAATTCCGCGCCCTGCACTTGAACGGGCTGTTGTCATAAGTGTACCGACACCGGCCTGCAGCCATAACAGGTTAAAAGTATTCTTACTGATTGTTTTTTCTTACACAGTGCCAGGGACTCGGATGAACAATGGGAACCCACAATATCAAGGTGTCCATCCCCCACTAATTCAGACGCTGAAGCTGGTTCATCCAGCCGGACCCCTGCTGTCTCCGGCTCCACACCTTCCCCCGCCCGGCCATCTAGAGGTGTGAAGAGGCCAGCCCAGAAGTGGAGGAGGACTAGTGCACCAGCGGTAACTACCACCGAGGCAGAGGACCGTTGGCACACTGTGCTAGAAGATGATGTGGAGCCACTTCCACCAACATTTAGACCGAAAAGGCAGCCAGGACCTCAGCTGGACATGACTGCAAAGTACAGCCCCCTTCATCTTTTCCAGATGTTTTTCTCCTTGTCAGTTCTTGATTCGCTGGTGTCTAACACCAACAAGTATGGGGCTGAGACACAAGCAGGCAAGACAGAGGCATGGAAGCCCATTTCCATCCAAGACCTGTACTGTTACATCTCACTGGTTATTTACATGGGGCTTGTGAAGTGTGAAAACCTCAAGGACTACTGGAGAACGTCAACACTCTACCAACTGCCTTTCCCCACCACTGTCATGTCTTCTAAAAGGTTTCTGACTATCTCGCAGGCGCTTCATATCAGTGACCCACAAGTTGATGAGGACAATGACAAGAAGAGAGGCACATCAAGCTTTGATAGGCTCTGCAAAATCAAACCTCTCTACCCCAGCATGGTTGATGCCTGTAAGACCCATTTTCAGCCCGACCAGAACCTGTCCATAGATGAGAGGATGGTATCCTCAAAGGCTAGAATTGGCCGCAAACAATATATGAGTAACAAGCCGACAAAATGGGGGTACAAACTGTTTGTTTTGGCCGATTCTGTGTGTGCCTACACTTGGAATTTTTTTGTTTACGAGGGGAAATCCATCTCAGACACTGGTAAAGGTCTTAGTTGTGATTCCGTTATGGAATTATTGGATTTTCAACTGCTGGGGAAGGGCTACAAACTGTTTGTGGACAACTTCTACACAAGCCCTACCCTGTTCACAGACCTGAGGAAGCTGGATGTGTGGGCTTGTGGCACCATTCGTCCCAACAGAGTGGGCTTTCCGAAAACCAAGGTGAATGACATGCCCAAGAGGGCTAATCGGGGTACCATGAGATGGATTCGCGAAGATGGCCTGCTCTTTGTGAAGTGGATGGATACCAGAGAGGTGTCCTTCAGTGGCGATCACGTCGTCAGGCGTGTGAAGGACGCTAATGGTGCATGGACCACAAAAAATGTTCCTATTCCTGCAGCTATAGAGGACTACAACAAGAGCATGGGAGGTGTGGACCTGTCAGACGCGCTGATAGGTTACTTCAATGTTCTCCACAAGACAATGAAATGGTACAAGTCATTGTTTTATCATTTCATCGACATTGCTGTGGTGAATGCCTTCATCCTCCAGAAGGAAATGGCTAAGAGCTGTGGACAGCCCCCCATGTCACAGCTAGCCTTCAGAGAGCTGCTCATCCGGGAGCTTGCTGACTACAGCAAGTCCAATGCAGCACCTTCTGTACCTTCTGCTCCTTCAACCAGTGGTGTTCACATGCCCAAATTCATAACTGCAGGCATGAATGTGCCTCGGGGCAAAAAGGGCTCAGTAGGGAGGCTTCGTTGTGCTCTTTGCCACAAGAAATCCCCCGTCACCTGCACCACTTGTTCGGTGACCCTCTGCTTCACACCAGAAAGAGACTGCTATGGGCCTTGGCATCAGCAGCACAATATTGTGTAGAGGGCTGAGGGTCTTCACAATATTGTACATTGAAAGTGTAAATAGTTACCCTTGTTACATTGCTTTTTTTTTGGGGGGGGGGGGGGGGGGGGTGTTAGAATACAATTTTTGTATTTTGTATATAGTTATTTGCATCTAAATGTATCACTGTACCAATTCGGCCAATAGGGTACATTTGGGCAACTTGTGTGGGACACCTGGGTGACTTCATGCTCAATGTCATGTAGCTCGCTCATTCCTGAAGGAATCTGTCTGAAACTTTGCTCAAATACTGTTGCCCTCTTATGTTCTTCTTCGAAATTATCCCAGCATCATATCTGAATGTTTGGCTGTTCTTGTTCATTTGAAAGATGCAACAACAATAAAAAGAAATAAACATGTTTATTTCCTTGTATTTTCTTCTACCAGATCTATTGTGTTATATTATCCTACTTTCAATCCACATTTACACAAACTTCAGTGTTTCCTTTCAAATGATACCAAGAATATGCATGTCCTTGCTTCTGGGACTGAGCTACAGGCAGTTAGATTAGGCTATGTCTTCAGGTGGAAATTGAGAAAAGGGGGAGCTATCCCAAGACAAGAGAACCTGCTATTGAAAAGCAGAAAGTTTCACTGGAACTTTGTCAATATTATAATTACAAACCAGCATGAAGTTAAGGCCACCAAGTAGAGAAGACATGATGAGGAATAAAATTCCACATAGAAGTGGGTCTTCTTAGGAATTGTTTTATCCAATTGATCTTAAGTATTATTTAAGGTAGTAAAGTCCAGACAATTCTGCCCACCATATTCATAAGTGTTCATTACAACAGTTTTAGTAAAACACCACATTTTCTTACCTTACAAAAATAAATTGAACTGTATTTTAAGACAATTAAATACTCTACACACACTTAATATTCTAACAGATTTGTTAGTAATGTGATATTGTACCCCCTAGCCCAATTGTCCTTTGTATATTATTTATAGATACTTGTGTTCCCACATGTACTTCCTGTATTGATTTGTTGTTAATAAAATAAAATAAAAATTAAGGTAAAAAAGAATCATCTGCTTGAGTTGAGGAACAATTTTAGGGATTTCTCACAAAGTTTATAGATTAATTAACCAAACCGTTGCTGAGATAATGGATGTTTAAACTTCCATGGAGAAAAGAGGCATTGCTGAAACTCACTCATATGCTTGCAGTGTAAAAAAAGTGGGGTGAATGTGATTCATACCCGAATACCCCAACCAAGGAGCAACTTCCAAAGCAGCTGAGAAGTGAACCATCACTGAGCCAGTTACAGGACATCGTCCGCATCCTCACGGCTAAAATCAAAGAGAGCACAGATGACATCATGGATTTGGTGAAAAAGAACATTATCAGCATCGCTAACCTGAAGAAAGGGATTGATTTCAATGCTGAGGAAGTATAAACTCTGAAGCAGCAGAACGCAACATTGAAAATTCAGGTTGCAAAGCAGGAGAGGAAACTCCCTGAAATGGAGTCAAAGGTAAACGAGAATGACCGGTATGGTCGGAGATGGAATCTTCTAATTTATGGAATAGCAGAAAAATCTGACGAGAACATCAAAGCAAGAGTGAAGGACATTTGCAGGGCAATAGTCCCGGAGGAGGAGCGAAATGTTGTTGCAGGTTCTCTGGATGTAGTGCAGCGTCTGGGTAGGCTGAGAGATGGGGACAACAACCAGCCACCACGACCAGTGAACATGAGATTCATCTCCAGGACAGCGAGGGATATGACATGGAAAATGACTATTTAAAGAACAACAACCTGAGGTTCAAGGAGGATCTGACAGCATTTGACAAATAAGCTCTGAATCGTCTGTGGCTTATGATTGAGAGAGCAAGGCAGGAGGGGAAAAGTGCATAGTTTGCAGGACTGAGTTTTATTTGCATCTGATAAAACTTTATATTTCTTGAGGAAAGAGCCTTGTTTGTGTGAGTCAAGCTTTCTTTTAGATATATTTTATTTATCGCAGGGAAAATTCACACTGACACTTAATGTTAGCTTGAAGGCTATTCGTTTTACTAATCTATGGCACAATGTTTTGCAATTGTATAAAACTATATATATATATATATATATATATATAATTTAGGTCAACAATATATATAATATATATATAATTTAGGTCAACCACTTGCAAAGGACTGTTTTTATTTGCAACTAGTAAAAACTTGTATTTTTGTGAGAACCCGCCTCATGTGAACGTGATTGTAAATGTCAATTTTAGTTTTTTCTATTAATGCCAGGGGAATCCGTAATATGTTGAAAAGGAAATCGTTATTTTTGTATTGTAAGGGTAAGAGTGACGACTTTTATTTCATTCAAGAAACTCATGCCTGTTCCACAGATACTGCTTTTTGAAGTGTCAATGGGGGAATGATATTTGGTTTTCATTTGGTACTAATCGCTCAGCAGGTGTCGCTATTTTAAAAGGCAACTCTAAGGGTCATATATTGAGTCATGAAGCAGATAATACAGGGAGATGGATTATACTGTTGGTAGATGTCAACCACATTCAATTCATTGTTGTAAATACTTATGCTTCCAATAGCAAGTCAAGTAACTGTATTTTATTTAGAGACATTGAGAGGAAAATAAGTCAAATGATGTCTACATTTCCATTGGCCAAAGTAATATGGGGTGGAGATGTTAACACAGTATTATTACATGATAATCTAGATAGATGGCCTCCTAAGGATAGCAATTCTGTTTGTGAGATAAGGAATATATGTATATGGTTGGGTGTTCTAGATATTTGGAGACATAAGAACCCAGATAAGATTATGTTTACATGGAGTACCAAAAATGTATCTATACAATCCCATATTGATTTCTGGCTGATATCTGAAGATATGGCTGACAAGGTTGATACAGTCTCGATTGAACCATCAATTTTAACAGACCACAAAGGGATCTCAATAAAGAGAAATATGCATGGTTTGTCAACAAAAAAAAGTTGTTATGGTTACTGAAAAATGTATGACTTTACTTGAGAATTAAGTATTTAAGAAGGAAGTAGCAGGAATTATTGATAAATACTGGAATTGTGCCTGTGTTATGAATACGTTAGGAAGTTACTGGGAGCTAATGAAATTTGATATAAGGCTTTTGGCTATTTTAATGGGGAAAGAAATTGCTCGTGCCAAGAGAGTGAACGAATATGACATCATAAAGGGAATAATGGATTATACTAAAAAACCTGAAATAACTAATCAGGAATTACTGGAGCTATCATCATTGCAAATGCAGTTAGACTGTATCTACGAGGAAAAGGCCCGGGGAGCGTTTGTAAGATCAAGAAGAAAATGGATGGAAGAGGGAGAGAAAAATACAAAATATTTCTTTAATTGAAAAAGGGCAGGCAAAAAGACTTCCATATGTAAATTAATGATTAATAATACTCCCAATGAAAATCCAAAAGAAATCTCTCAGCATGTTGCCCAGTTTAATCAGAATCTGTATACATCAGCCCAGTCAACTTCCAATATGGATCTTTTCTAGGACAATGTAGCAAACATTGCTAAGAAGATAGATCATGATTTCAGGGATTTTTGTGATGAGTTATCTGAAATTGAGATAAAAGACTGTATTAAAAGCCTTAAGGGCAGTAGGTCACCTTATCATCCTTGATAAGTAATAACATCAGGTTGATCTTAGACTATAATGACCTCCTCCTTGATAATAGCTTTCTTATGTTTGTTGATTTTTATAAAGCTTTTGACACTGTAGAACGTGAGTTTATGTTCAAAGCAATACGTTTTTGGGGGGTTTGGTGACTTTTTTTGAAAGCAGTCCAAACTTTATATAGTGGTTGTACTAGCTCTGTAAAATTAGCTCACAGGACATCCCAAAGATTTGATATTGGCCGTGGCATTAGGCAGGGCTGCCCAATTAGTCCATTTTTATTGGTTACTCAAATTATGGCTCTTCATATCAAGAAAGGGAATTTTCAAGGTGTTTCAGCACTTGGCAATGAATTTAAACTGTCAACTGGCTGACGATACCATATACCATATAACGATACCATATATATTTCTAAGAGACAGGAATGAGTTTTCTAAAGCAGTTTCCTGTATTGAAGACTTTTCCTTCGTTTCAGGTTTGAACATTAATACCAATAAGTCAGTCTTATTTCCACTGAAGGATTGTGTTTTACAGGAAGTATATGGTATCCCAATGAAAGATACGGTTACTTATCTTGGAATTGTTATATGCAAGGATGAAAAACAAAGGAGTGAATTAAACTTTAACTCCATTATTGAGAAAACAAAGAAGATATTGAACCTCTGGTTGATGAGAGATATTTCCTTATATGGTTGGGTTTTATTGCCCAAAGCTGAAGGGTTATCCAGATCGGTTTATGTCTCGTTATCACTTGAATTATCCCCTAAAATTGTAAAGGACTTCGATAAGATTCTTTATAATTTTATTTGGGGGAACAAGCCTCACTATCTACGGAAAGATATTCTCACTAATACCCAAGAACAAGGAGGTCTTGAGGTTTTAGATTTCAATACTCTAAATAATACTTTTAAAATAAATTGGAATCTGAAATATATTAAGAACCAGAACAGTATTTGGAATGTCTTCCATAAGTATTTATTTGACTCTGTTAGTGGTTTAGAATTTTTGCTTCGATGTAATTTTGATGTTGATAAAATCCCAGTAAAATTGGCCAAATTCCATAAGCAGGCAATTTTAGCTTGGATGTTAGAGTACAAACACAATTTTTCCCCTCACAGATACTTTCTACAGAACAACTAAGATATACAATTTAAAAATAAGTCTATTTTTTTCGTAACTGGTTTGAGAATAGAATTATTATGGTTGGTCAGTTACTGAATGAGGATGGATATCTACTCTCATATGGGGAATTTCTTGATAAGTTTAAAATTCCAATAACCTTGAAAGAATATGCAATTGTTTTTGATGTGAATCCAAGGGGGGTTGTATCTCTTTTAAATTCCTCGGTGGTTGATGTAAGTAACATAGATTTACATTAAAATATATTAATTGGCAATATTAACATCAAAGATAAATGTAGTAATAAATAGAATAGGAATAATGTTTGTGACACTACAATTCCCTCAGCAAGATTATTTTAGTCTAATATCTATGGTGATATACAATGGGGGAAAGCATGGAAAATTGCTAACAAATATTGTATCAGTAACAAGGTAAAGGAAGTTTAATTTAAAATGTTACATAGAATTTATCCTGTGAAACATGTTTTGAAAAGATTCAAGCTGAATAGTGACTTTACACGTGATTTCTGTGGAATGGAGAAGGAGACCATTTAACATTTGTTTCTGCCTGTATTTATAGTAGAATTGTTTTGGATTGACATACAGAACTTTGTTACAAAAAAATAGGACTGGTTGTACTATGTAATGATTTATTCCAGAAAGTCTGACTTTGATAAAGATGTAGTATATTTAATTCAACTGCTAATAATATTTGGTAAATTTGATATTCACAAATGCAAATTGTACTACTTTAACTAAAATGAAAAACAAAAAGGCAATTAAAACTTGTATTATTAATGAATATGATTCGTTTGTTTAGGATTCCTGGCAATGTAAATAGTTTGTATGTATGCTTGTTTGAATGTGACTATTCCTCTTTTGTTTGTTGATATTTGTTAATAAAAAATATATATATATACAATTTAAAAAAAGGATAATCTGCTGACTAGTTTGGGTGACGCAGTTTGGGAAAAAGTTAATTACATTGTTTATTCTTGCTAACAACTTAATACAAAGTATTTTCAAAGTAACCAGATCTGTGTTTACTGCCCCACAGGAGGCATTTTGCCATGCTGTCATTGTAAATAAGAATTTTTTCCGAGGCTGCTGTTCATGCTGGGAATGTTGATTGGCAATTCAGTTTGGTAAACTAAGAAAACTATCATTTCTATAGTAGATTTTGATCACACAATAAACATTGGACATACTCAGAAGTAAATACCACACCTTTTAATTCCATGTCATTTATTTCACTACTTTCACAGGATGTTCTGCTACACTGCCTACAGGAAGTTCTGCTACACTGCCCACAGGATGTTCTGCTACACTGCCCACAGGAAGTTATGCTACACTGCCCACAGGATGTTCTGCTACACTGCCCACAGGAAGTTATGCTACACTGCCCACAGGAAGTTATGCTACACTGCCTACAGGATGTTCTGCTACACTGCCCACAGGAAGTTATGCTACACTGCCCACAGGATGTTCTGCTACACTGCCCACAGGATGTTCTGCTACACTGCCTACAGGAAGTTATGCTACACTGCCTGCAGGAAGTTCTGCTACACTGCCTACAGGAAGTTATGCTACACTGCCCACAAGAAGTTATGCTACACTGCCTACAGGAAGTTATGCTACACTGCCCACAGGATGTTCTGCTACACTGCCTACAGGAAGTTCTGCTACACTGCCTACAGGAAGTTATGCTACACTGCCCACAAGAAGTTATGCTACACTGCCTACAGGAAGTTATGCTACACTGCCTACAGGAAGTTATGCTACACTGCCTACAGGAAGTTATGCTATACTATCTACAGGAAGTTATGCTACACTGCCCACAGGAAGTTCTGCTACACTGCCTACAGGAAGTTATGCTACACTGCCTACAGGAAGCTATGCTATACTATCTACAGGAAGTTCTGCTACACTGCCCACAGGATGTTCTGCTACACTGCCTACAGGAAGTTATGCTATACTATCTACAGGAAGTTATGCTACACTGCCTACAGGAAGTTATGCTACACTGCCTACAGGAAGTTATGCTACACTGCCTACAGGAAGTTATGCTACACTGCCCACAGGATGTTCTGCTACACTGCCTACAGGAAGTTATGCTACACTGCCTACAGGAAGTTATGCTACACTGCCCACAGGAAGTTCTGCTACACTGCCTACAGGAAGTTATGCTATCTTATATCTTCATTTCTACAGCCTTCATCCCTGCCCCCGGAGTCTCTTCACTGTCTGATCTTCAGCCCCATGTTCACAGGAGAGCCCACCTGCACTCAGCTGGGCAGGTGCCTTAACAGGAAAAGGATATGACATCACACAGGGAGAAAGGCAGGAGCAGTGGTGCCCTGTATGTCCAAGGTTTCTCAGGGCCAGATTACTGTAAAATAACTTTGTGACCACTGCTGAAGTAGCAGTGAAGTCCTACTACCAGTCAGATAGGAAGTAGCAGTGAAGTCCTATTACCAGTCAGGTAGGAAGTAGCAGTGAAGTCCTATTACCAGTCAGGTAGGAAGTAGCAGTGAAAGTCCTATTACCAGTCAGGTAGGAAGTAGCAGTGAAGTCCTACTACCAGTCAGATAGGAAGTAGCAGTGAAGTCCTATTACCAGTCAGATAGGAAGTAGCAGTGATGTCATCTTACCAGTCAGGTAGGAAGTAGCAGTGTCAACACTGCCAAGTGGCTGGGATGTCCTCCACTGAGTCCACAGTCCTCCACCACAAACACCATCTGTTGTCTGCACACCTCTGACCAGATCAAATTAAATGTTATTGGTCACATACACATATTTCTCTGATGTTATTGCAGGTGTAGTGAAACAGTGCAGTAATATCTAACAAAACAATACATGCAAATCCCCACAATTTATTTTAAGGATGAAGAAATATTGAGAAATAGTAGACCGAGCAATGTCAGAGTCTGGAATATAATTATACAGTTTGTTTACAATGTATATGATGGTGTGTATAGACATTTTGGAGCGTATTTTAATAGGAAAGGTGTGAACAGCAGTAGTTATATAGGATGAGCCTTGACTAGAATACAGGGTGGAGTACTGGGTGTTAGATGGCTAGTAACAGTGACTAAAGTTCAGGGCAGGGTACTGGGCGGAGGCCGGCTAGAGGTGACTATTTAACAGTCTGATGACCTGGAGATAGACCACACATTAACCACACAATACGCATTGTGGTGGCAGCATCATGTTATGGGTATGCTTGTCACAGGCAGGGACTGGGGAATTTGTCAGGATCAAAAGAAATATGAAAGGAGCAAAGCTCAGGTAAAAAGTTAAAACCCACCTCAGTCTTCTGAGAACCTGTTTCCATCACATCTGTCGTGAGTTTTTTTTATAAGGTATGACTTTACTCACATAATATTTTGGATGGTTAATCAAGCAAAATACAGCCTAATTATTTTTCCCCTCAGGAAGCACCGGTAAACAGTGGTTGTAGTACACTGCTGCCACCACCAGGCCTGGAGGGCATTTTTACTTTGTTGATAGCTAGCTGCTGTGTGGACAAAGACGTAGCAGTTAGCTAACTGGCTACCAATCAAACCTGCTGTCCATTCATATTGGACAGCCTTACCTATAGAATAGTACCACCAAGATCAGCCCATTCTCTTCCTGACGTCAAATGGAAACAATGGAGCAAATGTATCACATCTAAATATCACTTGGTTATCAGAGGAGTAAACTATGAAGCCAGCAGGAACTACTCAGACATTCTAAATATCACTTGATTATCAGAGGAGTGTATTATGACATCATATAGAACTACTCAGACATTCCAAATATCACTTGACTATCAGAGGGGTGTATTATGACATCAGATAGAACTACTCAGACATTCCAAATCAGGCTTCATCCATATCATGAAGGTGGATATTGATCCAACCATTTCAAAAGTAATGACCGCGCTGACGGAAACAGGATATGCCTGTACAATTTTATAAATGCAGACAGACAATTTGCTAGTTTAATTGACATGGTGGGGTCTTTTTGTGTCAGTAAAAATGTATGAGCGAGAAATGGCGGTGGAAACTCCTTTATCCACAAATATTTATATACTAACCATCATATTAAAGTTAACTTGGAGTCACGTGATGATATGTTGTGTGGTCCTCCCTCTACGATTTGGGAACCCATGTAGTTTATTAGGCTACAGATGAAATAAGTTATGAACTTCACAGGGTGGTGAAACTGCATAATAAAATAATATCTCTCTTATCCATAATAATCTCATCATGTAGGTAGCCTACCAACACTGTATCTGTGTGCTGCAGGCTACAGTGCACGGTACAAGAGCACGTTTTCTATTTTACGCAAGTTTTTAAAACCATCAGTGGAGTTGAAAATGTGATGGAAACCAATTTAACTTGTATTTTTCATACGGTACATGGGAATTTAACAGCAAACGTTATTCTTCTTGTGCACTACGCCACAACGCAAAGCCTTTTATCCACAATAAGTCAGTTTGATGCAAACATTTCTGGTGGGAAAATGTGTTTACTGTTTTATGCAGATTTGAGAATATTCACATGGAAATCTGGCGCAAATTGCATGGAAATTTAGCAACGAAGGTGGATATTGATCCAACACCTGCCACGTATTCAAACCAGCCCACTGGGCACAGACGTGTTGAACGTCTAGTTTCTCTTTACATTTCTTTGAGTCCTCAACTAAAGTGAATTCAACATGAAATCAATACAAAATGTCACCTGTCATTGGATTTAGGTTGCCAGTTCGGTGAAAAATGAAACATACCTGATGTTCATGGCTTTTTACAAATCCAATCAGTTTTCCACATTAATCAAACATCATCACATGTATTTGTTTTGTTGAAATGACGTGGAAACAACGTTTATTCAACCAGTGGGAGACTTGTAAATGACCCCAGGAAAGGAAAACAAAGAACTCTTCATTGAGACAATGATAAACAGCAATCCGTGGGAGAGTTGTGGTGGATATTATAAAATAAGGATCTGCTGTAGTCCAAGTCAAACCAAGATTCTTTATTTCTGAGCTCAGAGAGAATAACAGAGTTACACACCGCAGTGTAGACAGTCTGAATTCCTGAAGCATTGGGTGATGAGCACATATCTTTATAGTTTCCTGTTCCTGGGAGGGACTTTATTCATACAAGGACGCAGGTGCAGCTGGTTTGCATCACAGGATGATACTCCCAGGAACAGGAGATTATAATAGGTCAGTTTCACAAGGTTAGTCTGTGGTGGTTAATTTCTGTATTACCAAATGAGGAGAGACAAACTTCACACACCAATCAGAGTTATACTTAAAAACTTCACACACCAATCAGAGTTATACTTAAACTACATCTTTAATAATAAGATCTTTGCAATGACTTTCAACAATTCACTATTTCTAATGAACCGTTGAGAGTGGCAACACAATGGCTACTGAGATCTTTTATAGCAAAGATCCACCCCCTAGTCGACATAAACCACAGATATTAGGAACAGTTTACAAAGTGAGACTTTATTATGAGAAAGCAGTATCCCGTAGCCAGATAGCATTCGCTATAATTTATCTTTCAGTTTGGTCCCTAAGACGAGGTTCTAATCTCGTTCCTGGTACTTCATAGCACAAAAACCCCAACTCATCCAATGGCATAACTCAATTGTCAACTCTAGATACTCCCATCTCAAGTAAAACCCCTTCTTGACCCCACTCCTGGACAAGCTCACTGAGGGGAGTGAGCCTCTAGGTCATACACTATCCCAGGATAAGTGCAACATCAGAGAGGACATACAATGGTTCCAGACACTGCCATACACCTCCCCCCAATGCCAAAGGAGGGAGTGACTTGCGCACAGACATTGTGGAAACCAGTAATTGGTTCCCCATTAATCACACCATCCCTTCACATAGTTTAACAGATACATTCACATATGAAGACAATGTTCCCTCCTGTCCTCTTCCCTTCCTGATATTCTGCATAGCACCAGGGACATGTAAAAGACAAGCCTGACCTCTCCCCTCTCTGGGCCCCAGGTGACTGAGCCCCAGCTGAGGGAAGAAGTGCAACTGCCAACACCAGAGTCCGAAGGGATACATTCTAATAACAAGTATATCACATCAGCATATTATGCAGATAAGACATCTTAATTATCTATGTTACCCAACTAATTCTGATTCATCCGCCACAAGTCACATACTCAGATATGTGGACACATACAATTAACATTTTGCATTACAGAGTCTGTGAACATTATCATTTCATTAAATCATCAGTGGGCCAACATTGCAAATGTAAACAATGGAACAAATGCATCACATCCAAATAACACTTGATTATCTGCAGTGCTGTAGGAAAGACACCCAGATAAACACACACAGTGTCAGAGTTTAAAAAAGGACCAATTAAAACAGAAGGAATCTGACCTACTCTATATTCAAACTCCATATTCAATTCATGTTTTCTAATAAAAACATGCAAATATATGTTTTAACAATTCAAGTTCATATAGTAAAAACAGGTAATCATTATAAGTCAACAATATAAGACAGCAAGTCCCCTGTGTGTATTCTCTCATGCCATTTCAGCTCCCCCAGCTGGTTGAAACACTTTCCACATTGGGAGCAATGGTAAGGTGTGTGTATTCTCTCATGCCATTTCAGCTCCCCCGGCTGGTTGAAACTCCTTCCACATTGGGAGCAGTGGTAAGGCTTCTCCCTGTGTGTATTCTCTCATGTTTTTTCAGGTTCCCTAAATCGTTAAAACTCTTTCCACACTGGGAGCAGTGGTAAGGCTTCTCCCCTGTGTGTATTCTCTCATGCCGTTTCAGATCCGCAGGCCAGTTGAAACACTTTCCACACTGGGAGCAGTGGTAAGGCTTCTCCCCTGTGTGTATTCTCTCATGGTTTTTCAGCCCCCCTGACCAGTTGAAACACTTTCCGCACTGGGGGCAGTGGTAAGGCTTCTCCCCTGTGTGTATTCTTTCATGTTTTTTCAGGTTCCCTAAACGGTTAAAACTCTTTCCGCACTGGGAGCAGTGGTAAGGCTTCTCCCCTGTGTGTATTCTTTCATGCCGTTTCAGCTTCGCCGGATGCCTGAAACCCTTTCCACACTGGGAGCAGTGGTAAGGCTTCTCCCCTGTGTGTATTCTCTCATGGTTTTTCAGCTCCCCTGACCAGTTGAAACACTTTCCACACTGGGGGCAGTGGTAAGGCTTCTCCCCTGTGTGTATTTTCTCATGGTTTTTCAGATCCCCTGACCAGTTGAAACCCTTTCCACACTGCAAGCAGTAGTAAGATTTCTCCCCTGTGTGTATTTTCTGATGTCGGTACAGGTCCCTTAACTGGTTAAAACACTTTCCACAGTGGGAACACTGGTGTCTTCTTGTTGGTTTGGACGTCCCTGGCTCTGGTTCCTCTGAGTCTGATCTTTCTCCTGCCAAAGACAGTGTGTTTTTAAAAAAAGAGATCTGAATGAAACCTCCACATGATAAATAGGCCTTGCTATGAGGGTAAATCCTAATCAGATCGCTCAATAACCTAAGGCCAGTTTTAACAATCTTGGTGTGATTTTAAAACAAATGTTGTAGAGTTTCCTGGTAATTACTGATAATGTTAACATTACTTTTTTATTCATTCTGCTTTACAAGTCAGAAAACAAAAAACTAAACCGTTCTTGGACACTCAAGACACAGACGTCGCTTAATTCCAATCGAGCAGGTGGTTCTAAATATATAACTTTCATAGCTGTATGATACAGAATGCGAGCTACAGTTGTGGCCAAAGGTTTTGAGAATGACACAAATATTAATTTCCAAAGTTTGCTGATTCAGTGTCTTCAGATATTTTTGTCAGATGTTACTATGAAATACTGAAGTATAATTACAAGCATTTCATAAGTGTCAAAGGCTTTTATTGGCAATGACATGAAGTTGATGCAAAGAGTCAATATTTGCAGTGTTGACCCTTCTTTTTCAAGACCTCTGCAATCCACCCTGGTGTCAATTAACTTCTGGGCCACAACCTTAGATGACAGCCCATTCTTGCATAATCAATGCTTGGAGTTTGTCAGAATTTGTGGGTTTTTGTTTGTCCACCCGCCTCTTGAGGATTGACCACAAGTTCTCAATGGGATTAAGGTCTGGGGAGATTCCTGGCCCTGGACCCAAAATATTGATGTTTTGTTCCCCGAGCCACTTATCACGTTTGCCTTACGGCAAGGTGCTCCTTCATGCTGGAAAAAGAATTGTTCGTCACCGAACTGTTCCTGGATGGTTGGGAGAAGTTGCTCTCGGAGGATGTGTTGGTAGCATTCCTTATTCATGGCTGTGTTCTTAGGCAACATTGAGTGAGCCCACACCCTTGGCTGAAAAGCAACCCCACACATGAATGGTCTCAGGATGCTTTACCATTGGCAATGACACAGGACTGATGGAAGCGCTCACCTTGTCTTCTCCGGACAAGCTTTTTTCCAGATGCCCCAAACAATCGAAAAGGGGATTTATCAGAGAAAATGACTTTACCCCAGTCCTCAGCAGTCCAATCCCTGTACCTTTTGCAGAATATCAGTCTGTGTGCAGATGCACTCACACCTGCCTGCTGCTATTCCTGAGCAAGCTCTGTACTGGTGGTGCCCCGATCCCGCAGCTGAATCAACTTTAGGAGACGGTCCTGGCGCTTGCTGGACTTTCTTGGGTGCCCTGAAGCCTTCTTCACAACAATTAAACTGCTCTGAAGCCTTCTTCACAACAATTGAACCGCTCTCCTTGAAGTTATCGATGATCCGATAAAGGGTTGATTTAGGTGCAATCTTACTGGCAGCAATATCCTTGCATGTGAAGCCTTTTTTGTGCAAAGCAATGATGACGGCACGTGTTTCCTTGCAGGTAACCATGGGTGACAGAGGAAGAACAATGATTCCAAGCACCACCCTCCTTTTGAAGCTTCCAGTTTTGGGGGGGGATTCTGTTCATTTGCATGGCAAAGAGGGACTTTGCAATTAATTACAATTCATCTGATCACTCTTCATAACATTCTGGAGTATATGCAAATTGCCATCATACAAACTGAGGCAGCAGACTGAAAATTCATATTTGTGTCATTCTCAAAACTTTTGGCCACAACTGTACACACTTCCTTAAACATAAAATAAGTAAATAAGTAATTTTAAGTGGAAGTCCAAAACTTGTTTTTACGTCGAAGACACAAAGCACATCAGTAAAATCTCCCCGTTGTCGAAAGGGTTCGACGCCTGCTGTTTAAATGGCCCAATTTGTTATTTAGACGTTCACAGATTTTCAACATTTTGACTATCGCTGATGTCATATTTTGGGTAAAGTAAAAAATAAAGTGAAATATTTGGGAAGATGTTCCTAAAACTGAGAGTAACTACAATAAACAAAACTATTAACGCAACATGTAAAGTGTTGGATGTTTCATGAGATGAAAAAAAAGATTGCAGAATTTTTTACATCCCTGTTAGTTAACATGTATTCTTTGCCAAGATAATCCATCCACCTGACAGGTGTGGCATATCAAGCTGATTAAAGAGCATGATTATTACACATGTGCACCTTGTGCTGGGGAGAATAAAAGGCCACTAAAATGTGCAGTTCGGGCACACAACACAATGCCACAAGTTTTAAGGGAGCGTGCAATTGGCATGCTGACTGCAGGAATATCCACTGGAGCTGTTACCAGATAATTGAATGTTAAATCCTCTACCAGAAGCCACCTCCAACATCATTTTAGAGAATTTGGCAGTACATCCAACTGGCCTCACAACCACAGAACACATGTAACAACGCCAGCCCAGGAGCTCCACATTGTCTGAGACCAGCCACCCGAGTTTATTTCTCTTTGTAATGAAGCCCTTTTGTGGGGAAAAACTCATTCTGATTGGCTGGGCCTGGCTCCGCAATGGGTGGGCGTATGCCCTCCAGAGCCCACCAATGGCTGCGCCCCTGCCCAGTTATGTAAAGTCCATAGATTAGGGCCTCATTTATTTATTTAAAATCACTGACTCATATAAACTGTAAATCTTTGTTTATATTTTGGTTCAGTATACACACACACAGTGCATTCGTTAAAAACTTCTCTAGGATAGGGGTCAGCATTTTCACGTTTGGATGAAAAGCATATCCAAATTCAACTGCCAGCTACTCATCCTCAGAAGATAAGATGTGCATATTATTAGTAGATTTGGATGGAACAAACTCTGAAGTTTCTAAAACTGTTTGAATCATGTCTGTGTGTATAACAGAACTTATTTAGCAGGCGAAACCCAGAGGACAAACCATTCAGATTTTGTTTTTTTTGAGGTCACTCTCTTTTCAATTATTTTTCATTGAATCCAGATTTCTAAGGGACAGTTCCTACCGCTTCCAAAGGATGTCAACAGTCTTTAGAAATTGGTTGAGGTTTTTCCTTTGTGTACTGAAGAAGTACGGCCATCCAGAACGAGGGTAACTTGAAGTGTACTGTTAGAGGCGCGTGACCAGAAAGCTAGCTACAGTTTGTTTTCCTCCCGTATTGAACACAGATCATCCCGTCTTCAATTTTATCGATTATTTACGTAAAAAAATACCAAAAGTTGTATTACAAAAGTAGTTTGAAATGTTTTGGCAAAGTTTACAGGTAACTTTTGAGATACTTTGTAGTCACGTTGCGCAAGTTGGAACCGGTGTTTTTCTGGATCAAACGCGCCAAATAAATGGACATTTGGATATATATAATCGACAGAATTAAATCGTACAAAAGGACCATTTGTGATGTTTATGGGACATATTGGAGTGCCAACAAAAGAAGCTCGTCAAAGGTAAGGCATGAATTATATTTTTATTTCTGCGTTTTGTGTCGCGCCTGCAGGGTTGAAATATGCTTCTCTCTCTTTGTTTACTATGGTGCTATCTTCAGATAATAGCATCGTTTGCTTTCGCCGAAAAGCCCATTTGAAATCTGACATGTTGGCTGGATTCACAACAAGTGTAGCTTTAATTTGGTATATTGCATGTGTGATTTAATGAAAGTTTGATATTTATAGTATTTTAGTTGAATTTGGCACACTGCATTTTTACTGGCTTTTGGCCAGGTGGGAGGCTAGCGTCCCACATATCCCAGAGAGGTTTTAAGTTTTCAGACCCCATCACCTTTTCCAAATTTTGTTACATTTCAGCATTATTCTAAAATTGATTCAATTGTTTTCCCCCCCTCGTCAATCTAAACTCAGCAAAAAAAAGAAACGTCCTCTCACTGTCAACTGCTTTTATTTTCAGCAAACTTAACATGTGTAAATATTTGTTGGAACATAACAGGATTCAATAACAGACATAAACTGAACAAGTTCCACAGACATGTGACTAACTGAAATTTAATAATGTGTCCCTGACCAAAGTGGGGGGGGTCAAAATAAAAAGTAAGTCAGTATCTGGTGTGGCCACCAGCTGCATTAAAGGAGGACTGTAGCTTCTAATGATGAATTACTATGGAGTCTGATGCTTTAAAGGAGAAGTTTAACCAAAATCCAGAAACTCCTAAGTGATTCCATACATTGAAACTAGTCCAGTGGATTATTTCCCTCTCCCTGTAGTGCTGTACTGAAATAGCTGCAAAATGTGACTCGTGACGTTGCTGGATGCGGGCCTCGCACTGCTGCTTTGCCAGTTAATTTGTTATTTTATTACAGCTTTGGCCTTTGTCTTTCACCTGGAGTTGTTTATTTATGTCTGAGAAAAAAACACTTTTCAACATAAAACATATACAAAATAAACTCAGCAAAAAAAAATTACGGGTCTTTTTCAGGACCCTGTTTTACAAAGAATATTCGTAAAAATCCAAATAACGTCACAGATCTTCATTGTAAAGAGTTGAAACACTGTTTCCCATGCTTGTTCAATGAACCATAAACGATAAATGAACATGCACCTGTGGAACGGTCGTAAAGACACAAACAGCTTACAGACGGTAGGCAATTAAGGTCACAGTTATGAAAACTTAGGACTCTAAAGAGGCCTTTTTACTGACTCTGAAAAACACAGAAAAAAGATGCCCAGGGTCCCTGCTCATCTGCGTGAACGTGCCTTAGGCATTCTGCAAGGAGGCATGAGGACTGCAGATGTGGCCAGGGCAATAAATTACAATGTCCGTACTGTGAGACGCCTAAGACAGCGCTACAGGGAGACAGGACGGACAGCTTATCGACCTCGCAGTGGCAGACCACGTGTAACAACACCTGCACAGGATCGGTACATCCGAACATCACACTTACAGGTACAGGATGGCAACAACAACTGCCCAAGTTACACCAGGAACGCACAATCCCTCCATCGGTGCTCAGACTAGAGGTCGACCGATTATGATTTTTCAACGCCGATACCGATTATTGGAGGACCAAAAAAGCCAATACCGATTAATCGGCCGATTTTTATTTATTTATTTGTAATACTGAAAATTACAACAATACTGAAGGAACACTTATTTTAACTTAATATAATACATCAATACAATCAATTTAGCCTCAAGTAAATAATGAAACATGTTAAATTTGGTTTAAATTATGCAAAAACAAAGTGTTGGAGAAGAAAGTAAAAGTGCAATATGTGCTATGTAAGAAAGCTAACGTTTAAGTTCCTTGCTCAGAACATGAGAACATATGAAAGCTGGTGGTTCCTTTCAACATGAGTCTTCAATATTCCCAGGTAAGAAGTTTTAGGTTGTAGTTATTATAGGAATTATAGGACTATTTCCCTCTATACCATTTGTATTTCATTAACCTTTGACTATTGGATGTTCTTATAGGCACTTTAGTATTGCAAGTGTAACAGTATAGCTTTCGTCCCTCTCCTCGATCCTCCCTGGGCTCGAACCAGCAACACAACAACAGCCACCATCGAAGCAGCGCTACCCATGCAGAGCAAGGGGAACAACTACTAGAAGGCTCAGAGCGAGTGACGTTTAAAACGCTATTAGCGCGCGCTAACTAGCTAGCCATTTCACTTCGGTTACACCAGCCTCATCTCTGGAGTTGATAGGCTTGAAGTCATAAACAGCGCAATGCTTGACGCACAACGAAGAGCTGCTTGAAAGTGCTGTTTGAATGAATGTTTACGCGCCTGCTTCTGCCTACCACCGTTCAGTCAGAAACTTAGATACTTGTATGCTTGTATGCTCAGTCAGATTATATGCAACGCAGGACACGCTAGATAATACCTAGTAATATCATCAACCATGTGTAGTTAACTAGTAGTTATGATTGATTGTTTTTTATAAGATAAGTTTAATGCTAGCTAGCAACTTACCTTGGCTTACTGCATTTGCGTAACAGGCAGTCTCCTTGTGGAGTGGAACGAGAGAGAGGCAGGTCGTTATTGCGTTGGACTAGTTAACTGTAAGGTTGCACGATTGGATCCCCCGGGCTGACAATGTGTTCTTAACTGACTTGCCAAGTTAATTAAAGGTATAAAAAAAAAAAAAATAATAATAATAATAATTCGGCGCCCAAAAATACCGATTTCCGATTATGAAAACTTGAAATCGGCCCTAATTAATCGGCCATTCCGCTTAATCGGTCGATCTCTAGCTCAGACTGTCCGCAATTGAATGAGAGAGGCTGGACTAAGGGCTTATAGTCCTGTTGAAAAGGCAGGTCCTCACCAGACATCACCGGCAACAACGTCGCCTCTGGGCACAAACCCACCGTCACTGGACCAGACAGGACTGGCAAAAAGTGCTTTTCACTGACAAGACGCGGTTTTATCTCCCGGGGTGATGGTCGGATTCGCGTTTATCGTCGGATTCGCGTTTATCGTCGAAGGAGGGGATTTGTAGGTGGAGGGGCCGTCATAGTCTGGGGCGGTGTGTCACAGCATCATCAGACTGAGCTTGTTGTCATTGCAGGCAATCTCAACGGTGTGCGTTACAGGGAAGACATCCTCCTCCCTCATGTGGTACCCTTCATGCAGGGTCATCCTGACATTACCCTCCAGCATGACAATGCCACCAGTCATACTGCTCCTTCTGTGCGTGATCTCCTGCAAGACCGGAATGTCAGTGTTCTGCCATGGCCAGCGAAGAGCCCGGATCTCAATCCCATTGCGCACGTCTGGGACCTGTTGGATCGGAGGGTGAGAGCTAGGGCCATTCCCCCCAGAAATGTCCGGGAACTTGCAGGTGCCTTGGTGGAAGAGTGGGGTAACATCTCACAGCAAGTACTGTCAAATCTGGTGCAGTCCATGAGGAGGAGATGCACTGCAGTACTTAACCTGTTTGGGATAAGGGGGCAGCATTTTCACGTTCGGATGAAAAGCATGCCCAGAGCAAACTTCCTGCTACTCAGGCCCAGAAGCTAATATATGCATCTTATTAGTAATATTGGATAGAAAACACTCTGAAGTTTCTAAAACTGTTTGAATTATGTCTGTGTGTATAACAGAACTCATATGGCAGGCGAAAATCTGAGAAAAATCCAACCAGGAAGTGGGAAATCTGAGGTTTGTAGCTTTCAACTCATTGCCTATCGAATGTACAGTGTCTATGGGGTCATATTGCAGCCTTCCTAAGGCTTCCACTAGATGTCAACAGTCTTAGAACATTGTTTGAGGCTTCTACTGTGAAGGAGGGGGGAATGAGAGCTGTTTCAACCAGAGGTCTGCCAGAGTGGCATGAGCTGATCACGCGCCTAAACGTGAGAGCGACCTGCGTCCCATTGCAATTCTAAAGACAAAGGAATTCTCTGGTTGGAACATTATTGAAGATTTATGTTAAAAACATCCTAAAGATTGATTCTATACATCGTTTGACATGTTTCTACGAACTGTAATATACATTTTTGAACTTTTCATCCGAACTTTCGCCTGGACTTGCCCGCGCCTCGTGAGTTTGGATTTGTTTACCAAACGCGCTAACAAAAGGAGGTATTTGGACATAAATGTTGGACTTTATCGAACAAAACAAACATTTATTGTTGAACTGGGATTCCTGGGAGTGCATTCTGATGAAGATCATCAAAGTGAATATTTAAAACGCTATTTCTGACTCAACAACATGGCGGGTATCTGCATGGCTTGTGTCTGAGCGCCGTAGTCGGATTATTGCATGGTTTGCTTTTTCCGTAAAGCTTTTTTGAAATCGGACACAGCGGTTGCATTAAGGAGAAGTATATCTATAATTCTGTGCATAATACTTGTATCTTTTATCAACTTTTACATGTTTATTATGAGTATTTCTGTAAATTGATGTGCCTCTGAAAATTTGCCGGATGTTTTCGATGCACAACATTACTGACCATAAAGCGCCAATGTAAACTGAGATTTTTGGATATAAATATGAACTTTATCGAACAAAACATACATGTATTGTGTAACATGAAGTCCTATAAGTGCCATCTGATGAAGATCATCAAAGGTTAGTGATAAATTAAATTTAATCTATATTTCTGCTTTTTGTGACTCCTCTCTTTGGCTGGAAAATGGCTGTGTGTGTTTTTGTGACTAGGCTCTGACCTAACATAATTATATGATGTGCTTTCGCTGTAAAGCTTTTTTGAAATCGTACACGATGGGTAGATTAACAAGAAGTTAAGCTTTAATTTGGTGTATTGCACTTGTGAATGCATCAAAAAAATATTTTTGAATTTAGCGCTCTGCCTTTTCAGCGGAATGTTGTCGAGGGGTTCCACTAGCCAAAAGAAGTTTTAAGACTCCATAATGTATCATCATTAGCTGCTACAGTCCTCCATAATGTTTCATCATTAGATGCTACAGGCTACAAATCAACAATGGGTGTAATATGAATCTTTACCACTTGCTCTGTAATATGAGTAGTATTCGGATTTCATTCTAACATTTCTTACATGAATATTGAAAATATAAATGTTGATTTTTGTATACATTGTTGAATATAATATACTGTAAGGGTATATCAGTTCCAGGATCTCTGCTAGTGTTAAAGTTATGGGCCATTTTATACAGAGAAATTGTGGCGAAATCCTGCATGGAGCCTTCACCATGCGCTGTCACTTTAAGAGCTTTAGATCTTCTTTAGAAAGAGTTTCATACTGGTTTTTGGAAA
Organism: Salvelinus namaycush; assembly: GCF_016432855.1. Classification (NCBI taxonomy): domain Eukaryota; kingdom Metazoa; phylum Chordata; class Actinopteri; order Salmoniformes; family Salmonidae; genus Salvelinus; species Salvelinus namaycush. The sequence goes on along the minus strand of NC_052308.1, from coordinate 73,208,314 downwards.
AATGAGACAGAAATCGTAGCTTTTCTAGGTGGCTCCCATTTTGGCTGTATTGTTTCCAAGCGCATGGAAGAGAGCGCGTTCTTTGGTATTTTCCTCCGGTAAAGACAGTAACGATTCTCCGTCTTAAATTTGATTGTTTATTTACGTATTAGGGTACCTAAGGTTTGATTATAAACGTTGTTTGACTTGTTTGGAAAAGTTAATTAGTAATGTTTGGGATTCATTTTGTATGCATTTTGATGGAGGGAAACTGGGTGGATTATTGACTGAAGCACGCCAGCTAAACTGAGTTTTTATGGATATAAAGAAGGACATTATCGAACAAAAGGACCATTTGTGATGTATCTGGGACCTTTTGGAGTACCAACAGAAGAAGATCAAAGGTAAGGCATTCATTATATCGCTATTTCTGACTTTCGTGGCGCACCTGCCTGGTTGAAATATGTTTTTCATGCTTTTGTACGCTGGGCGCTGGCCTCAGATAATCGCATGGTGTGCTTTCGCCACAAAGCCTTTTTGAAATCTGACACAGCGGCTGGATTAACAAGAAGTTAAGCTTTATTTTGATGTATTACACTTGTGATTTTATAAAAGTTAAATATTTATAATTCTGTAGTTTGAATTTCGCGCTCTGCAATTTCACCGGATGTTGGCCAGGTGGGACGCTACCGTCCAGACACAGACTTCTGTCCATAAGAAGTTAGAGGGAGTTTGCGTGAGAGCTCATGTTTATTGTCGTTTGAATTGTATTGATTTTTTGTGGGACTGTTTACATTTTAAGGCCTTTGTTGTCTATGAACACACCCACCAACACACCCATGCATACCCCCCTGCACTCCACCACTGGGAGGTAATACAGATTATTGCAAATCCTCTAATGTTGATGATTGTGTTCTTTCTTGCGAATTGTTTCTATGAAGTTGCCATTAAATTGCTCTGCCATTATTATTGTATGAGGTATTATTGGTTGGGTTACCCCTGGGCTGTGACGGGCGTTTTATATGGTGGGTCTTATGTTCTCTCCCCACTGGCAATCTGGCCAACAGGCTCCACTTTAGTCTCCACTGGCTATCTGGACAATAGGCTCCACTCTAGTCTCCACTGGCTATCTGGCCAACAGGCTCCACTCTATTCAGTATCTTCTGCTGATGTGTGCCTGGTAGCACTACTCTACTCTACTCCTATCAGCAGGTTAATACCTGCCTGGCGCCGCAACAAAATCTTTATCTTTACGCTCCTCGAACAATACAGCTACAGAATTAGCATAGTAGGCCAATGTAACTTAAGGTTACCTGAAATATTTAGGACTAACTTATTCCTTGCCACCCATTCTGAAACTAACTTCAGCTCTTTGTCAAGTGTTGCTGTCATTTCAGTTGCTGTGGTAGCTGACGTGTATAGTGTTGAGTCATCCTCATACCTAGACACACTGGCTATGTCGTTAGTAAAAATTGAAAAAAGTAAGGTGCCTAGACAGCTGCCCTGGGGAATTCCCGATTATACCTTGATTCTGTTGTACTGGCTTCCATTCTGGAACACCCTCTGTGTTCTGTTAGACAGGTAGCTTTTTATCCACAATATAGCAGGGGGTGTAAAGCCATAACAAGTTTTTCCAGCAGCAGGCTATGATCGCATTGTATCTGGTCAAACAATTTTTTCAAAAAGTGTAATGGTTGGTAACAGGCTGATTGGTCAGCAATTTCAGCCAGTAAAGGGTGCTTTCCTATTCTTAGGTAGCGGAAAGACTTTTGCCTCCCTCCAGGCCTGAGGGAACACACTTTCTAGTAGGCTTAAATTGAAGATATGGCAAATTGGAGTGGCAATATCATCCACTATTATCCTCAATCATTTTCCATCCACGTTGTCAGACCCCGGTGACTTGTCATTGTTGATAGACAATTGTTTCACCTCTTCCACACTTACTTTACAGATTCACAATTACAATGCTTGTCTTTCATAATTTGGTCCAATATACTTGGATGTGTAGTGTCAGCATTTGTTGCTGGCATGTCATGCCTAAGTTTGCTAATCTTGCCAATTAAAAAATAATTCAAGTAGTTGGCAATATCAGTGGGTTTTGTGATGAATGAGCCATCTGATTCAATGAACGATGGAGCAGAGTTAGCCTTTTTCCCCAAAAAATTTACTTGAAGATGCTCCAAAGCTTTTTACAATCATTCTTTGTCATTTATCTTGGTTTTATAGTGTAGTAGTTATTTTTATTCAGTTTAGTCACATGATTTCTGAATTTGCAATAAGTTTGCCAATCAGTTGTACAGCCAGACCTATTTGCCATCTCTTTTTTTGCCTCCCTCTACACCAGGTATTCCCAAACTGGGATACGCCAAATAAAAATGTGATTCACATTTTCAAACAGTCCATTTATATTTCCCAACGGGGCTATACATTTGGGTGAGGTTTTTTCTCACCTGAGTAGCCTCATTTCCCTGCCAAAAATCAAATTAAACCATCGAGTGTTCAGCGAAATAACAACACAATGTCAAATACATGAAGCCTAATCAAATACTTAACATCCAATCACATTAACCGTTACTCTCTCGCGGGAATTCCACTAACGGTCCATATGTATCCAAACGTAGCTGCTGCTCATGTTGGTATCTGTACTGATGGAGCAAATGCCATGACAGGGAAACATAGTGGAGTGGTAACACGCGTGCAAGCAGTTGCTCCCGACGCCACTTGGGTACACTGCAGCATCCACCGAGAGGCTCTTGCTGCCAAGGGAATACCTGACTGCTTGAAAGACGTTTTGGACACTACAGTGAAAATGGTTAACTGAACTCTTGTGTATTTTCTGCACGATGCAATGATATGGGCATGTAACGCTTTTACAAAATACAGAAGCGCGCTGGTTATCAAGGGCGCAAAGTATTGACACATTTTAAATACAGACATAGACTGTGTGGAAATTTATTTTAGACTGAGACTCTCTCCAATACAACATTGCAGAGTTATGTGCATCCTTTCAAGCACACCCTTCTCATTAACCTGTGGTGAGTTATTTACAAATTTCAAAGAACAAATAAGGTTTAATATGTAAGATTGTTAAATAAAGAGCAAAATCATTTATTATTATTATATTAGTTGTGCGCTGGTGCTATAAGAACTCTTATAGGAAGAGCTGGGTTTTGACAAACTCACACTCATTCTTATGTTTAATAAATGTATCGTATAGTGTGTGTGTGTGACCGGCTTACAATGATGCAAAATACAACACTTGAGAGTGCGCTGACCCTGGTGCTAGAGGGGGTACAGCTGGAGGTTGAATGTTTGAAGGGGTATCGGACTATAAAACGTTTGGCAACCACTGCATATATACCATACCATTTTTATATTCCTCATCAATCCATGTGGATTTAACAGTTTTTACAGTCATTTTCTTATCGGGTGCATGCTTATTAGTAACTGGGATAAGCAATTTCATAAATGTGTCAAGGGCAGCGTCTGGTTGCTCATCATTACACACCACGGACCAACAAATATTATTTACATCAAAAACATAGGAATCACTACAAAACGTATTGTATGACCTCTTTTACACAATATTAGGCCCAGCCTTTGGAACTGTGGTTTTCCTAGACATGGCTACTATATTGTGATCACTACATCTGATGAATCTGGAAACTGCTTTAAAACACATTTCTGTAGCATTAGTAAAGATATGATCAAAATATGTTGATGATTTAATTTCTGTACTGTTTGTAACTACCCTGGTAGGTTGATTGATAACCTGAACAAGGTTGACGGCACTGGTTACAGTTTGAAGCTTTCTCTTGAGTGGGCAGCCTGATCACAGCTTTCCTCCAGTATTAGTTAATTAATTAACAGTGTCTGGAGTTTAGTTTTCCTGTTCAACAGTCTTATAAAGATAGGGGGGTTGACTGGGACAGGCAATGTAACATCCATAATATTTTGAGAAAATGTTCTTGAAAAACGAGCACCTTACATAGGATCATCTTATAACTGTCTCTCTAAAGCTACCTTTCATCAAGGTTTTATATGGTCTATTGGTTTCTCTCTTTTCATTGGCAGAATCCTTTTTCAGTGTTATGATATTCATAACATCCATATCCACCAGTCTATCTTCCTGTCAACTAACAGAACTCTGCTGGTTGTCCTGGTAACAGATACCAGTCTATCTTCCTGTCAACTAACAGAACTCTGCTGGTTGTCCTGGTAACAGATACCAGTCTATCTTCCTGTCAACTAACAGAACTCTGCTGGTTGTCCTGGTAACAGATATCAGTCTATCTTCCTGTCAACTAACAGAACTCTGCTGGTTGTCCTGGTAACAGATACCAGTCTATCTTCCTGTCAACAAACAGAACTCTGCTGGTTGTCCTGGTAACAGATACCAGTGGGCAGATCTATTGTATTTGTTCAAACTAAACTACAGCACTTACTTTGATGTGTCAAATCTGATCCTTTCTTCTCTCCTCCTCCTCTCACAGTTCCACTCAGCCCCGTTGTTTTCCTGCAGTCCACCAGCAGCACAGACAACCTCTTCATACCCAGCAGTAAGGCGCTACCGGGAGAGGCACTACACACGGACTCCGGGAGGGCGGAAGGGCTAGCGTTGTCCTGGTAATCATAAAGAGGGGACACAGACATATATCATTATGGATGCTGATGTCATTGTTGTCATGAAGTGCTTTACAGAAACCCAGCCCAGACCCAGATAGAGCAAGCTGTATACTAGACCAGACCAAACTGTACCATCTGGTGTTTTGATCTGGAGAGATTCTTCTCTGACTCGTCAGCATCAGGATGTTGTTGAGGCTCCCCAGAGGATCCACGATAGTCACGTCTCTCTCCTGTGTGAACGAGAACAGCAAACAGACGTAAACTTATGACCATCTATTACAATCAAGAGGCGTGAATATGTCTAAAATGGCCTTTTTCATCATGATTTTGTCAAATATTGTTTGTGTTGCAAATGTATAGGGTCAATTCCAATTCTCTCCACTGGGATTCTCTGCCTCTAACCCTAATACAGGGGCCAAGTCACTGGCTTACTGGTGCTCTTTCATGCCGTCCCTAGGAGGGGTGCGTCACTTGAGTGGGTTGAGTCACTGACGTGATCTTCCTGTCTGGGTTGGTGCCTCCCCTTGGGTTGTGCCGTGGCGGAGATCTTTGTGGGCTATACTCTGCCTTGTCTCAGGATGGTAAGTTGGTGGTTGAAGATATCCCTCTAGTGGTGTGGGGGCTGTGCCTGGGCAAAGTGGGTGGGGTTATATCCTTCCTGTTTGGCCCTGCCCGGGGGTATCATCGGATGGGGCCACAGTGTCTCCTAACCCCTCCGTTCTCAGCCTCCAGTATTTATGCTGCTCTCTAATTATCTCTTTCTTTCTCTCTCTCGGAGGACCTGAGCCCTAGGACCATGCCTCAGGACGACCTGACATGATGACTCCTTGCTGTCCCCAGTCCACCTGGCCGTGCTGCTGCTCCAGTTTCAACTGTTCTGCCTGCGGCTATGGAACCCTGACCTGTTCACCGGACGTGCTACCTGTCCCAGACCTGCTGTTTTCAACTCTCTAGAGACAGCAGGAGCGGTAGAGATACTCTTAATGATCGGCTATGAAAAGCCAACTGACATTTACTCCTGAGGTGCTGCACCCTCTACAACTACTGTGATTATTATTTGACCATGCTGGTCATTTATGAACATTTGAACATCTTGGCCATGTTCTGTTATAATCTCCACCCGGCACAGCCAGAAGATGACTGGCCACCCCTCATAGCCTGGTTCCTCTCTAGGTTTCTTCCTAGGTTTTGGCCTTTCTAGGGAGTTTTTCCTAGCCACCGTGCTTCTACACCTAGATTGCTTGCTGTTTGGGGTTTTAGGCTGGGTTTCTGTACAGCACTTTGAGATATCAGCTGATGTACGAAGGGCTATATAAATACATTTGATTTGATTTAGAATGCCCCGTTAAAACAATACATTAAATCAAGAACTTCATAGTGCCCCTGTTTTTAAGACAGTACTCACTGTTTGTAATCGAATCTTCAGCCTCCTCCTTTTTCACTCCCAAAACGTCTTCCTCCTCTTTTATTGAGATGGCCTCCTCTTCCTCTTTTACTCTAAAAGGTTCTTCCTCTTCTTTCACTACATTCTCTTCTTTCAATGTTATGGCATCTTCCTCCTTTTTGATTCTGAAAGCTTCTACCTCCTCCTCTTCCACTCTGACAACCTCTTTCGCATATTCCTCTTTCACTGTAATATCATCCTCTTCTTCTTTCAATGAGATAGCCTCCTCTTCCTCCCTTTTCATCCTGAAAGCTTCTTCCTCTCCTTTCACCAGAGCTTCTTTCTCCGTCGAGATTAGTGAGCTCATGTTCCGGGCGATTAGCCTAGTGCAGTATCAATTTAACACATTAGCTAATTTAACAAGCAATCTACGTTTCAATGAACTAGTAGATATGTAAACAGAATTGTGTTTAAAACACTAAGAATAATATACACAAGATTTGTCTTAAACGCTTCAATGTTTCGGTTTAATGTTCGCTAGCAAACCACCACGTTGATTGAATCAGAAGCCTTTTGTCGCTGTTGAAGAAGCCTCCAGTTCCGTCCACTAGATTGTACGTCACGCAAGCAGCATCCCCTGAAAGACTCAAATCGCCACCTGCTGACAGGAGTGGGTAACGCAGATTGGAAAAATATTAATTACAATGTTTATTCTTGCAAGCAATGTCATGAGAGGTAATAAAAAATAAAAAAACAGATGTTATGTTTTCTCTTACTTCTTACAGCCAATACTTTACTCCAGGGCTGACCTGCCCATTAGGTAGGATTAGGTGACAGATTAAATAGTTTTCATTTTTATGTCATAGTTATTCTGAACCCACTGCCTGCAAGTCGTCTAAATTAGCCTAAGTGATTTGTATTTTCCTTCAACTTTCTGAAGAGGAAAAAGCCCTGAAATGCCCCTGTCTGAGTGCATTTGTCTACCACTATGTTTAGCTGTTAGCGATGATAATAATGACAACCATCTTCTGGTTGATGGAAAAGCTTTCCCAAAAACCTTGTCAATTAAATGTTAACTACAAAGTAGTCTATGCCTACCTGGCATAATGATATCATGATTATTTGCATCAATCCTGTTGTGATTTGTTCAGCAAACTCTGCAATCGCATGTGTGCTACAGTGACACCACTAACCAAGCAAGGCTCTTGCTGGTGCCACTTGCATTAAAGGGTATCTACACACAAAAATGAACATTTCTTAGATTTTTCTCAGACTTCAAAAGTGGTCTCCTGATATGGTTTAAGTATTGTTGAGGACTTAGAACATCCAATGTTGTTGATATTCTATTAACAGTGTGATTTAGAGAGAAAAACAGAAAAACAGGGACAAATCAGAAACCTGGAAAAACGGAGAAAATGTAATTAGGTTAAAAAAATAAAATAAAACAGATTTTATACAGATGTTATATATAGATAGAGATGTTATAGGGCCCTAAATATTCTATACATTTTCTCTCATTACTGGATTATCTAGGGATAGTGTAGAGCACATATGTCAGAGTCAAGGCCCGCGGGCCACATCCGGCCCGCGAGAAGGTTTTTTACGGCCCCTGGGATGATCTTGATTTATTATTAGAACCGGCCCGCAGACCGCAGCAAGCCGGCAGCCCGCAGATCTTTTACACGCACCAATACTACATTTCCCACAATGCAACGGTGACGCACCGAGCAGTAGGCTGCTTCATTTCAATATTTATTGGCACAGCAGTCGTCAGCATCACAGTAAAATTAACTTTCAGATACCCATCAAAAATGGCAAAACGGAAGGTGGACACTGAGAACCGGGGGTTTCAAACAAGGTGGGAGTCGGAGTATATGTTCACGGAGGTAGCTGGAAAACCTGTGTGTCTTCTGTGTGGAGAAAGTGTGGCGGTACTGAAAGAGTATAATCTGAGACGACATTATGAAACGAAACACGCGGACAAAAACAAGAATATGGACATGGAACAAAGGCTACAAAAGGCAGAGGAATTAAAACGAGGCCTCAAATCTCGACAGGCTCTGTTCAAAAAAGCCAAATCACAAGGCCAGGCTGCTGTCAAGGCCAGTTTTATTTTGGCAGAAGAGATCGCTAAATCAGCCCGGCCATTTACGGAGGGGGATTTCATCAAAAACTGCATGATTAAAGTTTGTGACGAAGTTTGCCCAGAAAAAAGGCAACTCTTTTTAAATGTGAGTCTGAGCAGAAACACCATTGCCGAGAGAGTAGACCAGTTGTCCATCAATCTAAAAGAGCAGCTTGTGAAAAAGGGAAAAGATTTCATTGCATATTCCTTGGCTGTGGATGAGAGCACCGACATTTCTGACATTGCCCAGTTGTCAATTTTCATCCGCGGAGTGGACTCCAGCCTAAGCGTGACAGAGGAGTTTTTGGCTTTACGTCCTATGCATGGCACAACTACGGGGCATGATTTGTATGAAGAGGTGTCAAGATGTGTAAATGAGATGGAGCTGCCTTGGGAAAAACTCGTGGGTTTGACAACCGACGGAGCACCTGCGATGTGTGGACACAGGAGCGGACTGGTGGCGAAGATACGGGAAAAGATGCAAGAGGAAAACGCGACAGGTGAGCTGACAGCTTATCATTGTATCATACACCAGGAAGCGTTGTGTGGTAAAGCCTTGAAAATGGAGCATGTAATGAGCATCATCACGCGCACAGTTAACTTTATCAGAGCCAAAGGTTTGAATCACCGCCAGTTCAAGGCATTTCTGACGGAGTTAGAAACGGAGCATGGTGATTTGCCTTATCACACAGAGGTGCGATGGCTAAGCCAGGGAAAGGTGCTTCAAAGATGTTTCGAGCTTCGTGAGGAGATTTGTCTGTTCTTGGACAGCAAAGGGAAAGACACAACACAACTCCGAGACGAAATGTTTCTGTGTGAAATGGCTTTTCTGTGTGACATTACGAGTCATCTGAATGCAATGAACTTGCAGCTGCAGGGTCGGGATCATGTCATCTCTGATATGTACAGTACAGTGAAGGCATTTAAAACCAAACTGACTCTGTGGGAGACGCAGATGCGGAAAGAAAATTTGAGCCACTTTCCCAGCTGCCAGACCATGAAAGAGAAGCTCTCTACCAGTGCGTTCCCGAGCGCACAGTTGGCTGATAAATAGGTATGCTTGCCGCTGACTTTCGACGCCGATTTGCTGACTTTGAAGCACAAAAAAGCAGGTTGGAACTGCTCGGTAACCCATTTGCTGTTGACGTGGAAAGCTCACCACCAAACCTCCAAATGGAGTTGATTGACCTCCAATGCAATGATGCACTGAGGGCAAAATATGCGGCAGTGGGTGCTGCGGAGTTCGCCCGTTTCCTCCCCGACACAATGCCCCAGCTGCGCATCCAGGCTGCTCAAACGTTGTCTATGTTTGGCAGCACATACCTGTGTGAACAACTGTTTTCTTTGATGAACCTGAACAAAACATCACACAGAAGTCGACTTACTGCTGAACACCTCCACTCAATTCTGAGGATTTCCTCAGCTCAGAGCCTTACCCCGAACATTGATGAACTTGTGGAAAAGATGGGACACCACCAAGTATCACCCTCAACCTCAAACAAGTGAACATTACTGTGCAATCACATATTTAGAGTTTTTACTCAGTTCAAGTTTAAAAGTTAAAGTTTAATATTTGTTTTCACTGCATGTTACTTCTCCTTAAACAAAGTGTTGTTTTTGATTAATAGATTTTTGCACTTTATTTTATTGTATTTCAATCCAATTATATTTTAAAAATATTTCAGTTGAGTGGATGATAGAAAATTGCTATTATTGTTTTTTTCTTTGAAGTAAATTTAGCCCACTTTTGCTAAAATAGAAAATATAGGCTACTGATGGTGCCTTGAATACCGGTTTCTTTCATTTAATGTTCATGTTATGGGGATTTTTATATAAAGGAAATTTGTCTTTTGTGTCTGTTGAAAATTAAAGATTACTGACAGAGCCATAAGAAAATATTGCTTTATTTATCTGATCATATTGGAATATATTTGTTAGGTTTTCAGTAGGTTCAATTAGGTTCACTAGACTATATGCGTCATTTAAAAATTTTTCAATGAACATTCGAACAGTCCGGCCCTCGGCTTGTAGCTAAATTTTTTATTTGGCCCTCCGTCCATTTGACTTTGACACCCCTGGTGTAGAGTAACAGGTGTATCCAGAAGTGACCTTTAACCTCCCTGCTCCTCAATACTTCTTCCACTGGATCAAAGCTTCAGCCAAGTAGGATACATGATAGTGGCAACACATGTAGTTGGGTTGGATATAGTCATTGTAGGATACATGATAGTGGCAACACATGGAGCTGGGTTGAATATAGTCATGGTAGGATACATGATAGTGGCAACACATGGAGTAGGGTTGAATATAGTCATGGTAGGATACATGATAGTGGTAACACATGGAGCTGGGTTGGATATAGTCATGGTAGGATACATTGAGCGGCAAGATGTTCTTTACCATTCGGCCATCAGATTTGCCACCAGTGCTCCTTATAGGACACCTCACTGCACTCTATACTCCTCTGTAAACTGGTTATCTCTGTATACCAGTCGCAAGACCCACTGGTTTAATGCTTATTTATAAAACCCTCTTAGGCCTCATTTACCCCTATCTAAGATATGTACTGCAACCCTCATCCTTCACATACAACACCAACACAATGTTTGTACCATGTTGTGTTGCTACCATGTTGTGTTGCTACCATGTTGTGTTGCTACCATGTTGTGTTGCTGCCATGTTGTGTTGCTACCATGTTGTGTTGCTACCATGTTGTGCTGCTACCATGTTGTGTTGCTGCCATGTTGTGTTGCTACCATGTTGTGTTGCTACCATGTTGTTGTCATGTGGTGTTGCTACCATGTTGTTGTCATGTGGTGTTGCTGCCATGTTGTGTTGCTACCATATTGTGCTGCTACCATGTTGTGTTGCTGCCATGTTGTGTTGCTGCCATGTTGTGTTGCTACCATGTTGTTGTCATGTGGTGTTGCTACCATGTTGTTGTCATGTGGTGTTGCTGCCATGTTGTGTTGCTACCATGTTGTTGTCATGTGGTGTTGCTACCATGTTGTTGTCATGTGGTGTTGCTGCCATGTTGTGTTGCTACCATGTTGTTGTCATGTGGTGTTGCTACCATGTGGTGTTGCTACCATGTTGTTGTCATGTGGTGTTGCCACCATGTTGTTGTCATGTGGTGTTGCTACCATGTTGTTGTCATGTGGTGTTGCTACCATGTTGTGTTGCTACCATGTTGTTGTCATGTGGTGTTGCTACCATGTTGTTGTAATGTTGTGTTGCTACCATGTTGTTGTAATGTTGTGTTGTTGTCATGTGGTGTTGCTACCATGTTGTTGTAATGTTGTGTTGCTACCATGTTGTTGTTATGTTGTGTTGCAACCATGTTGTGTTGCTACCATTTTGTTGTAATGTTGTGTTGCTACCATGTTGTTGTCATGTGGTGTTGCCACCATGTTGTTGTTATGTGGGGTTGCTACCATGTTGTTGTCATGTGGTGTTTCTACATGTAATAATAACAACATGTGTGATTTATATAAAGTTCTTTAGTAATAAAACATTAGTGACATAATTTAGTATTTAATATTACATAGTAAACTTTAATAATTGTAATATGTATGTTTGTCTGTACTAAAGTTTTTGAAAAGAATAAAAGGTTTGAAAGAAAATTTAATTTACTTTCAATGAATTAAATCTTCCTCTCCCTCTGTCTCTCCCCTTGGCTGGGAATGTTAAGGGTCAAGAAGTTGTGAATCTAGGGGGCTCTTACACACAGGGGAACTATATGGACACAAAATAACTAACAACCTGGACCCCCAGGTGTCTTTCAAAACATATGTTTTACTAACGACCTAAACAGATCACTTTTACCCTTTCAAAAATAGTTATAGGGGAGATGTCCGGGGGATGTCTCTGTCTTTGAAAGGGTCATTGTAATATTAAGATGTCCCCTTTACTGATGACCTAAACAGATACCCCCATAAAAGACTGTCCGAGGGATGTCTCAGTCAACCCCCCCAAAATAAGCCCCAGAGGCCTCACACCATCCTCTTTGAAAGGTTCATTGTACTCTTTAACTATGCTTCCTTTCCTGACGACCTAAACAGATCACTTTTACCCTTTAAAAAATAGTTGTCAGTTATCCAGATTTAATGGTCAAGAGATTGTGAACCTAGAGTGGCCCTTGCACACATGTTGTGTTTAGGTAAACGTTTTCTGTTTATGAAGGAATAAATGATTGAGAGGATATAGACCACAAAAAAAAGATAATTGTATTCTTAACGATGTGCCCTTTACTAATGACTTAAACAGATAGTTTTACTCCATGAATAACCTTTAACTGCAGGGGGCTAAATCAAGGGCCGTCAATGCTGCAGAAATGTTTTGGTACCCTTCCCCAGATCTGTGCCTCAACACAATCCTGTCTCGGAGCTCTACGGACAGTTCCTTCAACCTCATGGCTTGGTTTTTGCTCTGATCTGCACTGTCAGTCAACTGTGGGACCTTATATAGACAGGTGTGTGCCTTTCCAAATCATGTCCAATCAATTGAATTTACCACAGGTGGACTCCATTCTAGTTGTAGAAACATCTCAAGGATGATCAATGGAAAAAGGATGCACCTGAGCTCAATTTCGAGTCTCATAGTAAAGGGTCTGAATACTTATTTAAATAATTTTTTTGTGATTAATAAATTTGCAGACATTTACAAAAAGCCTGTTTCCGCTTTGTCATTATGGGGTATTGTGTGTAGATTGCTGAGGAAATTGTTTTAATTATTACATTTAGAATAAGGCTGTAACGTAACAAAATGTGAAAAAAGTCAAGGGGTCTGAATACTTTCCAAAGAAACTGTAAGTGATTGAGGAGAGAGCATCATTGCTATATGACAAATATAATTGAATAAACAAATGTTTGCATAATCAAAGACATGAAAACTGGCACCAACATTGTATTTAGCTAGGATTTCATATGGCCAGGAAGTTATTGAGAATAACAATAGACAATAATTATTGTTGCTAGTTTAGGGATGAAGATAGTGAAGGTTCATCAATGATAAAAATGTTTTTTGAAATGACGTGGAAACAACATTTATTCAACCAGTGGGAGGCTTGTAAATGCCCCCAGGAAAGTAAAACAAAGAACTCTTCATTGAGACAACGATAAACAGCAATCCGTGGGAGAGTTGAGGTGGATATTATAAAATAAGGATCTGCTGGAGTCCAAGTCAAACCAAGATTCTTTATTTCTGAGCTCAGAGAGAATAACAGTTACACAGCGCAGTGTAGACAGTCTAATTCCTGAAGCATTGGGTGATGAGCACATATCTTTATAGTTTCCTGTTCCTAGGAGGGACTTTATTCATACAAGGACACAGGTGCAGCTGGTTTGCAACACAGGATGATACTCCCAAGAACAGGATTTTATAATAGGTCAGTTTCACAAGGTTAGTCACATACTCAGATATGTGGACACATACAATTAACATTTTGCATTACAGAGTCTGTGAACATTTTCATTTCATTAAATCATCAGTGGGCCAACAATGCAAATTTAAACAATGGAGCAAATGCATTACATCCAAATATCACTGTACTATCTGTAGTGCTGGAGGAAAGACACACCCAGATAAACACACACAGTCAGAGTTTAAGAAATGACCACTTAAAGAGTTTTACCCAATTAGGAAGCCTGAAAGAACACATGAGACTGCACACAGGGGAGAGGCCTTACCACTGCTCCGAGTGTGGAAAGAGTTTTTAATCAGTCAGGAAGCCTGAAAGCTCATGAGCGAATACACACAGGGGAGAAGCCTTACCACTGCTCCCATTGTGCAAAGCGTTTTATCCAATTAGGAAGCCTGAAAGAACACATGAGAGTGCACACAGGGGAGAAGCCTTACCACTGCTCCCAGTGTGCCAAGCGTTTTACCCATTTAGGAAACCTGAAAGAACACAAGAGACTGCACACAGGGGAGAAGCCTTACCACTGCTCCCGGTGTTCAAAGCGTTTTACCCATTTAGGAAACCTGAAAGCTCATGAGCGAATACACACAGGGGAGAAGCCTTACCATTGTTCCCACTGTGGAAAGCGTTTTAACTATTCAGGAAAGCTGAAAGAACACATGAGACTGCACACAGGGGAGAAGCCTTACAAATGCTCAGACTGTGGGAAGACATATTACTCATCACAGTCACTTAAACATCATGTGCGAATCCACACAGGAGAGAATAATTACTTCTCCTAGTGTGTAAATTTATATTTCACATCACATTAACTTAAAATTCATCAGAGAACATACACAGTGCTCCCACTGTCTTATATTGTTGTCTTATATTGTTGCCTGAGAATGTGTTTATTTTATTAAATGAAATGGTACAAAGTATACTCAAATGTATGTTTTTGTAATAAAACATGAATTGAATATGGAGTATGTCAGTTTGAATATAGAGTAGATCAGATTCCATGTGTTTTAAATGGTCCTTTTTATATATTTTTTTATAAAGAATTATGTTTGTATCAATCAGTGAGCCATTCTTTCCACACTCCACATTCTCTTTCCACACTGGGCGCAATGGCATGGCTTCTCCCCTGTGTGTATTCGCTCATGAGCTTTGAGGGTGTCTAACCGCTTAAAACTCTTTCCACACTGGGAGCAATGGAGTGGCTTCGTTCTTATGTGTACCCTCTCATGTCTTTTCAAGCTAACTAACTGGTTAAAACTTTTTCCACAATGGGAGCAGAGGTGTCGTCTTGCTGGGTTGGACGTCTTTGGTTCCTCCAAGGTTGGTTTTCCTCCTGCAAAAGACAGTGTTAATTTTAAAGAGATGCCAGAATGAAATCTCCACATGATAAAACTGCCTTGCTGAGGTTTAATCCAAATCACATCCCTCAATATCCTGATGCCAGTTTTCAAACATTTCATAATTTAAAACAAATGATGTAGAGCTTCCTGGTAATTACTGATAATATGTTTACATTACTTATTATTCTTTCTGTTATATAAGTCAGACCACAAAACCCTAAACAGTTCTAGAACACTGAAGACACAGACTGGATTCCAATCAGCAGGTGGTTCTAAATATATAACCTTCATAGCTGTATGATACAGAATGTGACCTACACACTTCCTTGAACCTAAATTAAGTAAAGAAGTCATTTTGTGTGGAAGTTTCATTTTTACATTGGAGACAGACACAAAGCACATCAGTAACATCTCCCCATTGTCGATAGGGTCGACACATTCCAAGATGGCGTAGCAGTCGGACGTGTGTTTTGTCTTGTCCCGTCCTGTCCCATGTAAATATTTGTATATATTGTTTTCATTTCGTATATATTGTAATCTCACTTTCCATTTACGGACTGAATTAACTTTCCTGCAACCCGCCTCCCCCAATGTGGTACAGATCTGCTATTTTTATACTTTAGAACCGGAACCCCCATCAGAAGCTAGCCAGCTAACTAGCTACTAGCTACTAGTCAGTTAGCCACTACTAGCGGTCTTCACTGTTAACTGGGACACCAGCCAGCTTCAGCCTGGTCAATACCTGCCAGTCTGCACAGCGCGATATCAACCCAGAGCGTATCGGACTGCTTTTTCTCTACCACATCACCGGATTCCTACCGCTCTGAACCTTTACACATCGCAGCTAGCTAGCTGCAATCCGAGTAGCTACTCCTGGCAAACGTCTCTGTCCCGAAGCAAGCACCACTTAGACTTGAACTAGCCTCGAGCTAGGCCTATCTCCCGGCTAGCCGAAGAGGTCCACCAGCTAATTCTTGGGCTACAATACCTCTTTTGCCAATTGGCCTGGACCCATTACTGCCGACACGGAGCCCCGCCGATCCATCACGACTGGTCTGCCGACGTAATCGCCCGACATCGCCGAAGACCCATCTGCTAGCCCCGGCCCGCTAGCTGTCTGAATCACCGTGTCTCCAGCTCGCCTAGCGTAGTAGCAACTACCGAACGGCTCCCTGACTCACCTATTGCTGCTCATTGGACCCTATGATCAGTCGGCTACACATGCCTCTTCCTAATGTCAATATGCCTTGTCTATTGCTGTTTAGGTTAGTTATTATTGTTTTATTTCACTGTAGAGCCCCCAGCCCCGCCCAACATGCCTTAGATAGCCCTTTTGTCCCACCCCCCACACATGCGGTGACCTCACCTGGGTTTAACTGGTGCCTCTAGAGACAAAACCTCTCTCATCGTCACTCAATGCCTAGGTTAACCTCCACTGTACTCACATCCACTGTACTCACATCCTTGTCACGTGCGTCGAATACAACAGGTGTAGACCTTAGAGTGAAATGCTTACTTACCAATAGTGCGAAAAAAAAGGTATGTGTGTGTAGGTAAGTAAAGAAATAAAATACCAGTAAAAAGACATTTGAAAATAACAGTAGCAAGGCTATATACAGACACCGGTTAGTCAGGCTTATTGAGGTAGTATGTACATGTAGGTATGGTTAAAGTGACAGAAACAAGTCTCTCACCGTTGCCGCTTGTTATAGATTCCCTTCAGCCCCCAGCTGTGCCCTGGACACCATATGTGAATTGATTTCCCCCCAATCTATCTTCAGAGTTCGTACAGTTAGGTGACCTAAACTGGGATATGCTTAACACCCCGGCCGTCCTACAATCTAAGCTAGATGCCCTCAATCTCACATAAATCATCAAGGAACCTACCATCAACCCTAAATCTGTAACCATGGGCACCCTCTTAGATATCATCCTGACTAACTTGCCCTCTAAATACACCTCTGCCGTCTTCAACCAGGATCTTAGCGAATCACTGCCTCATTGCCTGCGTCCGTAATGGGTCCGCGGTCAAACGACCATCCCTCATCACTGTCAAACGCTCCCTAAAACAATTCAGCGAGCAGGCCTTTCTAATCGACCTGGCCCGGGTATCCTGGTAGGATATTGACCTCATCCCGTCAGTAGAGGATGTCTGGTTTCTCTTTAAAAGTAATTTCCTCACCATCCTAAATAAGCATGCCCCATTCCAAAAATGTAGAACTAAGAACAGATATAGCCCTTGGTTCACCCCAGACTTGACTGCCCTTGACCAGCACAAAAACATCCTGTGGCGTTCTGCATTAGCATCGAATAGCCAGCGATATGCAACTTTTCAGGGAAGTCAGGAACCAATATACACAGTGTCGTGGAAAATTGCAAGATTATGTTATAATGCTTGTATTGCATTATAATGGTTGTTTTATTCGACAGAATAGAGTGTTCTGTTAACTATTGTGTGGTTCCACTGAGGATGGGCCTCTATGAGATAGCACTGACAGAAGGAGATTTACGATGTCTTTGGGTGATAAAACCTAAAATAGCATTCCAGATAACATGAGGTAATGTTTTTGTGTGCAGTACCAGGAACGAGATTAGAACCTAATTTTAGAGACCAAACTGAACGATAATTTATAGCGAATGCTATCTGGCTATGGGATACTCCTCTCTCTCTCAAGTAAAAGTCTTTCTTTGTGAACTTTTCATAAGATATGTGGTTCGTCATGGAAGTTGAGAGGGGTGTATCTTGGCTATAAAAGATCTTTGTACTTTTCTGTTGACACTTTCAATGGTTCATTAGAGATAGCGCATCATTGAAAGTAAAATGCTATTGCAAAGCTCTTATATTAAAGATGTAGTTTAAGTATAACTCTGACTGGATGTGTGAAGTTTGTAACTCTCCTCATTTGGTAAAGCTAGAAAATATGCCACCACAACAGCTCAGTTAGGAAAGCTAAGGCTAGCTTTTTCAAATCAGAAATTTGCGGTCCTGTAGCACTAATTCCAAAACATTTTGGGACACTAAAGTCCATGGAGAATAAGAGCACCTCCTCCCAGCTGCCCCCTGCACTGAAGCTAGGAAACACTTGTCCCCACCGATAAATCTACAATAATCGAATCATTATTCAATAAGCATTTTTTTCTACGGTCTGGCCATGCTGTTTCCACCTGGTCTACCCCCTACCCCGGCCACCAGCTCTGCACAACCTGCATCAACTCTTTCCCAAGCACCCCCCCCCCCCCCCCCCCCCCCCCCCCCCCCCCCCCCCCCCCCCCCCCCCCCCCCCCCCCCCCCCCCCCCCCCCCCCCCCCCCCCCCCCCCCCCCCCCCCCCCCCCCCCCCCCCCCCCCCCCCCCCCCCCCCCCCCCCCCCCCCCCCCCCCACCCAAATCAAGACAGCTGATGTTCTGAAAGAGCTGCAAAATCTGGATCCCTACAAATCAGCTGGGCTAGACAATCTGGAACCTCTTTCCCAAAATTGTTGCAAACCCCAACTATTACTAACCTGTTCAACTTGTCTTTCGTATTGTCTGAGATTCCCAAAGATTGGAAAGCTGCCGCGGTCATCCCCCTCTTCAAAGGGGGAGACACTCTAGACCCAAACTGTTATAGACCTATTCCCATCCTGCCCTGCCTTTCTAAAATCTTTGACAGTCTCTATGGGGGTGACACAGGGTTCAATTTCTCTGTATATACAGTTGAAGTCGGAAGTTTACATACACCTTAGCCAAATACATTTAAACTCAGTTTTTCACAATTCCTGACATTTAATCCCAGTAAAAATTCCCTGTTTTATGTCAGTTAGGATCACCACTTTATTTTAGGTGTGAAATGTCAGAATAATAGTAGAGAGAATGATTTATTTCAGCTTTATTTCTTTCAACACATTCCCAGTGGATCAGAAGTTTACATACACTAAATTAGTATTTGGTAGGATTGGCTTTAAATTGTTTAACTTGGGTCAAACGTTTCGGGTAGCCTTCCACAAGCTTCCCACAATAAGTTAGGTGAATTTTGGCCCATTCCTTCCTGACAGGGCCAAAATTGTAATTGAGACAGGTTTGTAGGCCTCCTTGCTCGCACATGCTTATTCAGTTCTGCCAACAAATATTCTATGGGATTGAGGTCAGGGCTTTGTGATGGCCACTTCAATACCTTGACTTTGTTGTCCTTAAGCCATTTTACCACAAATTTGGAAGTATGCTTGGGGTCATTGTCCATTTGGAAAACCCATTTGTGACCAAGCATTAACTTCCTGACTGATGTCTTGAGATGCTGCTTCAATATATCCACATAATTTTCTTTCCTCATGATGCCATCTATTTTGTGAAGTGCACCAGTCCCTCCTGCAGCAAAGCACCCCCACAACATTTATTTATTTATTTTTTATTTATTTCACCTTTATTTAACCAGGTAGGCAAATTGAGAACACGTTCTCATTTACAATTGCGACCTGGCCAAGATAAAGCAAAGCAGTTCGACACATACAACAACACATAGTTACACATGGAGTATAACAAACATACAGTCAATAATACAGTGAAAAATAAGTCTATATACAATGTGAGCAAGTGAGGTGAGATAAGGGAGGTGAAGGCAAATAAAATATATTAATAAATAAAAATATAAAAAAGGCCATGGTGGCGAAGTAAATACAATATAGCAAGTAAAAAAACACTGGAATGGTTGGTTTGCAGTGGAAGAAGGTGCAAAGTAGAGATAGAAATAATGGGGTGCAAAGGAGCAAAATAAATAAATACAGTAGGTAAAGAGGTAGTTGTTTGGGCTAAATTATAGATGGGCTATGTACAGGTGCAGTAATCTATGAGCTGCTCTGACAGCTGGTGCTTAAAGCTAGTGAGGGAGATAAGTGTTTCCAGTTTCAGAGATTTTTGTAGTTCGTTCCAGTCATTGGCAGCAGAGAACTGGAAGGAGAGGCGGCCAAAGGAAGAATTGGTTTTGGGGGTGACCAGAGAGATATACCTGCTGGAGCGCGTGCTACAGGTAGGTGCTGCTATGGTGACCAGCGAGCTGAGATAAGGGGGAACTTTACCTAGCAGGGTTTTGTAGATGACCTGGAGCCAGTGGGTTTGGCGACGAGTATGAAGCGAGGGCCAGCCAACGAGAGCGTACAGGTCGCAGTGGTGGGTAGTATATGGGGCTTTGGTGACAAAACGGATGGCACTGTGATAGACTGCATCCAATTTATTGAGTAGGGTTTTGGAGGCTATTTTGTAAATGACATCACCGAAGTCGAAGATTGGTAGGATGGTCAGTTTTACAAGGGTATGTTTGGCAGCATGAGTGAAGGATGCTTTGTTGCGGAATAGGAAGCCGATTCTAGATTTAACTTTGGATTGGAGATGTTTGATGTGAGTCTGGAAGGAGAGTTTACAGTCTAACCAGACACCTAGGTATTTGTAGTTGTCCACATATTCTAAGTCAGAGCCGTCCAGAGTAGTGATGTTGGACAGGCGGGCAGGTGCAGGCAGCGATCGGTTGAAGAGCATGCATTTAGTTTTACTTGTATTTAAGAGCAATTGGAGGCCACGGAAGGAGAGTTGTATGGCATTGAAGCTCGCCTGGAGGGTTGTTAACACAGTGTCAAAAGAAGGGCCAGAAGTATACAGAATAGTGTCGTCTGCGTAGAGGTGGATCAGAGACTCACCAGCAGCAAGAGCGACATCATTGATGTATACAGAGAAGAGAGTCGGTCCAAGAATTGAACCCTGTGGCACCCCCATAGAGACTGCCAGAGGTCCGGACAACAGACCCTCCGATTTGACACACTGAACTCGATCAGAGAAGTAGTTGGTGAACCAGGCGAGGCAATCATTAGAGAAACCAAGGCTGTCGAGTCTGCCGATGAGGATGTGGTGATTGACAGAGTCAAAAGCCTTGGCCAGGTCAATGAATATGGCTGCACAGTACTGTTTCCTATCGATAGCGGTTAAGATATCGTTTATGCCCTTGAGCGTGGCTGAGGTGCACCCATGACCAGCTCTGAAACCAGATTGCATAGCGGAGAAGGTATGGTGGGATTCGAAATGGTCGGTAATCTGTTTGTTGACTTGGCTTTCGAAGACCTTAGAAAGGCAGGGTAGGATAGATATAGGTCTGTAGCTGTTTGGGTCAAGAGTGTCCCCCCCTTTGAAGAGGGGGATAACCGCAGCTGCTTTCCAATCTTTGGGGATCTCAGACGACACGAAAGAGAGGTTGAAAAGGCTGGTAATAGGGGTGGCAACAATTTCAGCAGATAGTTTTAGAAAGAAAGGGTCCAGATTATCTAGCCCGGCTGATTTGTAAGGGTCCAGATTTTGCAGCTCTTTCAGAACATCAGCTGACTGTATTTGGGAGAAAGAGAAATGGGGAAGGCCGTGGGCGAGTAGCAGAGGGGAGGGCAGTGCTGTTGACCGGGGTAGGGGTAGCCAGGTGGAAAGCATGGCCAGCCGTAGAAAAATGCTTGTTGAAATTCTCAATTATAGTGGATTTGTCGGTGGTGACAGTGTTTCCTATCTTCAGTGCAGTTGGAAGCTGGGTGGAGGTGTTCTTATTCTCCATGGACTTTACAGTGTCCCAGAACTTTTTTGAGTTTGTGTTGCAGGAAGCAAATTTCTGCTTGAAAAAGCTAGCCTTGGCTTTTCTAACTGCCTGTGTATACTGGTTTCTAGCTTCCCTGAAAAGTTGCATATCACGGGGGCTGTTCGATGCTAATGCAGAACGCCATAGGATGTTTTTCTGTTGGTTAAGGGCAGTCAGGTCAGGAGAGAACCAAGGGCTATATCTGTTCCTGGTTCTAAATTTCTTGAATGGGGCATGCTTATTCAAGATGGTGAGGAAGGCATTTAAAAAAAATATCCAGGCATCCTCTACTGACGGGATGAGATCAATATCCTTCCAGGATACCTCGGCCAGGTCGATTAGAAAGGCCTGCTCGCTGAAGTGTTTCAGGGAGCGTTTGACAGTGATGAGTGGAGGTCGTTTGATCGCTGACCCATTACGGATGCAGGCAATGAGGCAGTGATCGCTGAGATCTTGGTTGAAACAGCAGAGGTGTATTTGGAGGGCAAGTTGGTTAGGATGATATCTATGAGGGTACCCGTGTTTACGGAATTGGGGTGGTACCTGGTAGGTTCATTGATAATTTGTGTGAGATTGAGGGCATCAAGCTTAGATTGTAGGATGGCTGGGGTGTTAAGCATGTTCCAATTTAGGTCGCCTAGCAGCACAAGCTCTGAAGATAGATGGGGGGCAATCAGTTCACATATGGTGTCCAGAGCACAGCTGGGGGCAGAGGGTGGTCTATAGCAGGCGGCAACAGTGAGAGACTTGTTTTTAGAGAGGTGGATTTTTAATAGTAGAAGTTCAAATTGTTTGGGAACAGACCTGGATAGTAAAACAGAACTCTGCAGGCAATCCTTGCAGTAGATTGCAACACCGCCCCCTTTGGCCGTTCTATCTTGTCTGAAAATCTTGTAGTTAGGGATGAAAATGTCAGAATTTTTTGGTGGTCTTCCTAAGCCAGGATTCAGACACGGCTAAACATCTGGGTTGGCAGAGTGTGCTAAAGCAGTGAACAAAACAAACTTAGGGAGGAGGCTTCTAATGTTAACATGCATGAAACCAAGGCTGTTACGGTTACAGAAGTCATCAAAAGAGAGCGCCTGGGGAATAGGAGTGGAGCTAGGTACTGCAGGGCCTGGATTCACCTCTACATCACCAGAGGAACAGAGGAGGAGTAGGATAAGGGTACGGCTAAAAGCTATGAGAATTGGTCGTCTAGAACGTCTAGAACAGAGAGTAAAAGGAAGTTTCTGGGGGCGATAAATAGCTTCAAGGAATAATGTACAGACAAAGGTATGGTAGGATGTGAATACAGTGGAGGTAAACCTAGGTAATGAATGATGATGAGAGAGATATTGTCTCTAGAAACATCATGAAACCAGGTGATGTCATCGCATATGTGGGTGGTGGAACTGAAAGGTTGGATATATAGTGAGCAGGGCTAGAGGCTCTACAGTGAAATAAGCCAATAAACACTAACCAGAACAGCAATGGACAAGGCATATTTACATTAAGGAGAGGCATGCTTAATCGAGTGATCATAAGGGTCCAGTGAGTAGAGGTTGGTTGGGGTCACGGCGATCCAGACAGCTGGCCGGGTAGCTGGCTATCGGTAGCAAGATAACATAGGATGGAGGTGTATTTTTTTTTTTTTTTTTTTTTTTTGTCACCTCGTGCGTTTTCCGTCGGTAGATTAGTGGGGTTCCGTGTGGTAGAGGGGATCGATCCAATTGGCAAAATAGATATAGTGACCCAAGAAAAAAAATAAAAAAATTGTCCGGTATACTTATTTAGATAGCAGCCGATAAGACAGCTAATAATTAGCAGATGGGTATTCAGAAACGTCGCAATGGAAAAGCCTGTTGAAACCACCTCGGACAATTACGTCGGCAGACCAGTCGTGATGGATCGGCGGGGCTCCGTGTCGGCAATAAAGGGTCCAGTCCAATTGGCAAAAGAGGTATTGTAGCCCAAGAATTCGCTGGTAGACCTCTTCGGCTAGCCGGCAGATGGGCCTAGCTCGAGGCTAGCTCAAGGCTAACTGGTGCTTGTTTCGGGACAGAGGTGTTAGCCAGTAGTAGCCACTCGGTTGCAGCTAGCTAGCTACGATGATCCGGTGTAATTGTCCAGAGCTTGCGTCAGGAATCCGGTGATGTGGTAGAGAAAAAGCAGTCCTATATGCTCTGGGTTGATATCGCGCCTGCAGACTGGCAGGTATTGGCCCGAGCTGAAGCTGGCTGGTGTCCGAGTTAAGGGTGAAGACCGCAGCAGTGGCTAACTGACTACTAGCTAGTAGCTAGTTATCTGGCTAGCTTCTGATTGGGGTTACGGTTCTAAAGTATAAAAATAGCAGATCCGTACCACATTGGGTGAGGCGGGTTGCAGGAATGTATATTCAGTTCCTAGATGGAAAGTGAAATAAAATATATACGAAAAATACGAGGACTATTTACGCGGGACAAGACGGGACAAGACAAACACACGTCCGACTGCTACGCCATCTTGGAAAGAAAGATGAAAACATGATGCTCCCACCCCCGTGTTTCATGGTTGGGATGGTTGTTCTTCGACTTGTAAGCATCTCCCTTTTTCCTCCAAACATACCGATGGCCATACAGTTCTATTTTTGTTTCATCAGACCAAAGGTATGATCTTTGTCCTCATGTGCAGTTGCAAACCGGAGTCTGGCTTTTTAATGGCAGTTTTGGAGCAGTGGCTTCTTTCCTTGCTGAGCGACCTTTCAGGTTATGTCGATATAGGACTCGTTTTACTGTGGATATAGGTCATTTTGTACCTGTTTCCTCCAGCATCTTCACAAGGTCCTTTGTTGTTGTTCTGGGATTGATTTGCACTTTTCGCACCAAAGTACGTTCATCTCTAGGAGACAGAACGCGTCTCCTTCCGTAGCTGTATTTATTTATTTTACCAGGTATGTTGACTGAGAACACATTCTCATTTACAGCAACAACCTGGGGAATAGTTACAGGGGAGAAGAGGGGGATGAATGAGCCAATATGACGGCTGCGTGGTCCCATGGTGTTTATACTTGCGTACTATTGTTTATACAGATGAACGTAGTACCTTCAGGCATTTGGAAATTACTCCCAACAATGAACCAGACTTGTGGAGGTCTACAAATTTTTTTCTGAGGTCTTGGCTGATTTCTTTTGATTCTCCCATGATGTCAAGCAAAGTGGCACTGAGTTTGAAGGTAGGCCTTGAAAAACATCCACAGGTACACCTCCAATTGACTCAAATGAGGTCAATTGGCCTACCAGAGGCGTCTAAAGCCATGTCATCATTTTCTGGAATTTTCCAAACTGTTTAAAGGCACAGTCAACTTAGTGTATGTAAACTTCTGACCCACTGGAATTGTGCTACAGTGAATTAAAAGTGAAATAATCTGTCTGTAAACAATTGTTGGAAAAATTACTTGTGTCATGCACAAAGTAGATGTCCTAACCGACTTGCCAAAACTATAGTTTGTGAGCAAGAAATTTGTGGAGTGGTTGAAAAACGAGTTTTAATGACTCCAACATAAGTGCATGTAAACTTCCGACTTCAACTGTTTCAATGATGTCGCTCTTGCTGCTGGGGATTCTCTGATCCACCTCTACGCAGACGACACCATTCTGTATACATCTGGCCCTTCTTTGGACACTGTTTTAACAAACCTCCAAACGAGCTTCAATGCCATACAACACTCTTTCGTGGCCTCTAACTACTTTTAAATGCTAGTAAAACTAAATGCATGCTCTTCAACCGATTGCTGCCCGCACCCGCCCGCCTGACTAGCATCACTACTCTGGACGGTTCTGACTTAGAATATGTGGACAACTACAAATACCTAGGTGTCTGGTTAGACTGTAAACTCTCCTTCCAGACTCACATTAAGCATCTCCAATCCAAAATTATATCTTGAATCGGCTTCCTATTTCGCAACAAAACCTCCTTCACTCATGCTGCCAAACATATGCTTGTAAAACTGACTATCCTACCGATCCTTGACATCGGCGAAGTCATTTACAAAATAGCCTCCAACACTCTACTCAGCAAATTGGATGTAGTCTATCACAGTGCCATCCGTTTTGTCACCAAAGCCCCATATACTACCCACCACTGCAACCTGTATGCTCTCGTTGGCCCTCTCTACATATTCGTCGCCAAACTCACTGGCTCCAGGTCATCTATAAGTCTTTGCTACGTAAAGCCCCGCCTTATCTCAGCTCACTGGTCACCATCAGCTTACCCACCAGTAGCACGCACTCCAGCAGGTATATTTCACTGGTCACACCCAAAGCCAACACCTACTTTGGCCGCCTTTCCTTCCAGTTCTCTGCTGCCAATGACTGGAACGAATTGCAAAAATCACTGAAGCTGGAGACTTATATCTCCCTCTCTAACTTTAAGCATCAGTTGTCAGAGCAGCTTACCTGTACACAGCCCTTCTGTAAATAGCACACCCAACTACCTCATCCCCATATTGTTATTTAGATTTTTTTGCAGTATCTCTACTTGCACATCATCATCTGCACATCTTTCTCTCTGCCCTACTCTCTCTCTCTCTCTCTCTCTCTCCCAGTCTATCTCTCCGTACCCCAAATATCTTCACCATCTCCAAAGAGGGTTCGAGTTACCACGGCAATGTGACCTGCAGGTCGTCAAGGGGAACCCCTCCGTGACCTTCTACCTCTTCCTTGACGACAAGGAGGTGGGTTCCGACGTGGCAACGGAGTCGTGGTTGCCTGGTTCCCCGTTGCCATAGTTCGGGCGTGACATGGGCGCGGTGCGGTGTGCAGTGGAGAGTGATGCACAGAGACTGACCAGCAGACCCCTGACTCTGGTAGTGGGTACGGGCTAAACCTATGTGGTGTGGTGTGTGTGTGTGTGTGTGTGTGTGTGTGTGTGTGTGTGTGTGTGGTGTTGTGTGTGTGTGTGGTGTGTGTGTGTGTGTGTGTGTTGTGTGTGTTGTGTGTGTGTGTATTGTAGTATTCCATGTGTTTCCTGCATGTGTTTATGTCATGATAGCTGTATGAGAATTGACTGTGTTTATGGCATGATAGCTGTATGAATGTTGAATGTTTTTATGTCATGATAGCTGTATGAGTATTGACTGTGTTTATGTCATGATAGCTGTATGAATGTTGACTGTGTTTATGTCATGATAGCTGTATGAATGTTGACTGTGTTTATGTCATGATAGCTGTATGAGTATTGACTGTGTTATGTCATGATAGCTGTATGAGTGTTGACTGTTTTTATATCATGATAGTGTATGAGTATTGACTGTGGCCATCCCTCAATCTCCCCTTCCCTCCCTCCCTCCCCCCCTCCCTCCCTCCCTCCCTCCCTCCTCCCTCCCTCCCTCCCTCCCCCATCCTATCCCTCCTCCCACCAGTAGGAGGCGCACCAAAGGTGGATGTGGAGTACCTTTACAGGGTTGATTCCAAGATGGCCTCCGCTCGTCCCAATGCTCCTGAGCCTTGGGACCTTCCCTTTCTTCTCCTGGTCCCTCAACGGCTCCCTCCTCTTCACCCCTCTGAGGGAGACTCCTCTCACCATCTCACGCCCTGGCGGACAGGAGGGCGCACCTATTCCTCACCGAGATCACCCTAGAGGACTCTGGGTATTATCGGTGCAGGGCAAGGGACAGTTATGACGTAACGTCCGCCTGGGTGGAAAGCCAACCTGTCCTTGTGAGGTCACAGGTGAGTTAGGATGTGTCCCAAATGAGGGAGAATTAGTCACCCATAGGCCATAGTCAAAAGTAGTGCACCAAATGGGGAATAGGGTTCCATTTGGGAAGCACCCTAAATGATAACAATTTATTTAACTGTAATAACTTTATGCATGTGGCAAGTTGACAGGTGAGTTAGGTTGAAACTTTACAGGTGAGTTGGTTGTGGTGAACTCTCTCTCCCCTCTCATCTCTGTCCATACAGAAGTTGCCACGACAACCATAGAGGTCATGGCCATAGTGTTCTGCTGGTTTCCTCATGCTGACCCTGGCAGGGGGTGTGCCTGTGTGATGAGGATGCTCAACCGCCAACGAGGGGTGTGTGTGTGTGTTCAGAATATGGTTATGTTCTTAAATGTGTCACTCTCAGTCTTTCGTTCTCTCTCTCTCTCTCTCTTCCTCCCCCCTCTCTTCAGACGTTGTTGCAAGCAGCGAGCAGAGAGCGAGAGCGAGAGCGGCGAAGTGAGTCCTGTATTTCTTTAAGTCTATTGTAGGCCTACAGTGTTTTGAAAAAATATCAGTTTAATTCAACCCAAATAGGATCCCTTCCAAAACCTCCTTGTACTGTCTCAATTAGTGTCATTGCCCTTACAAACATCTCTCCTCTCTTTTCTCTCTCTTTCTCTCTCTTTCTCTGTCTGTCTGTCTCTGTCTTTCTCTCTTTCTTCTCTGTCTGTCTGTCTCTGTCTTTCTCTCTCTTTCTCTGTCTGTCTGTCTCTGTCTTTCTTGTCTTTCTCTGTCTGTCTCTCTCTGTCTTTCTCTCTCTTTCTCTTCTTTGGTCGTCTGTCTGTCTGTCTGTCTGTCTGTCTGTCTGCCTGCCTGTCTGTCTGTCTGTTGTCTGTCTGTCTTGTCTGTCTGTCTGTCTGTCTGTCTGTCTGTCTGTCTGTCTGTCTTTCTGTCTGTCTGTCTGTCTGTCTGTCTCTCTCTCTCTCTCTCTCTTTCTCTTTATCTGTCTGTTGTCTCTGTCTTTCTGTCTGTCTCTCTCTTTATCTGTCTGTCTCGTCTTTCTGTCTGTCTACCTGTCTGTCTGTCTCTCTCGCTCTGTCTCTTTAATGTCTCCCCCTTCAGTGGAAAGACGATTCAGTGAACATTTCTGCATCATCCCAGATCCACTTTCTCTGTCTGACATCACTACCAGGTCAGGGGTCAAGCAAGTGGACACTTCCTGTGTGACAGTGATGTTGAGAATCAGGTAGAGTTGATGAACATTTAAAACAATGAGAGCTCAGAACTCGGGAATCTCCGACTTCCGACTTCATTGCATTCAAAACAACTGGGAACTGGGAAGAAAACAAGCCCCGACTGGGAAAAGTCTATTTGAAAGGTCATCCAACACGAAGTTCCATCTCGGGAACTTGGCTCTCTTCTTGTGCTTTCCGACCTGAAGATCACTGACGTCATGATTTGACCTCGTATTTTTCAGAGTTCCCAGTGTTTTGAAAGCAGCAATAGCACAGCCAATATACTACTGATATTAGCTGCATGATTTTGAATCTAGACTCCAGAATAATCCAGTGTAGAAAAAGGAGATTTCAACATTGCACTGACAAATGTCCATAGAGTATATCACTTTTTTATGATATATATTTTGGGAAAATACAACTTTTATCATAACTGTTCTTTCTCTTTTCAGACCCTTGAGATCACAATATAACCGACGTGATGAAATAAAACCCAACTTTAGACCGACGAGTTCCTCACAAAAGAATCCTTCAATGTAATTTTATCCAACAAACTATTATAACATTTTTTTTCAATCACTTCAGCCCATTTTTCAGATTGAAGTGTTATATTTTCAAAAGTCAAAACTCACACCCTTGTAATGTCCCCTGTCTTGTGTTCAGAACCGTTTGATTTAACATTCATTGGTGCTGAACACATCGTTCACCCCTGAGTCATACCATGACAACACTTTGTTTAGTTACCAATCCATCAGATAACGACAGGCTCACAGTTAGTCATTTTAACTACCTTTTAATCCAATAGCAAAAAATACAAGATACATACAAACTGTCCTTTTTGAAGTGCTGAGTAGAAAGAAGAGTATATGGTAAATATCATTTTCCGTACAGTATTTGGCCATAACTTGACATACACAATTAGTTTGAAAACCCTATTTTGTTGTATCCAATGGTGAGCATGTTGAGACGTACATCAGTCTTACAGTTTCATCATCTTACGATAATGAAGCTGACGAAATTCGAGCAAGGGCTGCCTTCCAGAAAGACCCCAGAGATTGTGACATTCTCTGTTTCACGGAAACATGGCTCTCTTGGGATATGTTGTCGGAATCGGTTCAGCCACCGGGCTTCTCCATGCATTAAGCCGACAGAGATAAACACACTCTCTGGGAAGAGGAAGGGCGGTGTCACACCCTGACCTTAGAGAGCCTTTTTTATTCTTATTGGTTAGGTCAGGGTGTGTGTGATTTGGGTGGGCATTCTAGTTTTCTATTTCTTTGTTGGCCTAGTGTGGTTCCCAATCAGAGGCAGCTGTTTATCGTTGTCTCTGATTGGGGATCATACCTAGGCAGCCCTTTTTGCCACCTTCGATTGTGGGATCTTGTTTTTGCATTGTTACTGTCTAGCCTGCAGAACTTTACATTCGTTTGATTTTGTTGTTTTGTTGGTGTTCATTGTTAAAAATCATGAACACTTTCCACGCTGCGCTTTGGTCTCATTCGTTCAACGACGGACGTAACAGGCGGGGTGTATGCTTCATGATTAACGACTCATGGTGTAATCATAACAACATACAGGAACTCAAGCCTTCTGCTCACCCGACCTAGAATCTTTACAATCAAATGCCGGCCATTTTACCTCCCAAAATAATTCTCGTCAGTTATCGTCACAGCTGTGACATTCCCCCTCAACCAGACACCACGACGGCCCTCAAGGAACATCACTGGACTGTAAACTGGAAACCATATATCCTGATGCTGCATTTATTGTAGTGGGGATTTTAACAAAGCAAATTTGACAACAAGGCTACCTAAATTCTTCCAGCATATTGATTGCAGTACTCACGGTGGTAATACACTCGACCACTGCTACTCTAACTTCCGTCTGATGCATACAAAGCCATACCCCGCCATCCCTTCGGCAAATCCGACCATGCTTCCTCTTTCCCAGAGAGGAGTTTATGTCTGTCGGCGCGATGCATGGAGAAGCCCGGTGCATGGAGAAGCCCAGTCCTCTTGCTCCTACCGTCTTATAGGCAGAAACTCAAACAGGATGTACCAGTGACTAGAACCATTCAACGCTGGTCTGACCAATCGGGATCCATGCTTCAAGATTGTTTGATCACGTGGACTGGGATATGTTCCGGTCAGTCTCAGAGAACAACATCGATCTATACGCTGATTCGGTGAGTGAGTTTATAAGGAAGTGCATTGGAGATGTTGTACCCACTGTGACTATTAAAACCTACCCTAACCAGAAACCGTGGATGGATGGCGGAATTTTGCAAAACTCAAAGCGCGAACCACCGCATTTAACCATCGAAAGAGGTCTGGGAATATGGGAATATAAACAGTGTAGTTATTCCTTCCGCAAGGCAATCAACAAGCGAAATGTCGGTATAGGGACAAAGTGGAGTTGCAATTAACGGCTCAGACATAAGACGTATGTGACAGGGTCTACAGGAAATCACTGACTACAAAAGAAACCAGCTCTGTCCACAGACACCGACGTCACGCTTCCAGACAAACTAAACACCTTCTTTGCCCACTTTGAGGATATACAGGCACCGTTGAGGCCTGCTATCAAGGACTGTGCCCCCCACTTTCCTTCTCCGTGGCCGACGTGAGTAAAACATTTAAACGTGTTAACCCTCGCAAGGCTGCTGGCCCAGACGGCATCCCTAGCCGTGTCCTCAGAGCATGAGCAGACCAGCTGGCTGGTGTGTTTACGGACATATTCAATCGCTCCCTCCCCAGTCTGCTGTCCCCACATGCTTCAAGATGGCCACAAATGTTCCTGTACCCAAGAAGGCAAAGATAACTGAACAAAATGACTACTGCCCGTAGCACTCACTTCTGTCATCATGACGTGCTGAAGGATATGTCAAGGATCACATCACCTCCACCTTAACGGCCACCCTAGACCCAATTCAGTTTGCATACCGCCCCAATAGGTTCACAGACGATGCAATCGCCATCACACTGCACACTGTATTATCCCATCTGAACAAGGGGAATACCTATGAAAGAATACTGTTCATTGACTACACCTCAGCATTTAACACCACAGTACCCTCCAAGCTCATCATCAGCTAGAGACCCTGGCTCTCTACCCTGTGCAATTGGGTCCTGGACTTTCTGACGGGCTGCCCCCAGGTGGTGAAGGTAGGAAAACAACATCTCCACTTCGCTGACCGTCAACACTGGGGCCCCACAAGGGTGTGTGCTCAGCCCTCTCCTTAATCCCTGTTCACCCACGACTGCGGGGCCATTTTACGCCTCCAACTCAATCATCAAGTTTGCAGATGACACAACCATAGTGGGCTTGATTACCAACAACAACGAGGACAGCCTATACAGACAGTGTGGTGAAGAAAGTGTGGTGACAGTGTGGTGAAGAAGGTGCAACAGCGACTCTTCAACCTCGGGAGGCTGAAGAAAATTTAGCTTGTCATCCAAAACCCTGACCAAACTTTACAGATGCACAATCGAGAGCATCCTGTCGGGCTCTTCACAGCCTGGTACACAACGCACCGCCCTCAACGCAAGGCTTCCAGAGGGTGCCCAACTCATGACGGGGCAAAACTACCTGCCCTCCATGGACACCTACAGCAACCGATGTCACAGGAAAGCCAAAAAAGATCATCAAGGACATCAACCACCACTGAGCACTGCCTGTTCACCACCGCTACCATCCAGAAGGCGAGGTCAGTACAGGGTGCATCAAAGCGGGACCGAGAGACTGAAAAACAGCTTCTATCTCAAGGGCATCAGACTGCCTAAAGAGCAATGACTATCTCAGAGAGACGCTGCCTACATTGAGACCAATCACTGGCCACGTAAACAATGGATCACAAGTCACTTAAACAATGCCACTTAAATAATGCCAGTTTAATAATGTTACATATCTTACATTACTCATATCTTATGTTACACTGTATTTCACCTATTGCACCGTGCCTATGCCGCTCGGCCATCGCTCATCATCATATATTTATATGTACATATTCTATTCACCCCTTAGATTTGTGTGTATTTGGTAGTTGTTGGGGAATTGTTAGATTTACTGTTAGAATATTACTGCACTGTCGGAATAGAAGCACAAGCATTTCGCTACACTCGCATAACATCTACTAAACATGTGTATGACACATTAACATTTGATTTGATTTATACAGTACATATGTCAGTCTTATTTTCATTATCTTATACAGTACATATGTCCAGTTCTTAGTTTCATTCCTTATACGTACATATGTCAGCCTTACAGTTCATTATCCTTATACAGTTTAAACATATTCAGCCTTAAGTTTCATTATCCTTATCAGTACATATGTCAGCCTTACAATTTCATTATCCTTATACAGTACATATGTCAGCCTTAGTTTCATTATCCTTATACAGTACATATGTCAGCTTACAGTTTCATTATCCTTTCTATACAAGTACACGTGTCATCCTTACCTTTCATTATCCTTATACAGTACATGATGTCAGCTTAGTTTAATTATCCTTATACAGTACTATGTCAGTTAGTTTCATTATCCTTATTACAGTACATGTGTCAGTCTTAGTTGTCATTATCCTTATACAGTACATATGTCAGCCTTACCAGTTTCATTATCTATACAGTACATATGTCAGTCTTAGTTTCATCATCCTTTATACAGTACATGTGGTCAGCCTTACAGTTTTCATTATCCTTATACAGTAAATATGTCAAGTCTTTGTTCATATCCTCTAACTAGTACATATGTCAGTCTAGTTTCATTATCTGATACAGTACATGTGTCAGCCTTACAGTTTCCATTATTCTTAACAGTAACTATGTCAGTCTTAGTTTCATTATCCTTATACAGGACATGTGTCAGCCTTACAGTTTCATTATCCCTTATACAGACATATGTCAGCCTTATACAGTTTCATTATTTGTCCCCCTTATACAGTACATATGTCAGTCGTAGGTTCATTATCCTATACAGTACATGTGTCAGCCTTACAGTTTCATTATTTCTTATACAGTACATATGTCAGTCTTAGTTTCATTATCCCTATACAGTACATATGTCAGTCTTAGTTTAAATTATCCTTATACAGTCATGTGTCAGCCTTACAGTTTCATTATTCTTATACATTACATATGTCAGTCTTCGTTTAGTATCCTTATTACAGTTACAGTTCAGCCCTTACAGTTTCATTATCCTTATACAGACATATGTCAGTATTACAGTTTCATTATCCTTATACAGTAATGGGTCAGCCCTCACAGGTTTCATTAATCATTATACAGGTACATATGTCAGTCTTAGTTTCAGTATCCTTATCAGTACATGGTGTAAGCCTTACCAGTTTCATTATTCTTATACATTACATATGGCAGTCTTAGTTTCATTATCCTTATACAGTACACTGTGTCGCCCTTAAGTTGTTCATTATCTTATACAGTCCATATGTCAGTCTTAGTTTCATTATCCTTATACAGTACATTGTGTCAGCCTTACAGTTTCATTATCCTTATTAACAGTACATGTGTACAGCCTTTTACAGTTTCATTATCCTTCACTACAGTACATGTGTCGTCTTACAGTTCATTATCCTTATAACAGTACATATGTCAGTCGTACAGTTTCATTCTCCTTTATACAGTAACATATGTCAGTCTTACAGTTTCATATCCTTATAAAGTACATATGTCAGCCTTAGTTCATTATCCTTATTAACGTACATATGGTCAATTACAGTTTCATTATCTCTTATACAGTACATTGTCAGCTCTTAGTTTCATTTATTCCTTATCAGTACATATGTCAGTCTACAGTTCATTATCCTTATACAGTACATATGTCACGGCCTTACAGTTTCATTATCCTTTACAGTACATATGTCAGCCTTACAGTTTCAATCACGTATAACAGTACATATGTCAGCCTTATAGTTTCATTATCCTTATACAGTACATATGTCAGCCTTAGTTTCATTATCCTTATTACAGTACATATGGTCAGACTTACAGTTTCATTATCATATTACAGTACATGGTGCAGCCTCAAAGTTTCAGTATCCTTATACAGTACATGTGTCAGGCCTACACGTTTCATTAATCCTTCATACAGTACATGTGTAGGGTTTTCTTAGTTCATTATCCTTATACAGTAACAGTGTAGAACAAATATCAGATATATGGGGTATTGTGTAGGTATTGTAATGCAGGTAGGCTACAGTTTAACGTCCTGGGTAGTCTGATGGAGCTATTTCTGCCCCCATGCAACACTGTTCAAGAACACCTTTTCTGTGTGATGTCAAACTGATACAGGCAGTATCGCCGGTCTCTCTGCTTGAAAGTCATCAGTTTACGTGTTATCAATAATTTGGAGACACGAGTAGGAATATATGTAATATACAAACTCAGGGTATAAATATATTGTAATATACAACCCAGGTAAAATATCTTGTTATATACCACTCAGGTATAATATATTGAAATACAACTCAGTATAAATATATTGTTATATACAATCAGGTATAAAAATATATTGTAATATAACAAAGTATAAAATATTGTTATATACAACTCAGGTATAAATATAATTGTAATATACAACTCAAGGTTATAAATATATTGTTATATACAACTTCAGCTATAAATATATTTGTTATTATACAACCCCGGATAAACATAATCTTGTATACAAATCATGTATAAATATATTGTTATATACAACCCATGTATAAAATATATTGGTATATACAACCATTTGTATACAGATCTTGTTATATACAAAAAACCCCCCCAGGTAGAAACATATTGTTTATACAACTTAGGTATAAATATATTGTAATATACAACCCAGGTATAAATATATTGTTTTTTTTTTTTTACTATACAACCCAGGTAATAAAACATATGTTATACAATATTAGGTAAAAATATATTGTAATATACAAAACCCAGGTATAAATTATTGTTATATACCAACCCATGATAAATCATATTGTTGTATATTACCAACTCAGGTATAAATGTATTGTAATATACAAATCAGGTATATTATAAATATATTTTTAGTATACAAACCCAGGTATTTCAGCAGTGCATTGTACAGTATAATTCGAATGGAAGCACTTCCAGTGACTCTCCACGTTTTCCCTGGTGAAGCCACACTGGCTGATGGAGGAATGATGAGTGATCAGTGTATCAGTTTATGAAAACTATGTATTGTGGGGTAAGCTAAGCACACTCCATTTGGGTTCAGCCGTAGAAACCTATATAGGTAAGCAATAAGCACTACTCCATTTTGGTTCAGCAGTTAGGAAACTATATAGGTAAGCTAAAGCACCTACCAACTTTTGGTTCAGCAGTTATGAACACATGTAGGTAAGCTAAGCACGACTCCATTTGGTTTTTTTCAGCAGTTATGAAACTATTTAGGGTAGCTTAAGCATACTCCATTTTTGGTTCAGCAGTTATGAAACTATATAGGTAGCTATAGCACTACTCCATTTTGGTTCCAGTAGTTAAATCCGTTTTGAGTTCCGTTTGATTAATTGAATTAGACAAATGTTATTGTAACATAATGACAAGAAAATCATATCAAAAAGGTAAGTGAAATATTGCATTTTGAAAGGCAGATACTTGAATATGTGTGCAAATTGGAAAAGGTGATTGGTGCTTGCACGTTGAACAAAAGTGACTTTGTGAATTTGTGTTTGTAGTACTCAGTCATTGAAAATGTGCTTAGAATTTTGACCACGTGACATTTTGATTATCTGTTGGAGTCTTTGTACTTAGAGTTTGTGAAAATGTACACATACTGTGGAAAAAAATTGCACCAAAGTGAAAAAAAATTTAAGACGTAAATTGTCTTTTCAAACTGTTTTAGACTTTTAATGGAATATAATGTGATGAATACTGAAACAATACAAAATGTAATGCTACATCTAGTGTGTGTGTTAATAAAGTTGCCGACATTTGAAGCATGTTGTGCTTCGTGGAAACGCTGTTAGAGAGAGGGGGTATAAGGGAGGGGGCGGTGTATAGTACTATCAGTTCTTGTGCACGGTGTGTGTTGTCGTTTTTGGGTGTGTTGGATGTGTGTGTGTGTGTGTGTCTGCGTGTGTGTTGTGTGTGGTGGTGTGTCTGTGTGTGTGTGTGTCGTGTGTGTGTGTGTGTTGGTTTTTGTGTGTTGTGTGTGTGTGGTGTGTGTGTGTGTGTGTCGGGGTGTGTGTTGTGGTGTGTCTGGAGTGGGTGTCTGGAGGTGTGTGCCTGAGTGTTTGTGGTCTGGTGTTTGTGTGTGTCTGGAGTGTGTGATGGTGTGTGTGTAGTGGGGCGGGTAGGTTACTAGGTCTAACCTTTTGCAGTTATTTTTATCGGTCCCACACATCCTGCTCTCTCCGCTCTATCTTCTGTCTCCACCCTTCATTCACTCTCACCACATCCATAGCACTTTAACTGCCAGTACACACCACACACACACAACAAAAGTCCATATCTGCTTCTTCAGTCAAAAACAAACGTCCAGTCCAAATTGGGTTTTGTGGAGAAGGAGGAAAGGAGAAGAAGATGATACTCTCAGAACAACCAGTAGTAGTTTCGTTTTACTGGTGTGAGTTGTGCTGTACTTGTTTATTATGGCTTTCAGATTTTATTTATGAACACAACCGTTCATTCTCTTTTTCTCATTTCTATGAAGGTTTCTACCAACCTTCTGCCAGGAGACAAGTAAGTTTTGTTGCCATGTCTAAGTTGTGTGTGTGTGTGTGTGTGTGTGTGTGTGGTGTGTGTGTGTGTGTGTGTGTGTGTTGTGTGGTGTGTGTGTGGTGTGTGTGTGTGTGTGTGTGTGTGTGGTGTGTGTGTGTGTGTGTGTGTGTGTGTGTGTGTTTTAATGGTCCTGACTGTGTTGGGTACGCCTGTCCCCCCGTCCCAGGAACATCAAGCCTAGGAGCCTCAGCCCGGGGAACCTCAGTCCCAGGGACACCTCAGTCCGGGAACCTCAGTCCCAGGAACCTCAGTCCCAGGAAACCTCAGTGCCAGGAGCCTCAGTCCCCGGAAAACCTCAGGCCCAGAGCCTTCAGTCCAGGAACCGCAGTCCAGGAAACCTCAGTCCCAGGAGCACCAGTCCAGGAGCCTTCCAGTCCCAGGAGCCCAGTCCCCAGGAACCTCATCCCAGGAACCTCAGTCCCAGGAGCCTCGTCCCAGGAGCCTCAGTCCAGGACCTCAGTCCCAGGAACCTCAGTCCCGGAGCTCCAGTCCCAGAAACCTCAGTCCCAGGAGATCAGTCACAGGCACCTACAGTCCCAGGAACCTTCCCAAGTCCCAGAGAACCTCAGTCACAGGGAGCCTCCAGTCCCAGGAACTCAGTCCCAAGAGCCTCAGTCCCAGGAACCTCAGTCCCAAGAGCTTCATTAAGGAGCCTTCAGTCCCAGGAACCCCAGTCCCAGGAACCTCAGTCCCGGGAACCTCAGGTCCCAGGAAAACCTCAGTCCAGGAACCTCAGTCCAGGAGCCTCAGTCCCGGGAACCTCAGTCCCAGGGCCTCGTCCAGGAACCGTCAGTCCCAGAGCCTCAGTCCCAGGAGCCTCAGTCCCAGGAACCTTCAAGTCCCAGGAAACCTCAGTCCCAGGAGCCTCAGTCCCAGGAGCCTCAGTCCCAGCCCAGGAACCTCAGTCCCAGGGAACCTAGTCCCAGGAGAATCAGGCCCAGAAACCTCAGTCCCAGGAGCCTCAGGTCACAGGAACCTCAGTCCAGAACCTCAGTCCCAGTAACCTCGTCCCAGGAGCCTCAGTCCGGAACCTCAGTTCCCAAGAGCCTCAGTCCAGGAAACCTCAGTCCCAAGAGCCTCAGTTCCAGGAGCCTCAGTCCCAGGAACCCCAGTTCCCAGGAACCCCAGTCCAGGAACCTCAGTCCCCCAGGGAGCCTTCAGTGACAGGAACCCAGTAACAGGAAACCTCAGTCCCAGGAGCCTTCCAGTCCCAGGAGCCTCAGTCCCAGGAACCTCAGTCCCAGGGGCAGCCTCAGGGGGGGTCCCCGGAAGCCTCAGTCCCAGGAGCCTCAGTCCCAGGAGCCTCAGTACCAGGAACCCTTGCATCCCAGGAGGCCTCAGTCCCAGGAGCCTCAGTCCCAGGAGCCTCCCCGTCCCAGGAGCCTCAGTCCCAGGAAACCAGGCAGAAGCCTCAGTCCCAGGAGCTCAGTCCCAGGAAACCTCAGTCCAAGAGCCTCAAGTCCCAGGAACCTCAGTACCAAGGCCTCAGTTCCAGGAGCCTCCAGTCCCAGAAACCCCAGCCAAGGAAAACCCCAGTCCCAGGAACCTCTAGTACCAGAGCCTCAGTCACAGGAACACCCCAGTCCCAGGAGCCTCAGTCCCAGGAGGGCCTCAGTCCCAGGAGCCTAGTCCCAGGAGCCTCAGGTCCAGAACCTCAGTTCCAGGAGCTAAGTCCATGGAAAACCTCAGTCCCAGGAGCCTCAGTCCCAGGAGCCCAGTCCCAGTGGAGCCTCAGCCCAGGAACCTCAGTCCCAGGAGCCTCAGTCCCAGGAGTTCAGTACAAGGAGCCCAGTACCAGGAGCCTCAGTCCAGGAATCTCAGGCCCAGAAGCCTCAGTCCAAGGGCCTCAGTCCCAGGAGCCTCAGTCCCAGGAGCCTCAGTTCCCAGGAGCCTCAGTCCTTAGGCACACAGACCGTTTGCTGTACGGCCCCTCAACAGCCCTAGAGAAGACTGTAGAAGATTCCAGTGTGAAGTGCTTGCATTACCCTAAAGAAGAGTCCATCCTCTACCAGCTATTCAGGTGGGTGGTGCTGTATTGTAGGGAATTCAGGGGGTTAGCCCTGACGAGAGTCAACGACTGTACAACCCAAAAAACCTTGTTGTTACGCCAAAATATCATTTTCTGAACCTTTGCTAAGTTGTTTGGTTAAGATCGCTACAATATCTACCTCAAGACCCCTAAGTACGGAGACTTCTGACAGGAGGTGTTGTTTTTTCAAAAATGAATATATCAGCAGGCAAGTAGTAAATCAATTCAATGCAGTGCCTACTAGGGGGGTAGGGTTCTAGGGGTCAATTTGAAACTCACTGAGACAAGACCTAAAAGATGCCACAATGCATTGCCTAGGGGGTAGGGTTCTAGGGGGGTACAATTTGAACGCACATGAGGACAAGACCTTAAAGATGCACAATGCAGTGCTAGGGGGTAGGGTTTCTAGGGGTCAATTCGAAACTCACATGAGACAAGACCTTAAAGATGCACAATGCAGAAAATCGCTCCGCCATTTCCGGGTTGTTAAAATTCGAATAGTTCGCCTAATTGCAGTTTATGTGACAAAACAAGCATGTATAAGTGTAGAGAATCATTGTACCTAAATAGCTGGTGAAGTATCTTTTCAAAACAATATCGGATATTCAGCTGTTTGAAGCTGGTTGTACAAAAATTCAAGTAAAAGATGCAAAAACAAATCTTAAGAACGGGAAGCATAGGAATAGCACACATTAGAACCGATACTACCGCCTTTCTGAGACTTGCTTTTAATGAGGATTCCAGTCCTCATTAAAAAAGCACTTCATGGCTACCGACATGTTGGTCGCCCACAAAAAGTTACATATTGGCAGCTTAAGGTTCTACAGAGCCCTGTCAATATAAGGCATGTAGACAATACAATAAAAATATACATTTTACCCACTGTTATGTTATCCAATCCATTACTGTAATCTGTCCTCAGGGAAGGTGACAAGGTACAAGACGTAGGCTTCTACAGGCTCTGCTGGTGAGATGGCCCAATTTCCCTCTGTTCAGCACTGCTTTCCTACGAGGGTACATGGTGTGTGGTAGCCAGCGTACAGAACAACACAGTAATACAACCCACAGTCCCCCCCTCCCCCAAAAGACACCCACCTCAGAGTAGTCGGTGAGCGTAAGGCCCTGTATTAATACTTTTGTTTTGTTCTGGCAGAATTAGCATTGCGAGGGGGAGAGGATGGCTCTGTCATTTAGGGATCCTACCCGATGTGTGTTTTTAGCATGTTTGTAAACTATTTTGTACATAATGTTGATGCTACTGTCTTTTATGATCTGAAAAGAGCTTCTGGATATCAGAACAGTGATACTCACTCAAACTGGACAAAGATTTTTTTTCTTTTAATGAGCGAAATAATA
This sequence comes from Salvelinus namaycush, assembly GCF_016432855.1. Classification (NCBI taxonomy): domain Eukaryota; kingdom Metazoa; phylum Chordata; class Actinopteri; order Salmoniformes; family Salmonidae; genus Salvelinus; species Salvelinus namaycush. Next base: position 73,167,821 of record NC_052308.1, on the reverse strand, counting down.
TGTTTCTCCCAGACAAGGCTAAGTCCCCTTCATTCGCATTAAGAAAATAAGGAAATACAGGGGGCGGGAAAGATCAGGGGCCTTGTGAGAATCCGTCGGAGATGATTCCTGCAAGACAGGATGTCAGTGTTATGCCATGGCAGCGAAGAGCCCAATTACTCAATCCCCTTGAGCACGTCTGGGGACCTGTGGATTGGAGGGTGAGGGTAGGGCACATTCCCCCCAGAAAAAAAAAAATGTCAGGGAACTTGCAGGTGCCTTGGTGGAAGATTGAGGTAACATCCTCACAGCAAGACCTGGACAAAAATCTGGTGCAGTCCATTTGAGGAAATGCACGGGCAGTACTTAACGCAGCTGGTGGCACACCAGATACTGACTGTACTTTGGATTTTGACTCCCCCTTTGTCAGGGACAACATTATTTCCATTTTCTGTCAGTTCACATGTCTGTGGAACGTGTTCAGTTTAGGTCTCAGTTGTTGAATCTTGGGCTCATACCAAATATTTGCAAAGTTAAGTTTGCTGTAAAATAACGCAGTTGGACATTTGGAGAGGAAGTTTCTTTCTTTTGCCTGCGGTTTTAACAATGTCGTCACAGAACTACAATTTCCTCTAGAACTAGAAGGTTACTCATAGAACTTGAATTCCCCTCAGGTAATCAAAGTCTTCATAGACACTAGAATGTCCTCATAGAATTTGAATTCTTATACAATACAATGTTTTAATAGAACTAAAATGTTTTCACAGATCTAAAATCCCCCCTCCAGAATTAGGAAAAACCACAACCATTATCAGATTCTATGGTTGATTACTGCGATGGTGTATGTGTTCTTCCACAGCCCAGTCAACGGTGAGAGGTTGTATTTCCAATCAGGGTCTGTGGATTCTACGGAAGGGAAGCCACTGTCCTACGTTGTAACATCACCAAAGGGAACACGTTCTCCTACCAGTGGTGGTCGGATGGGAAGCCCCTCCCCCATGTCCTCCTGTACACAATCAGACACAGGAACAACTCTTCATCTACAGGTAACTGTATTGTGGATGGTTCTGTTATTACTGGGCAGTCTGGTCTGTCTGTCTTGTGTTTAGGCTTAGACGTTCACTTTTCGCCCACATGAAGATGCATGTTAGATCATGGTGCTCATTGGATATGCAAAAAACTGAAGAGAACTGATATATTTATTGACAAATACCACCATTCCAGTCACATAGATCTTCGTCAAGTTTTATTATTTAGCTTTGAAAATATGTGAAAAACTCACTGGAAATATTTGTTGACAATATCTGTATTGTATGGCTACCCAAGGATGGTGCACGCGGACAGCGGGGGGAGTAACCTGTGTTGCTACCAACCAAACTCAACTGTGACCGAGGTCTACTCCTCCAGGAGCACTGCCAAGGTCATCAAGGTTCAAAGGTCAGAGGTCAGGGGTAATTTGTATCACATAATTATGGAGTAGGGTTGAAGTTTCACCTAGACGCTGATTCGTGAGTAAGTTTAGCATTTTCCACACTAATGCTTAAGGTTAGGCTTGGGGGAGGGGGAAGTGATCACTACATATGTCCCTAGGGGTTACTCAGAGATAGAGGGCGCTAGTGCCAAAAAAAGGTTTTTGCATGGGCAACAACATAGAAGGATTTCACCATTATGAATTTAGTCAACTGGGTGGGAACTTCCTATGGGTTAAAGGAAGGATCACATAATTCCATACAGCGTCATCAGGAGAGGATCAGCCTATGAATTATGCTCGTGAGCAAAACATTCCATAATGAAAGCTGACAGTATATTCACCAACCTTGGGCTTTATAACTGTTCAAAAACACAATGCAAGTGGCAGCAGTGTGCACCCTTCCGTTTGCTTTACCAACTCATAGAAAGTAGTAGACGAGAAAATGACTACTTCAAAATGGAGATGCCCTCAAATGTGCTGCACGTGCTCTCACAGAATGTCATCAATGGGACAGATACATAAGAAGAGTCTATATTATTCTTTATGGCAGTGGTTCTCAACCTTTGTGGTTACTGTTACCACCACTGAATTTTCTGTGCCCGTAGTACCCTCATGTGCAACTTTTACCAGTAGGCCTGGTGGTTCTCATCAGTTTCTCAAGTACCCCCCTGTGGTAGGCCAAGTACCCCCAGAGGTCCTAGTACCCATTGTTGGAAACCACGGCCTCTATGGGGAAACTTAAACCCGGAGCTAGAATAAGTGGTGGCATGCGCAAGACCAACTGGCAAGTGTCTTCACTGACATTTTCAACCTCTCACTGACTAGTTTGTACAACTACATCGTTTCAAGGCAGACCACCATAGTCCCTGTCGACCAAGGGAAGCGAAGGTAACCTCCTAAATGACGACCCTGCCCAATAGCACTTCATGTCGGGTAAGCCATGAAATACTTTGGAAAGGCTGGTCATGGCTCACATCAACACCATCATCCCGG